>NW_025964223.1:58473752-58971252 GCF_023055435.1 Haliotis rufescens
TACACACAACATATACCCTGCTTCTCTTAACACTTTCCATACATCATAAATGTGACGTATTTATACCAACAATATATGACTTGATTATATTAACCTGTCGAAATATTTATTCACAATAAAATAAAATATATAGCAGGTATTTCCAACGACATCCCCTAAATCAAGTTAAATGATCCAGTTAGATCTTGACAAAAACTTGTAGTTGCATTGGATCAGGTCGCTGTTTGGCTGAAATAATGCCATTGCGACGGTAAATGTTAACTCCCTCATTGGATCAGATTATATATACCTGAGCGTTAACAAATGGGACCCATCAAACGTTTCTTTTAATTTTTCATTCAATTATTATATGTTTTTATTCATTATGTAGTGACTTTGTCAACTGAATTCAGTATGGAAACACAAGGTTATACACACTAGTCTCAGACACATAACTGGCGCTCTAGATCTGTTTGCAAGACGCGAGTAAATTAGATCAGTAAAAACATTTCACAGTATTAAACAAATGACAAAAAAAATAACTCGATGGCAAATCCAATTTCACTTCATGCGTTATTTTTCTGATATGAAATTGATATATTGAACGCAATACGAAACAATCATGTTATTTTGCTATGTGTTTTTACCTAGCTAGAGCTTCATGCTTGAAGCATTTATGGTTCCCATGAAATGGGGTGGTTTATTTATGTATGTTGTGATAACGACAAACGTAGGTTGCAAACATGATTTGGAAAGCTATGTGTGAAACTAGAGCAATTATAAGTTGAAGGCAAGGTCAGTACGTCAGTTACACATGGTACGTAGAAATCTCTACATGACTGTGTGCTTCATGTTTATCACGAAATAATGGTCAGAACCGTTATTTTAATAAGTGAAATACATACATGAGTTATGTCGCTACACACACACAACACACACACACACACACACACAAAACACACACGCACGCACACAACACACAGCACACACATACACACAACACACGCACACACACACATACACACGCACACCCACAAAACACACACACACGCACACAACACACAGCACACACATACACAGCACACAACACACGCACACACAACACACGCACACACACAACTCTCACGCACACAACACACACAGCACACACAACACACACACAACACACACATACACTCACGCACACAACACACACACAGCACACATATACACACAACAGACACGCACGCACGCACACACATACACACTCAACACATACACACACACACACACGCACGCACGCACACACCGTTGTAATAATCTCCTTATAACCAACTCTTCGTGATTAGCTGTAGTCGTCCTTGTCGAGGAATTGTTTCTACATGGAACCAGCAATTATATATTGTTACGTAATTTCTCTTTTGACGTCATTACGCCTCACGTCAACAATGTTTGTATTACGTGAACAATTGTCTGCACGAAGTCAGCGACGTTGAAAGCTTTAACAATCCATTCATACAGTAAATACATGAATGATCTCGACATCACCGGTATAACCCAGCACTAATTATCACCATATTTACCAGTGCATTCACCCTCCACTACAAACTACGGGCTCCAACCAGTGTCGGTCATCGTATTTTGTTCTTTTAACCCGCACTCAGCAATACTCCAGTGATTGAGCAACTTCTTTGCCGTCTAACTGAGACACGCTGTCAACTAAGTCACCGAGTCTTACCACCCGATCCAAGTCGTTTCTTACGACCATCATAGGTTGCAGGGAATCGAACCCTAGTCCCCAAGGAGACGCCATCACAACATGTCAGCTGCGCCAAATCTAGACGCCATTAGACAAACAAGGACAGACCTGTTTAAAGTTTAAACTTACAGTACTGTCTGATATATTCTGTGTAGTGACTGGCTCATTTACACCATGCAAGACACTCGGTCCAGACAGCTGATGATTCTTTGTTTTGTGTATTGGATGTTGTTCCTATATTTCATACTGTACATATTTGTCATGTCACAATATATATGGTAAATGTATATATCTTCTGTTATGCACTACATATATCGGATGCTTCGTATGTTGTGGTTCCTGCACATGTGATGTGTTCTTTATGTCATGAGTACCCACACGCTTTGAGCACGTGGACCGTGCTGGTGTGTGTGTGTGTTTGTGTTTTGTTTTTTGTTATTGTTTTTTTTTTGGTTTGGGGGGTTGTTTTTTTGTTGTTTTTGTTGTTGTTTTGTTTTTGTTTTTTGTTGTTGTTGTTTGTTTGGTTGTTTTGATTGTTTGGGGTTTTTTTTTTGTTTTTTTTTTTTGGGGGGGTGGGTTGTGGGTGTCTTAACTCGACGAGAGTTCATATTATCTATTTGATGTCAAAGTAAACTACACGAAGTCGAGTTTCCATTTTTCTTCCAAAGTTATTCTTCCACTTTTTTTCAGGTTGAAAGGAATAATAACCAGTGTACTGGAAGTACAATACAGCTGGACGTGCAGCCAGCCAGCTTCAGTGGCAGAACGATTAGTGGTGTTATATGATTCTGACGTCATGGTAACCGATGACGCCACAATGGTCTGCAAAGCATTGTGATGCGATTTTATTGTAGCTATATCTACCAGGAGATATCACTTGATTTCACCAGAGCGATGTCCCCAGTGGAAGCCGAAGAATGCTGACCACACGTTTTGTTATAATCCTGCTGTCCACCATGTGATGTTGTCAATACATGTCATGACCATATATGGCGTTTGTCAATATTTGTGTTGTCATATGTTATGTTACCGACACACATGGTGTAGTCCATCCATATATATACATAAACACATATCATACATATATTGTTGTCAATAAATCCCATAATCGCTGTAAGTCTAATGTCCATATAACTGATGTAAACTCGGTTTGAAACAGTTGATAGCCACTCAGGAACTTACACCACTCTCCGCCATGATCACGCTGGATAGCCTTACTGGGCGGCTGAGGCACGTACTGAACATGATACATCTGTGATGAAGTGGAAGATAATGGCGATACGATAGTGTGAGACAACGTTTCAAACAAGACATTCGATCAGGAAAACATCCCATTAACATGTAATCCCATCCTGATTGACAGTGTACATGGGCCACACGTGGGGAGGGTCGGTTGTCAGATATCACAGCTGACTCTCTCTCTCTTTCCACGTGTACCCAACTTAACCCTGCTTCATAATAAATATGACAAACCATCATGCTTACTGGTATTAATTGTATGAGCTATGAACACATCAAAACAATGCATGCTAAATCACAATCTATCCTGTAACATTACATGTAACATTGTTTCATGACATGAACCATCCTGTAACATTACATACAACATTGTTTCATGCCATGAACCGTCCTGTAACACTACATACAACATTGTTTCATGACATGAACCATCCTGTAACATTACATACAACATTGTTTCATGACATGAACCATCCTGTAACACTACATACAACATTGTTTCATGACATGAACCATCCTGTAACATTACATACAACATTGTTTCATGACATGAACCATCCTGAAACATTACATACAACATTGTTTCATGACATGAACCATCCTGTAACACTACATACAACATTGTTTCATGACATGAACCATCCTGTAACATTACATACAACATTGTTTCATGACATGAACCATCCTGTAACATTACATACAACATTGTTTCATGCCATGAACCATCCTGTAACACTACATACAACATTGTTTCATGACATGAACCATCCTGTAACACTACATACAACATTGTTTCATGCCATGAACCATCCTGAAACATTACATACAACATTGTTTCATGACATGAACCATCCTGTAACACTACATACAACATTGTTTCATGACATGAACCATCATGTTACACTACATACAACATTGTTTCATGCCATGAACCATCCTGTAACACTACATACAACATTGTTTCATGACATGAACCATCCTGTAACACTACATACAACATTGTTTCATGCCATGAACCATCCTGAAACATTACATACAACATTGTTTCATGACATGAACCATCCTGTAACACTACATACAACATTGTTTCATGCCATGAACCATCCTGTAACACTACATACAACATTGTTTCATGCCATGAACCATCCTGTAACACTACATACAACATTGTTTCATGCCATGAACCATCCTGTAACACTACATACAACATTGTTTCATGCCATGAACCATCCTGTAACACTACATACAACATTGTTTCATGCCATGAACCATCCTGTAACACTACATACAACATTGTTTCATGCCATGAACCATCCTGTAACACTACATACAACATTGTTTCATGCCATGAACCATCCTGTAACACTACATACAACATTGTTTCATGCCATGAACCATCCTGTAACACTACATACAACATTGTTTCATGCCATGAACCATCCTGTAACACTACATACAACATTGTTTCATGCCATGAACCATCCTGTAACACTACATACAACATTGTTTCATGCCATGAACCATCCTGTAACACTACATACAACATTGTTTCATGCCATGAACCATCCTGTAACATTACATACAACATTGTTTCATGCCATGAACCATCCTGTAACACTACATACAACATTGTTTCATGCCATGAACCATCCTGTAACACTACATACAACATTGTTTCATGCCATGAACCATCCTGTAACACTACATACAACATTGTTTCATGCCATGAACCATCCTGTAACACTACATACAGCATTGTTTCATGACATGAACCATCCTGTAACACTACATACAACATTGTTTCATGCCATGAACCATCATGTTACACTACATACAACATTGTTTCATGCCATGAACCATCCTGTAACATTACATACAACATTGTTTCATGCCATGAACCATCCTGTAACACTACATACAACATTGTTTCATGCCATGAACCATCCTGTAACACTACATACAACATTGTTTCCTATGTCTAATCCACCCCAGTACATTTAACAGCTTGTACTGTCTATTTGATTACCCAGGACAACATTATAGGGCATCATGAGTATTGTATTCACTTCAACAATGTCAAAGAGTCACAAAAAAGCAGCAGCGTCCGAGTTTTCAGGATCGGTAATCATTTCCTTGTTCATCTCGAACACAAAACTGACAGGCTGGTTCATTCTAAAATGGCTGTAAATGGCATATTAATAGCTATATACATGTTCAAGCTTTCAAAATATATTTGAGGATATAGTCAAAGCTCAAACATTAGAATCATTTCGATAACATTATTCTGAATCCAGCTGTTGCCATCGGGACCTTCCAAATATCCCCACCTCAAGCCTATCATACATATCCCACAGAGCGATGCAGGATGTGATGATATGAGAATTATATCGTGTCAGTAAGCCTTGATCAACGTCAGATGTAAATATACAGCACCAAACGTGATATCCGCGTTTTACATGGAGATGCCTGTTTGGTTGGTGAATTTCAGAATCTTAGTGTTCATCAAGCCATGTTGTGCTTTGACCATTAATACTTTAATACTATGGCGGTCATGCTTGTCTCGGACAAAACTGCTGTTTTACACTGCTGGCTGTTGTTTTATTGTTAAATGTTTATGTTTAATTTCAAACCGCCCTGGACCCATGCAGTATGACGTGAAGTCCATAACTTCCAACACCCACCATGTGTTCATCTAGTCGGCATTGTTATTTAGCCTTGAGACCAACAATGTTTACAGGTCTCTACAGTGTTGTCACTACCCCTAGTGCTCAGTACCCACACCCTGTGCACTCAAAAGAACCCACTCGTCCGATGGTACATGACCAGATGGTGGAAACACGAACACGTACATACACAAGTGTCAAAACGTGTGGTGTCACCATGGGCAAGTGATTAAGTTCAAATGTTGGGCAAGCGACTAAGTTCAAATGTGCCTCTGTTCACCCAGCGCGGAATGGGTACCCGGTACCCTCTATCCCCATTAGGCAGCTTGGGTTGTATACTCCCCAGGGAGTTGAGAACGATAACTGGAATGCAAACGGATCCACTGATCGGGGAACAAATAAAACCGCATCAGAGGAGATACTAGTACGTGGATACCTGTTGTATAAAAAGGAATATGGTAATATAATGATACCGCATGTAGAGGTACTTTATCACTGTGCTGCAGAATCTATAGGTGACTATTGGACTGAGTGTCCGCGGTACTGTGTATCGGTCTGGAAATGCCTTCACTTCGCACTTGCATCCTATGGTAATTTACTAGCTTCGGGCTCCGTTTCTGGTCGGAAGGTTCAGCCAAACACAAACAATATTGTTATCACGCAAAAGCCGTGTTGCATAATGTTTATGTAGGTATTGGTATGGAATGCAGAAATCCCAGAGAAACAGCGTCCAGGCGCGTGAGAACTGATCGATTGTGGCAGTCTCGTGTTGTAATGAAGTATGCAGGCTCCGTGAGGGAGAAGCCCTGTCTGTAGTCCGGCAGAGAGTACATTGGGCGCCCACTGCTCCTCACAGACAATAACACTGATTAGTGCATAAGGAACAACAGCACATCGTATACCAATCACTCATGCCGCTGCCGTTTATGCTCCATACATGGGGATGTTGTTGCAATACAAGGCTAGCCATGTATCGACTACTGGCACTTGTCTACTCTGTTGACGTGTGGTGTTTTGACTACTTAGGTGATGATTGATTATTATTGTCAGCAATCATCATCATCATCATCATCGTCATCATCATCACCATCATCGTCATCATCATCATTATCATCATCATCATCATCATCATCATCGCCATAATTATCACATTTTCAATGACCAACAACCCACCCCATCTCCCTCTATAAATGCCATGATCATCAATGTTTTATGGATGCTGGAGACTTTGGCAATGGTTATGATTCGTTTGATGATGATAATGATGACGATGACGATGATGATGATGATGATGACGACGACGACGATGATGATGATGATGATGATGATTATGACAACGACGATGATGATTATGATGATGATGACGACGACGATTATTGTCGTTTCCATATCTGCACTTATATAGATATGCTCAAAGAATTGTTTGATTTTGTACCCATATCCATAACAACCAGAGTCATTGTAAAACTAGCTCCTCACGTTTACTCTTTACTCCACACCAAACACCCCCCGGTAACCTGTTGACAGCTCGAGTCACAGATAGTAATATCAAGTAACTCACAACCATCGACAAATACCTAAAACATGTTTCAAACAACCCCAGCACACATCACTACGGGCACGTTCGAGAGTCATCAAGATTACTTCATCTGTGAAGGGCAAGACAATGATGGCAATGACACCATCCGTGGTAAACTTAGCCAGAGTACTGATTTCACAGTTGACCTACATACGTAAGCACTACACAACTTAGGATACCTCGGAGAGCACTCTGACCTGTCTCTAGACGGACTTAAAGTCCTACACAACACATACTTCGAAGCAACACAATTATAGATTCTATGAAATTAGGAAAAAGGAGGTCCTACCTGCAATGCATAACATCCCTTGAAGTATGATGAGGAGGCTAAGGTGCATCATTTCGCTTTAATAACAATGTGCACATTCCAAGATGAAAGTCCTACAACTGCGAACAGTCGGTCACACTCGCGAGCGTCGTGGCTTGTCTAATTGAATGTTGGCAAGCAGGAGGTCGCAGCACTGCGAGAGACGAGGAAGAAGCTCGTTATCCGCCAATCGCTAGCGCAGACGACAAGAGCTCTCGTAGCGAGCCAGCTCTCAGAGCAGACGTCAAATTTTGACGAATTTCTTCTTCTAATCGGTTAATTCAAATGCATCAATGCAACGCCTGGAAGAAAGTTAACCGAATGGAACCACGCTTCAAATTTAAACTAAATGTAGAGGAGAACTGGGTTAACGGCGGAGCTAGATAATATTTTATTTTTGACATATCGAGAGATAATTTCTTAGCTGGTTCAATATATGTGTGATAGTAATAAGATATCTTCGCTCATGCACTTACTGCAACGTTTAATACAAGTTTAATGTATATATTGATTTGTGTGATTCCTTTACGCGTAAAAGTAGTTTAGAGTAAATTGACGTTTCCCGGTCAGAGCAGGTATGTGAAGAACTTGAAATAGATCCTCGGCTGTCCGGCTCCATGCCATTTAAAGTTGATTGTGTATGGTGCTGGTGTGTAAGAATGTGTCTCTTAGCTCTTGTTTTACTGTTTTGTTCTCACGTGACGGGGGGCGGTCGGGTAGCCTAGTGGTTAAAGCGTCCGCTCGTCACGCCGAAGACCCGGGTTCGATTCCCGACATTGGTACAATGTGTGAAGCCCATTTCTGGTGTCCCCCGCCGTGATATTGCTGGAATATTGCTAAACGCGGCGTAAAACCAAACTCACTCACTCACGTGACGGGATATATACCCGAGTGACATGAATATCGGCCTTAAAAAACCGACTCCTGTTTCCAGCGACCGCGTGTTATGTCATGATTCTTTAAATTGGTTCACGGATCCACCGACTATTTATGTGAAATATATTAAAATAACTATCTTAAAAGCACCACTTTTGTATTCCGCCGACTGCAAACATACATATTCCCAGCAATGTGCATACAATGCATTAAACAGAAAGTACAACAAGACCGTCTTCATAAACACTTTATGCATGGCAACGTAATACTTCAAGAACAAAACATACACACCTGACGTAATCACAAAAAAACAGTAAAGCAAAGAATTTTTTTTAAACTCTGCACAATCGGAGATATATTGCTGGATCAACCAAATCTCCAGTTAATAGTCAAATAGCCAATTCTTATCCACTGAATTACCAATCTGAACTGACGTTAAAGACACCATAGAAACTGCCTCGTCCGGTTCATATTTACATCTAAGAAGGTGACAAAAATGTCCACAAGACTTCAACTTTCCAATAGTCAACGTTCCCTCTATGTCGAGCAATATTCCAGTAGCTCCAGTCCTTGCTGTCAACATTCCACAACTTTTGAGGTACAATCGAGCATGCTCTTTCTACGAGCTTTCAAAGAGTGTTATGCGACTCTTACTCTTAACTCAAGGTTCAGTAAAATTGTCAAAACGTTTTGTTGTAGACGGAGTCATCTTTCATAATTTGATACATCAGTGACAATGATGATGTCCGATGCAATTTCGTTTTGTCTAATACCCTATGTTCTCGTGTTTGTTTAGGTGAACCCTTGACGTGCCGTTGCAAGTGTTTGTGACCAGTCACCTGTGGGGCAGGATACCCTTACTATTTCGCGAACCCCTAGTATCATCACAATTTGAGATTCTTTTCATGTAATAAGTGTGAATAATGTATCAGGTATATTCATAAGTGTTCTTCAGGTGAGCTTTAGTTGTATCTTTGATTTTTTTTCCTTGATCTTATTTAACCATTTATACCCCTGGGTGTCCTTACAGTCAGGATAGCTACGTAGTTCCTATATAGTCTCACACATAGGAAAAATTATATAATATGAAATGCTATTGTGTACATTTCTTTCGTTTGTGGGAACTATATATTGTTGTGATAGAGAAGGTAGCACTTATTTAAATTTTACGTCAAAGCCAGAGAACAATTAGTCGCGATTACCCGAAACAGATTCAGGTACATCGTAAATATCACAACACTGGTGATAATTATATGAATGGAGGAATGACTTCAACTTTCCAATAGTCAACGTTCCCTTCATGTCGAGCAATATTCCTGCAGCTCCAGCTCTTGGTGTCTACATTTCGCAACTTTTGACGTACACTCGAGCATGATCTTTCTGCCAAGATTTAAAAGAGCGTCACACCACTCTTGCTCAGAAGCCGTTTGACATGAAGTTACAACATTCGTGGCCTCAATGTGGCTTTCAGAAGGTTTTATGTGGAGGAGATTTCCAAATTTGACGCATCAGTGAAAATAATCATACATGGATAGGATATGCAGGATATGCTCACCTTTTCGCGAACACCTGTCATCATTACTATAGTGATTCATAGACACATGCTCATGACGGGGCACATTCCGCCCAATAACCCCTATAGGAAGGCAGGCACGGACAAATGGGGGCACATTCTGGCCAGGAACCCCTACGGGAAGGCAGGCACGGACAAATGGGGGCACATTCTGTCCAGGAACCGCTACAGGAAGGCAGGCACGGACAAATGGGGGCACATTCTGCCCAGGAACCCCTATGGGAGGCAGGCACGGACAAATGGGGGCACATTCTGCCAAGGAACCCCTACGGGAAGGCAGGCACGGACAAATGGGGGCACATTCTGTCCAGGAACCGCTACAGGAAGGCAGGCAGGGACAAATGGGGGCACATTCTGCCTAGGAACCCCTACGGGAAGGCAGGCACTGACAAATGGGGGCACATTCTGCCCTGGATCCCCTACAGGAAGGCAGGCACGGACAAATCGGGGCACATTCTGCCCTGGAACCCCTACGGGAAGGCAGGCACGGACAAATGGGGGCACATTCTGCCCTGGATCCCCTACAGGAAGGCAGGCACGGACAAATGGGGGCACATTCTGCCCAGGAACCCCTATGGGAGGCAGGCACGGACAAATGGGGGCACATTCTGCCCAGGAACCCCTATGGGAGGCAGGCACGGACAAATGGGGGCACATTCTGCCCAGGAACCCCTATGGGAGGCAGGCACGGACAAATGGGGGCACATTCTGCCCTGGATCGCCTACAGGAAGGCAGGCACGGACAAATGGGGGCACATTCTGCCCAGGAACCCCTATGGGAGGCAGGCACGGACAAATGGGGGCACATTCTGGCCAGGAACCCCTATGGGAGGCAGGCACGGACAAATGGGGGCACATTCTGGCCAGGAACCCCTATGGGAGGCAGGCACGGACAAATGGGGGCACATTCTGCCCAGGAACCCCTATGGGAGGCAGGCACGGACAAATGGGGGCACATTCTAGCCAGGAACCCCTATGGGAGGCAGGCACGGACAAATGGGGGCACATTCTGTCCAGGAACCCCTATGGGAGGCAGGCACGGACAAATGGGGGCACATTCTGCCCACGAACCCCTACAGGAAGACAGGCATGGACAAATGGGGGCACATTCTGCCCTGGAACCCCTACAGGAAGGCAGGCACGGACAAATGGGGGCACATTCTGTCCAGGAACCGCTACAGGAAGGCAGGCACGGACAAATGGGGGCACATTCTGTCCAGGAACCGCTACAGGAAGGCAGGCACGGACAAATGGGGGCACATTCTGCCCAGGAACCCCTATGGGAGGCAGGCACGGACAAATGGGGGCACATTCTGCCTAGGAACCGCTACAGGAAGGCAGGCACGGACAAATGGGGGCACATTCTGTCCAGGAACCGCTACAGGAAGGCAGGCACGGACACATGGGGGCACATTCTGTCCAGGAACCCCTACAGGAAGGCAGGCACGGACAAATGGGGGCACATTCTGCCCTGGAACCCCTACAGGAAGGCAGGCACGGACAAATGGGGGCACATTCTGCCCTGGAACCCCTACAGGAAGGCAGGCATGAAAAACTAGGGGCACATTCTTCGGGAAGACAAGCTGGAGAGGAGTACCCTTTGTGGGGCACCATCAGATCTAACACTGTGCTGCCTTGGCATCCAATGCAGCAGCCAATCAATGAATATAAATGCTTCAATATCTAAATGTTTCAGGACACCAAATTGTTATAGCGTCAAATGGTGTGACTCTCGGGATACACATCACTGACGATATCAGGTGACATTTGACGTGTGATGGAATTATCCGCCCATGGATTACATACCCCACGTTCTCGGGTTCTACCGTTGTGACTGACGTTTCGTAATGTCATTTGTTCATTAATCAATGAACTTACAGTCAGGTTTATACTCCGTGAAGCGTGCGTCCTCGAGATTTGACATCCGACTGACGCTAACAGCCCTGATACGTAAACTCAAAATTGAGTTAATGGTGATCTTCTCGCAGCCAGATTCAGTTGATTCGACTTCAACAATTGAATCGTATGCATCACTTTGCCACGTCAAGTCACAGCTTCATGTACAGCGGGACAATCTATAGCTTGACGTGTTTGTGTGATAGTATTACATTTAGTTATTTAGTTATAATGTTATTTACCAAAATACAATTTTGTTCTTAAAAACGTTTAAACAACGACTTAAAGATATGTATATTGCCAAGGCTGGCCAGCTGACATAAGACGTTCAACAAATCTTCATGCCTAGTCTATGTTTAAGATGGATATAATGCTAGATATATATTTAACTACTATTCCATCTGTATGTTAACGCAGATGTTTAACGTTCAGATGTGGTATCCATACTCTTAATATACACTTATACAGACATTCCAAAGATAATAACAGGGATTTGTACTTACTGCAAATGTTACCAAGTAGATAAATACCATGAGTTATTGATATGTCCAGTATATAAAGAACCAAATACCTGCCTCACTGTTATTATACGTATCCAACACAACGAGAATTTATACAGTTATTGAACAGCAAAAATAGCCACATTCTTCTCCGACTTGCAATTGTTGTTAATAACATATTTGAATGAAAGATGACACATTGAATATTATTACGACTCAAATGTGTACATCTATTCAGATCCAATATACAAGTGGTGCTCCACGAAGAATTTTCCCACAACAAAATGTCATTTTACAATTGCACTCATGACCTCATATACGAAATAAATCTTGTTTACCAAATGTATTACACAATTTCTTTAATCCAGCAATATAAAGAAACGGATGAACAGGAGCAGTCACCCAGACAGTGACAGACGCGCGCAGCCTCGCACATTCTTCCTCGTGAAGATACATCATGAGTCAATGTCCGGCCTTGGCGAGCTCTGATTCAGTGCCGTGTTGTTGACCAACTCTGGCCGAGAAGGTTGACTTGGCATGAATCATTATGAATCATGCTGATTCAAGGATTTCTCAAAATGTATTAAAATTACAATGATATTTGGTTGGTGAAGATTTATGTCCATAGAACCGTTGCAGGTATTAACGTGATGTTGTCCCGTCTTTAGAAACGTTCTACAATGAAAAACGAGTGTTGGACGGAAAATATAAGAAGCAAACATTGTTAGTCGGCAAAGTACGCAGCTGATCATGATAACATTTGCAGTTTATGTTGTTGAGTAGAAAATACAGATATACTGCGATGTCTCCAGACTGTCTGTAGAAAGACTTCGATTTCTAATGACGATGACACACAATCAGCCGTCGGGGGACGCTGATACACAAACAACCAGCTCATCACACAACACAAGTTCCTAAAGATAGGAATTAAACTACCAACGGACATTCAGAATACATACTCCGTGTACTAAATGATATCCTTCTTGTTCACTAGGAGTTGGAGAGCTCAAAAGCTCAACATGGCTCTCGTGATACGCTTTTAAATTTGGGAAAGGAAATGCTAAAAGCCTCCTATTTACTACCGATTTCTGCCTTAGTGTCATAGAGTTGAAATTCAGAACCATTTTCCAAATGGAATACGAGATTAATTTTGAGCTTTGGGGTTTCCATTTTTTTAATTATAAATATGGAATGCTGAATAGTCAAGCTTCAGTGCGTGGTAGCATCCCGATGTTCTCTGATTGACATTTTCCACTAAAAGGATCCCTTGGTTTCTACTGACTTCACGAAGCACCAGTGAGGATGAAGTATAGATTCTTTATGAACAGCCAGTATCAGCAGCTCGTTCTCCAAACCAGGGCGATTCCAAGGTCATGTGGGATATATGGCTTAAGTTGGGTGTCGACCTGCTAAAAAGAGAATCTGGTCGAAATAGTTCACCCACATTGAGCCTGCACGCCATGACATAGCTGAACTTCAGTTCAAAGTAAAAGGAGGCATGGAGTGGCCATACATATACAGTTAATCGAAATGTTCGCGGCCTGACATACAAAATCGTTCAGAATCAAAACTGTTCATTACATTATATTTTTTACAATAATCGGATTATTATATAATCTCCGCTGTTCCAGCTTGAGTAACACACACACACACACACACACACACACACGCACGCACGCACGCACGCACTCACACACACACACTCACATTCACGCACGCGCACACACACACACACACACACACACGCACACACACACACACCTTCCCCAAAAGAAAAAAGAGTTAGATAGAAGTGATTCTTAGCCCCAATGTGCAGCTGCTACCATTACCAGTCCTTATGTCCTTATGTCCTTATGTCCCTATACAGAAGGGCACCTGGGCGGAGATTTCACCTTGTTAACTCTCAACCGACGTAGTTCTGTGGCATAGGTGTGTCTATTGATACTGTGACCTCGTTGTAGAGAGCAAGTCATGATTATCCACTTCCTGTCCCCGAAAACCAAAGCTCTGACCTTGCTTGCTGACGTCACAGGTGCAGGTACTAAATCTCAGATCTAATCTTAGTTGCCGCCATATCGCAGTTTCTCCCACCCCTAGTTGTCTACTCAGTACAGATGCACTTTCCAGTTGGAAAATGGCTTCCCGGAGGTGATATGATATTATATCATAATAAATTAGAGAGAGAGAGATTTGTTTGTTTGTTTGTTGTTTCACGCCGCACTCAGCAATATTCCAGCTATATGACGGAGGTCTGTAAATAATCGAGTCTAGACCTGATAATCCAGTGATTAATATCATGAGCATCGATCCACGCAATTGGGATCGATGACATGCATCAACCAAGTCAGCGAGCCTGACCACCCGAACCTGTTAGTCACCTTTTACGACATAGACTAACAAGCATAGTCACCTTTTACGGCAAGCATGGGTTGCTGAAGACCTATTCTACCCCGGAATCTTCACGGGTCAGAGAGAGAGAGAGAAAGAGAGCGAGATAGATAGATAGATAGATAGATAGATAGATCTCTAAAAATCAGGACCGTTTGCGATATACGTATTTGTTGAGGGAGTCAGGGGTCAAGAAGAACCACAGATATTTTACGAGCGCTTTGATGAATATCAGTTGCGGTTGAAAGAGTGTGTGTTTGATTCTACAGGAATAACGTTAAACTTGAATCCCGAACTTTGACCTTGTCTGTTGGGCTAGACATGCGTAAAAGAACTTTACCTGGTCAGTTGGTCTGTTTTCTGGTCAGCCTGTTAAAGCAGAGTATGATATTATTACATAATCAGAAGCAATATGTGTCATGGATGTACATGTACACGGAAGTGCAATCTATAATAGCTGAAATCAGATCTTTGTGTTCACGGGAGCGAGTACTAAGATCTAATTTTAGCGAGATTGATTAAAGTGGTTCCGTCGTTTCTTTCTTGCACGTTGATAAACCTGTCAACGGATGCTTATACCCTTAATACTTGCAATGTGTCAAGCACTAAGATCTTAGATTAATGCAAGTGGTTCCTTTTCCTTAAACGGTGGGGGCGATGTACTTGGGAGAGGGGAAAAGGGGAGACACGTGTGGCCCAGTCGTCTAAGGTGCCGCAATTCGCTGTGCAGAGTTGCGTCCCTTGGACACGCCAGAAACCTATGATCGTCGGTTCGGATCACGGGGTCAGTCCACAAAGCGATCGTTGTGTAACTCTCGTACATAAACATAGATTTGTGACAGTTGTAGCCTAAGATCGCTTTGGGGAACCGGGCTCAGGTTTGCCCTGATTACGTTTCTAGGTCTGTCAGCACCATACCGGTGCTCATGGGTTTCACCAAAATGGTAAACGTCCAAGACCTGCCTCATACCACAGTGAGCTGACGCCCCGTGATATAACTTGAATACTGGAATACTAATAGGCGTTAAACCCAACTCACTCACTATAAAAGGGATACTATCGCTTTTATCTTACACGTTGATGCCACTGTATCTGTAAATCTCCTAACTGATATTTGTATTCCTTTATACTTGCTACGTGGATGGGTTTCGTATCTAATAGAACAAAGTCAATATTAAGCCAGTTATTATATTGGAAATCAAAGAAAATAGAATATGTATTGAAGTGAATCTTGTTTTGAAGTAAATGGTTTACCTGTTGTTCTAGCTTATTCCAAAATTCCTCGGTAGTCCCTCATTCTGAATAAACATGTTTTAAATTTTCTTCAGAAGTTTATTATCTTTCATTCCATGGTATCCCTTGTTAGTAAAAAGTATCTCGTATAGACCTGAAATTCCAAGAGCGTTATGTCTCTACTGCATTTGTTCTACTGGATAACTTCACTGCTCCGTGAAATGTTGCTGTTGTTGTTCTTGTTCTTGTTTTTGGTTTTTTTTTATTTCCCACTTTAGACAACCCGTGGGTAAGTCATTGTTGATATCTACAGCATGGAATCATCTCCATCGGTCTTTGGATGAATGCAATTAAGAACGATAACTCCTTGAACAATTATATGAGGAATGTAAGTTCCGAAGCGTATTATCACTTTCCAAAGCGTAGGAATGATTACATCTCACATTCTTGAAAATTCTACGATAAATGTGGGAAAGGCTTGATTCTTGTTGGTCAATCAGAGGTATCGGTATCAAATCACAATACACACCCCTGATTGAAACAACCGATATGGCGACAGTGATGAATATTAACAGAAAAGTACTCATTGTCAATGTCAGTAGGCATAATTAAATATACACAATAATAGGGATAAAATGCAGATTTGCGGGAGGTATAATATCTAAAGTATGGGTCACAATATATTTTGGGCAGGAAACATGATTGAAAACAACTGAGAGAGTGTATTTCAAGTTTTGGTGAAATTAGAGGGTTTGAAATTTTTGGCCTGTCTGCAGCTTACTGTGACTAAATAGTGACTAAACCTTGCAAGGTTTCCGATATAACACCCGTCTACTTTTGAATAAAAGCAGTTTATCAAGATGTAGGTTTCAGTTGTTTGAACTACTTCCGGTTCCGGTACGGCTCCAAACAATACCACTTGTGTATTCCACTTATAAATAAATACTGATACCCAGCTGAATATACTGATTTGAACATGTTAGTTAAAAGCCAAACTATTTTTGCTTATTCGAGTACAGAATTAGACTAGCTGTAACATAGTTCTGTAACATTCACTGCTGGGAGGAATTCTACACTGCACAATCAGTAGCAGTGGTTGAGAAAGCGCACATGTTTCACACTGTGTTATCAATCGATGTGCATCCCACGGGAGATAACTCTCCTTGCCTTAGTCTCCCTGCATCGTCAAAATCCATCACACAACGGTTGACACTATCACGCCAGTGCAAGCTATGACATTACAAGTATGGTAAGCCGTGAAATTGCAAGTGTGGTAAGCTATGACATTACAAGTATGGTAAGCCGTGAAATTACAAGTGTTGTAAGCTGTGATATAACAAGTATGGTAAAAAAAGACGATGCAGGTTAGAATACGTCTTCAGCAACCAATTCTTGCCGCAAAAGTCGACTATGCTTGCCGAAAAAGGCGACTATGCTTGCCGTAAAAGGCGACTAACGGGATCGGGTGGTCAGGCTCGCTGACTTGATGATGCAATTGCGTGGATTGATGCTCATGATGTTAATCACTGGTTTGTCTGGTTCAGACTCGATTATTTACAGACAGCCGTCATGTAGCTGGAATATTGCTGCGTGCGGCGTTTAACAACAAACAAACAGAACATACATGTAGTTTCACTAACAGACGTGACTGGCGGGGGTGCACATCACTACGCACATGCAACATACGTTAGGACATCGTCAACGCTAAGGAGCTATACAAGTTTCTGTCTCGTGTTTAGAATGCAGGGTGCCGTTGTAGAAAGCGATCTTTGCGCTAAGGTGATCGTAACTCCCATACCATGAAATAGACTTAAGCCAGTCGTAGCGCTAAGGTTGTTTTGCACAACGGCACCCAGGAGTGTCCCACATCTTCACAAGTGGTTCACTCGGCCGCTGTAGGCCGTGCTGACATAGGTGGCGGCTGTACCTGCTATCTCCAGTAAACATGATAGCTAATCAGCTCGTTTGTGACTGATAGCTGACAAGGTCATCCAGAAATTATGTTCACCATCAAGCCACAGCAGGCATGCGACAAAACCTATTTGTAGCCCAATAAATATCCGTGTGTGTGTGTGTGTGTGTGTGTGTGTGTGTGTGTGTGTGTGTGTGTGTGTGTGTGTGTGTGTCTGTGTGTGTGTCTGTGTCTCTGTGTGTGTCTGTGTGTGTCTGTGTGTGTGTCCGCGCGCGCGTGTGTGTGCATGTGCTCGTGTATAACCTATCGTGTCTAAAAGACGACAAATTTCATGGTTGATGCTGGTAGACAACCATAAACCTTAATACAATGTCCTCTATATTCACAGAAAGTATTTTAGACGAGTGGAGGTAAAGCAATGATCTTTTGCAATCTCAGAAACGAACCATGTTTAAATCTCTCAAAACAGTTGATTGTTCAACTTTGTACACCACTCCTATGATCCATGGGGCTTTTGTCACTAAATATCTCTTTATTCAGAGGTTCAAAGCAATTTGTCAAAAATTATAGCAAATGTTATTTGGAGTTTACTGAAGAAACACGTGAAGTGCTGGACTTCCTCATAGAAAACATATATGTGACCTTTGAGGGTAAGACGTTTAGGTAAGAAGTAGGCATCCCCATGGGCACCAACTGTGCTCCCCTTCTTTCTGATCTGTTTCTTCATGCATATGAATCGGAATTTCTGCTCGGGTTCGCAAAACAAGGGAACTTGGCCAAGACGACAAACTTAAGATTCAGGAAAACCGATTTTATAATTATTATTTGTATTATTAATTTTCATGAAATATGTTGTTTTTTGTCAGGTATTTAGCCACAATTACACATACATGATCTTACCTCATCACGTGGCTGGAGGTGCGAAGGCAGGGTCCTATTGCAAAGTGCGACATACAAATAGAACATTAAACATTATAGCTAGTTAATGAATGTTCAAACATTATTTAACAAGAGATTATGATCATTGTGCTCATATTATTCTAAAACATGTAGGGGGCACGGGTGGCCGTGTCGTCCAAGGCGCCCCGATTCGCTGTGCAGAGTTGCGTCCCTTTGGCGCGCCAGAAACCTATGATTGTTGGTTCGAATCCCGGTTCACCGCGATTATGTTTCTAGGTTTGTTAGCACCATACCCGTGCTGGTGGGTTTCACCGAAGTGGTAAACGTCTAAGACCTGCATCACTTCGGGCTTTCCTCCCACATTAAGCTGACACGCCGTGATATAACTGGAATACTGTTAAAAGCGGCGTTAAACCTAACTCACTCACTCTAATATGTTAAAGTGTTCTGACAATTCCTTTACAAAATGTTCGATGTGGCAGTTGCCTTTGGCAAATGCAATTCCTTATTTTGACCTGTATGCGTTCCCGTGTTTTTTCAGTGAACAATAGACATGCCTTTGCATATGTCTGTGACGGGTGCCACAAGTGGGGCAGGATACGCTCACCTTTTCACGAACACCTGGGCCCACTTGCACAAAGCGATCTTAGCGCTAAGACTATTGTAAGCCTATGTTAAAGTATGGGAGTTACGATCATCTTAGCGCTAAGATCGCTTTGTGCAATAGGGCCCTGGTCTCATAACTATCTTATATTAATTCATAAACACGTGCTCATGACACAGTCGGAATTGTTTAGTCGACTCTGAATTTAGAAGATTTTTTTTGTTATGAATATGGAAAGGTGAGTGAGTGAGTTGGGTTTAACGCCGCTTTTAACAGTATTCTAGGTATATCGCTGCGGAGGAAAGCCCGAAGTGATGCAGGTCTCAGACGTTTACCACTTGGGTGAAACCAAAGAGCACGGGTATGTTGCTGACAAACCTAGAAACATAATCGGGGCGAACCGGGATTCGAACCCACAATCATAGGTTTCTGGCGTGCCAAAGGGACGCAACTCTGCACAGCGAGAATATGGAAAGGGTTTTGTCACTTTTACTTGAATATTTGAATTGTAATAATGACTTTGATCCTCCATTACTCATCAAAATGATTTCTAGCTACACATACCTTGGTATGTTGATAGATCAGAAAGATAACCAGTATGATGTTTATCGCTCACAAAATGGATATTTCTTGAAAAGCCTAGTTTGCAATATTTATCATTTTTGGTCGTCAGATTGGCTTTTTTTGTGATTTTAAGTATTGGAAAACATGCCGCTATCTTCGTTTATTAATAATCGCTGCATTTCGTGATTCTATTAAAGGTGGCGAGGACTATAATATTGCTAATATCGCTAATATCACAAGTATTGCTAATATCACAAGTATCACTGATATCGCTGTGTCACAAGTATGGCTAATATCGTTAATATCACACGTATCGCTAATCCCGCTAATACCCAAAGTATTGCTAAAATAGCAAATATCCCAAGTATTGCTGATATCCTAAGTATTGCCAGTATCGCTATAATCACAAGAATGGCTAATATCGTTAATATCACAGGTATCGCTAATATCGCTGATATCACAAGTATTGCTAATAGCGCTAATATAACAAGTATTGCTTATATCACAAGTATCGATAATATCACTGTATCACAAGTATCGATAATATAGCTGATGTCGCCCTCAACGCCCACTATTGCCGAGTGAGTGAGTGAGTAATATTCCAGCAATATCATGGCAGGGGACACCAGAAATTTGCTTCACACATTGTGCCCCTGCGGGGTTTCGAACCCGGATCTTCAGCGTGACTAGCTAACGCTTTAACCACTAGGCTACCCCATCGCTCCCACTACTGCCGAGGAGAGTCCAATCTGTTTATCTCTACACTCCTGGTGATATCTGATTATCTATAGAAAGTCCTGCTCCCGTGTTGCTTTTCATCCTACTCTATATCTTTGATAGATTTGTTTCTTCCAACCGGGTCGCCACCGCGGTGTAGTGGTAGAGTGTCCGCCCGGAGAGCGGAAGGTCCGGGGTTCGATCCCCTGCCGCGGCATAGCAAATGACGTTGCAAAATGGTACTTGTTCTTACCATGCTTGGCGCTCGGCATTAAGGGGCTAAAACAAGGACTGGTCGGCTCGGAGTCAGTATACTGTGTCTGAGTAGGGTATTCATGTTAAACTGCGGCAGGGTATCTCAGTGTGCTAGCACTATAAAATCGGCTTTAGTCCGGACTGGTACAAGCAGCCACACATACAGACACACAGACACACACACACACACACACACACGCACACGTGCATGTACGTCGCTATATAAGTGCGATAATCTTTGACGCGAGGTTAAACCACATTTCACCTCACCTTCCAAAGCAGGTTTTATATTATCATACATTTTATATTTATCGCTTTATCCCATTTGACTGCCTGTCTAACCTACGAGTGGATGTGAAACGCAGATGAACAAGAAACAGAATTACCAGCATTTGTGAACATCTCGAATCCTGTCACTTTTCAGTTGTTTCATGGGCATTACTTAGAAGTTGACGGATGACAAAGTAGACACAATTTTAGATAACAACTTCTATATTTACTGTAAAGCCGACGTTTCGGTATAGATCCTATTACCGTTGTCAAGCAAGCCTTGCTTTTTCTACTTTGCATGTCACGTTCATTAAAATTTAATTATATTAGTGTGATTAATAATAGCTTACCGGTTGCTTATATGCCACGAATGTATACGTAGTATGTGTGATTTCATAAGGGTGGATGATACACAGCAGTAAATACAGATGAAGATACTGACGCCTTACATGTGTTTACCGAACTCTGGCTGACCAGCACAATGAGAAATACTGGTCCTGGATCATGCCCGATGTTCGTTAACTGGAACATGGCCCGTTAGTTGTAATATTTCCTTATTTCACAATTTCCAATCCCATATTATATGGCATGTAGCATGTAAAATATTTTTAAAACTTTGTCCATTTTTCCAATGTTAATAGTTTGATGGGCGATGTAATGTTAAAGTGTTCGCGTGTTGGGCGGAAGGCCTGGGGTCTCTCACTCACTCACTCACTCACTCACTCACCCACCCACCCACCCACTCACTCACTCACTCACTCACTCACTCACTCACTCACTCACTCACTAACCCACCAAACGAACAACACCACAAATTAAAGCAGCATGATATTCCACCTTTACAGACGTGTCCCAGATTAAGCTTGCAGATAAACTGTTTGCATGAACATGTCTAGACTATCAGTCTGACATAAGTACAGATGCATGCACATTAAACCTTAGATAATTCAGTCACGCCATAAGGACATAGGTGGTGAATACTGAATAGACGTTCGGTGTGTTTGGAAAATTATATCGCAAAACAAAAACAGCGGTTCACCCCCTCCACTCTCCACCCTCCTCTCCGCTGACCTCATCTCAACACACACAGGGACAGACATACACACACTCGCACGCGCACACACACGCGCGAGCAGACGTACATACGCACGCACACACACGCCTCAAAGAAAAAGAATGGTGGGTTTCAACCGTATATTAACTAGTTAGCTTATCATTTGTTGAAGGTGCGTGTACAGAATGTATGTCGGGGAAAAGGTAAGGACAGTTTCCATCTTAAAGGCCTTTTCTAAACCAAATACAAAGTGGTAAAAAATGAATAATAATTAAACGTGAGTTCCTGATTCAGGCCAAGCTAACAGGTCTTGTGTCCCTCGGCCCTCATACCAGGGTGTCAATGTCAAGATGACATGACATCATTATATTCTGTGCAGTGTGCAGTGTGCAGTGTGCACCTTGATTTGCTGCAATAATTGGTTGACGTCATCAACTTGTCACCATGTGACTGGGGAACATCACGTGACCATAGATAGCTCCACGAGCCGTATATAAGCTGCAGGTGACAAGAGTGGCCCCAGTCTACTCTTTGCTTAGCTGCGTCAGTGTGCGTACGGGCAAGAAGACAGGAGCGTCAAACTTTCATCTACAATTCCACATTCCATACGAGAACTTATCTGCCACCATGCCAGAAAGTCAAGCACGTCAGAACTACCACGTCAACAGCGAGGCGGGCGTCAACAAACAGATTAACGTCCTGCTGAACTGTAGCTATGTCTACCATTCCATGGTGAGTGTCACACTTAGATCTCTATCTACCAATCCATGTTGAGTGTCACATCTATATTTCTATGTACCAATCCGTGGCGAGTGTCACACCTATATCTCTATCTACTGTCCCATGTTGAGTGTTACATCTATATCTCTATCTACTGTCCCATTGTGAGTGTCACATCTATATCTCTATCTACCAATCCATGGTGAGTGTCACATCTATATCTCTATCTACTGTCCCATTGTGAGTGTCACATCTATATCTCTATCTACCAATCTATGGTGAGTGTCACATCTATATCTCTATCTACTGTCCCATTGTGAGTGTCACATCTATATCTCTATCTACCAATCCATGGCGAGTGTCACATCTATATCTCTATCTACCAATCCATTGTGAGTGTCACATCTATATCTATATCTACCAATCCATTGTGAGTGTCACATCTATATCTCTATCTACCAATCCATGTTGAGTGTCACATCTATATCTCTATCTACCAATCCATGTTGAGTGTCACATCTATATCTCTATCTACCAATCCATGGCGAGTGTCACCCTTAGATCTCTATCTCTTAATCCATAGCGAGTGTCACAGCTTTACAATTCTCCCACTTCCACATTTTCCACACACAATCTCCCTCACCACCTCCATTACCCCCACCACCACACACACACAACGAACACACACAAACACACTCAACCACCCCACCCCACCCCACCCCACCCCACTCAACCACGCTCCCCCCAGCCATAGTGCACTTGTCCTGGTCTGGTGCGCGCTGACCCACAATACGTCCTTGACATTTTGTTGAGATAAAATCTTGTGTAACCCGATAGCCAATGTAGCGTTGCTATTATTCAGACAGACAACCTCTCTCACGGAGTAATAGTATATGCGTGACAATATTGGTTTATTGTTACGCTGATTGGACGTTACGTAACCCTAGAACCACCAGCTTCAGATGTAGTGTCTGCACATGAACAGCTGTCTACATATTGCACGTGGCGCGTGATCATAATACACTATGCAGATGAAGACGATGAATTGAGAAAATAAGGACTGTTATGTTCACAATATCTTGTAGAGTTGTCTGATGAGTCTATAAAAGCAAAGAATAACTTGATAGAATATTTTATTTATTTATTTTTCTAATAATTGTGTGCTTCCTCTGCTCCGACTCAGCTGATTCTCTTGTTGTTTCCGGGACGGTCGAGTGGTTAAAGCGTTCGCTCGTCACGCTGAAGACCAAGGTTCTATTCCCGACATGGCTACAATATGTGAAGTCAATTTCTCGCGTCCCCCGCCGTGATATTGTTGGAATATTGCGCGGCATAAAACAATAATCACTCACTCTTGTTGTTTCCAGGCCTGGTATTTTGACCGGGATGACGTGGCCCTGAAAGGATTCTTTGAGTTTCTCAAGGATGCCTCTTGCAAGAAGCGCGAGTTCGCCGAGAAAATGATGAAGTACCAGAACCAGAGAGGTGGGCGCATCGTGCTGCAGGACATCAAGGTAATCACTGAGATGTGGCTACAGAACGTCACATTTAACATGGGGTGGGTCCCCATATATCGTCCAGAGGCAGGGCTGCAGAACGTCACGTTTAACATGGGGTGGGTCTCCATATATGGTCCAGAGGCGGGACTGCAGAACGTCACGTTTAACATGGGGTGGGTCTCCATATATGGTCCAGAGGCGGGACTGCAGAACGTCACGTTTAACATGGGGTGGGTCTCCATATATGGTCCAGAGGCAGGGCTGCAGAACTTCAAAGTTAGCTTAGGGACGGGGCTGCAGAAAGTCAGCAGTAACTTAGGGACGGGGTTGCAGAAAGTCAGCAGTAAGTTTTTGACGGGGCTGCAGAACTTCGCAGTTAACATGAAGACGGGGCTACAGATTATCCAGTATACATAAAGGCGAGGCTACAAAATTTTACATTTGATAAGGGGCGGGGCTATACTACATCACATTTAAGGGCGGGGCTACAGGTCACCCAGATAACAATGGATTGCCATAGAGCTGCAGAAAAAACATGAAATCACTGAAACCTGACGCTGTCGCCGCGACGGATGCAGTGAATGATGACTTGTGTCCTAGATTTACAGACAAGAGCAACAGAGCGACGCAGGTCATCAAAACATACGATAGCGTACATGTCGCACTCCCACCATTCTCTTACAATGTCGTTACTGTCGGAGCAGGGTCAACATTATTAAGAAAGTGGTCACATTTGTTTGTTTGTTTGCTTGCTTCTTAGCTGCACAGATGTGTATTTGTTTGTTGCTTAACGCCGCACATAGCAATATTCCAGCTATGTGACGGTGGTCTGTAAATAATCGTGTCTGGACCAGACAATACAGTGATTGATATCATGAGCATCGATCTACGCAACTAGGATACGATGATATGCATCAATCAAGTCAGCGAGCCTGACCACACGATCCCGTTAGTCACCTATTACGGCAAGCATGGGTTGCTGAAGACCAATGCTAACCCGGATCTTCACGGGTTGGACGCATTTACTCATTTTAGAGAACCTAGTAAACATCAGAAGAACAATATCATAACACATCTAGTGATGTAGGTTTAGGGAATCTCCATCTGATTATTACAGATGTTACAGATTATTAAAACTATCATCGCTGTATTAACAGACTTGGCATAAATCCAATCAGATTGAGTCGTTTTGCTGTGTGTGTAATGTTGATGTAGTCGGGTACATGTAAACGTGTTGTTGCAGAAGCCGCCCCAGGACGAATGGGGGACAGGCCTGGACGTGATGCAGTCTGCCCTGGCCCTGGAGAAGAGCGTCAACCAGGAGTTCCTGGACCTGCACAAGGTGGCGGACTGCAACACTGACCCACAGGTGCGTCAGGTCACACACTGCTGGGGGTGGGGAGGGTCATGGTATCAATGGTAGTGGGGAAGTCGGTGAAGGGTCAGGTCAAATACCGTGAGGGTAGAGGGTGAGGCGGTGAAGAGTCAGGTCAAATACCGTGAGGGTAGAGAGGAAGGCGGTGAAGGGTCATGTCAAATACCGTAAGGGTAGAGGGGGAGGCGGTGAAGAGTCAGGTCAAATACCGTGAGGGTAGAGAGGAAGGCGATGAAGAGTCAGGTCAAATACCGTAAGGGTAGAGGGGAAGGCGGTGAAGGGTCAGGTCAAATACCGTGAGGGTAGAGAGGAAGGCGATGAAGAGTCAGGTCAAATACCGTAAGGGTAGAGTGGAAGGCGGTGAAGGGTCAGGTCAAATACCGTAAGGGTAGAGTGGAAGGCGGTGAAGGGTCAGGTCAAATACCGTAAGGGTAGAGGGGAAGGCGGGGAAGGGTCAGGTCAAATAGGCATGTATGTAGTGGTCGCTGTACTGCATATCTTCCCATGTCACACATCAACTGAGTCTCTGCTGTCTTGCTACTGCAGATGATGGACTTCCTGGAGGATGAGTTCCTGGAAGAGGAGGTCGAGATGATCAAGAAGCTCTCCGACCACGTGACCAACCTGAAGCGCGTTGGACCAGGTCTCGGAGAGTACCAGTTCGACCACGAGACTCTCAGTTAAATTGGTCCGCGGCCTTCCGGTCACCATGGTAACCGATGACAACGCCCGACAACGCCTACTGCTTCTGTCCTATACTTTCTTGTAAGAACTAAAGCCCCGCTTCTTGTAACTGGCAGCCTGCTTCACGTGACGCGTGACGTGAATTCCAAAATGAGATGAAACATTTAATTTTTATACGTGTCTTATCTTTTTATACATTTTGTCTGTTGAATTTTGTTAATTTTCCCTGTTATAAACTCCTGTAAAACAACATCTGCAATAAATCCAAGCATGCATATGGGCGTCTTCATCCTCTATAGACATCTTCAGTGATCCGTACGTGTGCAATTGCTCCTCCTCGGCCCTATACACAGAGACAGGCAGAAAGACTCGTGTGAAGAGAACAGCATTTGAATCTGTTGGAGACCCGTGAAGCACCGGGTTAGAATAGATCTTCAGCAACCCATGCTTGTCGTGAAAGGCGACTATGCTTGTCGTAAGAGGCGAGTAACGGGATCAGGCTCGCTGACTTGGTTGATGCATGTCATCGTATCCCAATTGAGGGGGTCGATGCTCATGATGTCAATCACTGGATTGTCTCGTCCAGACTCGATTATATACAGTCCGCCCTCATATAGCTGGAATATTGCTGAGTGTGACGTTAAACAACAAACAAACAAAAGTCAGTTAGACAAAGTCACTTTGAGCAGAATTTCAATCATTTCACAGACACGGATTGTCAGATTCAGCAGGTGACTGGCGCTAGAAAATATCAAAGTGATGTAGATCCTAGACGACTGCCGGTCTAATTCTACATTCAGTACTCTATATACATTCAGTACTCTACTCTGCCCTGCCCTGCCCTGCCCTGCCCTGCCCTGCCCTGCCCTGACCTGCTCTGCCCTGCCCTGCCCTACCCTACCCTACCTTCTACGCTCTACATTCACCACTCTACACCCTACCCTACCCTACCCTACCCTGCCCTGCCCTGCCCTGCCCTGCCCTGCCCTGCCCTGCCCTGCCCTGCCCTACCTTCTACATTCTACGCTCTACATTCACCACTCTACATCCCACCCCACCCTACCCTACCCTACCCTACCCTACCCTACCCTACCCTACCCTACCCTACCCTACCTTCTACATTCTGAGCTCTACATTCAGCACTCTACACCCTACCCTACCCCCAGCCCTACCCCCCTACCCTATACATTCTACGCACTACACAAAATTTACTTTCTTCAATCAGCAATTTATACTCTACGCTCTACATTCTACGCTTTATATTAAAGACTCTACATTCCACGCTCTACTCCCTAACCTACAGTCTACGCTTGACACCCTAAGCTCTACATTCTACTCTCTCCACTACTCACACTATGAATCCAGAAGGGACATTTTCGCCCTTTGAAAACCAAGCAAAAAGTATGACAAAAATTAACAATTGTCGTATTTGGAATAGTTTTGATTTTTTATAGAAGGGGGACAAAGTGGCAGGTCACGTTGTCAAGTGGTTTGAAGTGCTATTCAAACACATAAAGATTTATAGTGATGTAAGTCACCTCATATACCTTATGGTTGGATTCGAACCTGTTTTAATTGTATTTTGTGCGAACGCATCCAATAGTAGACCGCAGAACCCTGTAAGATGTGGTTGAAACATTCAGTTCCTGTACAAAAATTATTAATCTCAGACGTGACCTCGTTCTATACTTCTCAGGGAGCTGAACGTCATGGCACCCTGTAATCTGAGTATGTATCTCTGCTCATCAATGAGTGTCACTGAGTTGTGCTACAGAGACCAGGGTGTCATTATACAAGAATAAAATAATGGAAACGTGGTAATAGGTTCACAGGTTTATTATTATCAGCTAGTTGTATAGACTAGTATAGATGACAATAAAAAGGATCAAAATACCCATGTTACACTGACAACGACCACTGATTAATTAAACCAGGACACATATACAAGCTGAACGGAACTTTTTTCCACTCAGGCTGCTATCAGCATCTTCCCGAGGCAAGAGAGTTAACTGACTATAAAAGTCCAGTTTCCACCCTTGCCGAACTAGGCTGGTATTATGGAGTTACAGTTTGGCTGGACTAACGAGTCTATGCATAGTCCAATCAAAATTGCGCACCGAAATCGAAATCCGGTTCGTAAACTGTCGAGCAGATTTCGATCGATTGCAGGATTTGCAAAGCATGTGCACCGCCAACTCGTTTTCAGCAGATATTCTCCGAATCTTTTCATGTTTTTAATCAAAGTGATTTGATGCATTTCGCGATGTAAGACCCGTTTTATCACAATATAGATCTTGATTATCGATCAGTTCATCCTGACTTGGGCGCCACCATTTTGTGTAAAGCAAACGCAAGTGATACGAGAGGTGGAATCTGATTGGTCCATAGGAGAGGCTTAGAAGGGACATAACTGGTAATAGCCACTGGTGGCGCTACGATCGAGCCCAGTAATTCCAACCTAGTTCGGCAAGGGTGGAAACTGGACTTTTAAAGTCAGTTAACTCCCTTGCCTCGGGAAGATGGCTGTCAGCGGCATCAGAGGTACACAATTATTTCAACAACATAATACATATAAATATGCATGCATATATACAGAATCACTAGGGTAACAATGTACCTGTATGTACAATTCAATCAGA
The DNA here is from genome assembly GCF_023055435.1 of Haliotis rufescens. Classification (NCBI taxonomy): domain Eukaryota; kingdom Metazoa; phylum Mollusca; class Gastropoda; order Lepetellida; family Haliotidae; genus Haliotis; species Haliotis rufescens. The sequence goes on from NW_025964223.1 coordinate 58,502,917, forward strand.
AGAGAGTTACTTGATAGATTTGAACAATGACAAGATGGTTTTACAAAATGTGGACAATTTTCTCAATGGTCCTAATCGTGGATTTTTTAGAAGTAAATTCATTATACACATATTGGGTTCAATGTCGTAAATCTGTGTAAAAATTGTTTTCTTTCGTTTTCTGAAGATAGACAAATTAACAAATATTGGAATCACCTTAACAAAGCGGACATTTTCTTTCGGTTAAAGCTTTTTTTCTCCATCTCCCAGTTTCAACAGGTAGATTAGGGTTACAAGTTCAAAACTGAAGTAAGACACGCCAAACGTTTTCCTGCAGTAGTTTAAGTAATATTCAAAATTTAGACAATCATTTGTCATGACACTATACATTGTGCCTTTCAAAGACTTATCTCTTGCACTTATCAAACGCTGTAGGTTAATGTCATTTAATTTAGATTAAGTAGGATTAAGTAGTAGCTAAATCAAGACTTTTACAAGATATTGACAAGATACATAGACGGCCAATTAAGTTGACTGTGACTGGGTTAAATAGCAGGAAATAAACACAGGGTCCATCCCCAAAACAAGTCTCTTGGACAATAAAATAGGCGAAAAACGCCGAATAGCTAACTACTCTTATAGACGAAAGACTTAGTCACTTTGACAGGGCAAGGAAATTCTAAACTTCCCAAAGATACAAGGTACTTGACCTACGGAGTATCTAGACTCACAATCATTATAAATGTACTTGGCCGAAAGAGTAACTTTACGCCCAATAAGAAATAGGTATTTGACCTAAACTAGTCAATCCCGGGTTAGTTGGTTATCCATGGATTTCTAGAAGAAGGGAGTATGAAAAATCCTAACCAACAAGTTGAGCTCAGTACAACTAGAATACGTCAGTACTAGATTAAAACTGCCCTGTAATTACTTACGAGTGAGTGAGTGAGTATGGTTTTACGCCGCTTTTAGCAATATTCCAGCAATATCACGGCGGGGGACACCAGAAATGGGCTTCACACATTGTACCCATGTCGGGAATCGAACCCGGGTCTTCGGCGTGACGAGCGAACGCTTTAACCACTAGGCTACCCGACCGCCCCAATTACTTACGAAGGAAACGTATGTATCGAATGACAACCCAGCAGCAAGACGACCCGTAACGGTCTAGCGTTGACTGTCGGTCAAGACACAGGATTTCGCCGCGGACCTCGGAGAGAACAACCTGTCCTGGTCAGCAGTGGGAATGCAACAGCCTGGTTAGGCAACCGAAGTGAGTTTAGTTTCCCTAAAGATGGCACTTGTTGTTACCCTGCCAGCGCTCGGCATTTTGGGGCTAAAACAAGGTCAGGTCGGCTCGGCGTCAGTATACTGTGTCTGAGTGGGGTATTCATGTTAAACTGCGGCATGGTACCTCAGTGTGCTAGCACTATAAATCGTACATGCACGTCGCTATATAAGTGCAATAATCTTGGACGCGACGTTAAACCCCATTTCAACTCATCGGTAAGATTGATATGGCATGCAAACGCATACCCAACGTTTTTATAGCCCAACAAGTAATGTTGCACGCGCATATCATGTTGGTGTGGTTCGGCGCCATATATTATTAGTTATGGTGTCTTTACGTGTCATACGGTGTCATATAAGGTTAGGAGAAAATATTGTGCCTTGCCCACGCCTCGCCCAATATATTTCTCCAAACCTAATATGACACCGTATACGGCAACTAAAGACACCATAACTAATAATATGAAGTATTATATTGAGCCTTGTTATACTAATTTCTAACGGTTTTGGTGAGACTCTGGTGATGTTCTACAGCTGTCCTACAAAATCCCAGGCCACCCCCATTGTCCTCGAACTCGGTGTCGCGAAAGAGAGTTGTCTCCCCCTAATAACTGGAGGGAGCATTTGTCACCACGCATCTTTGTGGAGGAAGGTTAATGGGAAACGTTCGTCCTCACTAGTGTCCCATGGTCCAACCCTATGTCGTTGTCATTCGGTGCACAAGTAGTTGTTACTTGACAAACTTGATAAACAGCACGTATGTAATCAACATTATCTATTCCTACAAGATATGTCCCGTCACGCGGTGTTTGTCCATCTGAGCACCATTGTGGCGACACATTTATTGAAACATCTGTTTCTTATTATTGACGTCAGGGAAAGAAGTAGTATATTAAATCTGTCAACATTTGTATCACCTGTTGGGGGCACGGGTGACCGAGTAATCTAAGGCGCCGCGATTCGCTGTGCAGAGTTGCGTCCCTTAGGCACGCCAGAAAACAATGATTGTGGGTTCGAATCCCGGTTCGCCCCGATTATGTCTCTAGATTTGTCAGCACCATACCCGTGCTCGTGGGTTTCACCGAAGTGGTAAACGTCTGAGACCTGCATCACTTCGGGCTTTCCTCCTACATTAAGCTGACACGCCGTGATATAATAATGTTAAAAGCGGCGTTAAACCCAACTCACTCACTCACTCATTGTATCTCCTGGTATGAATTTCATATTCACACGCCATCCTTAAAACAATGACTATCATGTGTAAATGTGCAATTTGTATTTAAATATCAAAATCTACAGTCCTTCACCTTTTTGTCCCGCGACTTCGCTCATCACATATATTCTGTAATACACTGGTTTACACGGTTTGTTACGGGTACTCGTCTTGTTGTCATTAAGACACACCCAGTTGAACTGCACTTTATATAAAAGCTATTATATGCGTAAATTTTTAAATGGATCCGGCGGTCAAGTTTGGTGACTTGATTGCTGACATCGTACCCCTATCGTGGGATGTAGCTCAAACCGTCAATCACTGGTTTATCGGGTCCAGACTCAATTATTTACATACCGTCGTCATATAACTGCAATATTGGATGATGTTGAGTTCAAAAACAAACAGGGCGGTCGGGTAGCCTAGTGGTTAAAGCGTTCGCTCGTCACAACGAAGACCAGGGTTCGATTCCCGACATGGGTACAATGTGTGAAGCCCATTTCTGGTGTCCCCCGCCGTGATATTGCTGGAATATTGCTAAAAGCGGCGTAAAACTATACTCACTCACTCACTCAAAAACAAACAAATAAAAAGTTATGCAAGTTTCTACTGCCAGTGGTGCTGTGTGATAACAGGTGTTATCTCGCCAGGTGCCAATCCTAGTTTATGTGCACTACTAAAGACGTGCACGTCTTGCTATCATGCTTTCGTGACATATGCTGTAATGGTTTCATTTCATATTCCTTTGCCAACATAAGTTAAAAAAGGGTCGGTATGGGGCGGGTGAGGTGGCATTGGTTTTAACGTCGCGTGCATGCACGCCGCTAAAGAAGTGAAATACTCGTGATGTTAAACCCCATTTCACCTCACCCCCATCTCCATTCCTTAACAATTAGGCGTTATTATTGTTACCAGTATAGGGTATGAATGTATTCATATAATATATAGGAAATATATAGGAAACCCAAATCAAACCGACTACAGCTCCATCATCCCGCGTCACACCGAAAGACTGTGACTGATGAACCCGCCTACGCCTTGCCCTAACAGCATCTGGACCTGCCCCCCTTCCTCCAACCTCCACCTCACCTTGTCCCACCTCCTCTCACCTCCTCCAACCACCACCTCACCTTGTCCCACCTCCTCCTCCTCCTCTCACCTCCTCCAGCCACCACCTCACCTTGCCCTGCAGCATCTGGGCCTGCCCCCCTTCCTCCAACCTCCACCTCACCTTGTCCCACCTCCTCTCATCTCCTCCAACCACCACCTCACCTTGTCCCACCTCTCACCTCCTCCAACCACCACCTCACCTTGTCCCACCTCCTCCAACCACCACCTGACCTTGTCCCACCTCCTCCTCCTCCTCCTCTCACCTCCTCCAACCACCACCTCACCTTGTCCCACCTCCTCTCACCTCCTCCAACCACCACCTCACCTTGTCCTGCAGCATCTGGGCCTGCCTCCATTCCTCCAACCACCACCTCATCTTGTCCCACCTCCTCTCACCTCCTCCAACCACCACCTCACCTTGTCCCACCTCTTCTCACCTCCTCCAACCACCACCTCATCTTGTCCCACCTCCTCTCACCTCCTCCAACCACCACCTCACCTTAACCTGCAGTATCTGGACCTGCCCCCACCCACCCCCCACCCCCACCCCCCTGCCCTCTTCCACCAACCACCACCTCACCTTGTCCTACCAGCATCTGGACCTGTCCCCTTTCCTCCAACCTCCATTCAATCACCTTAGAGTGAGTGAGTGAGCGGGGTTTAACGCTACTTCGGACAGAATTCAAGTCATATCACAGCGTGTCAGCTGGAGGTGGGAGGAAAGCCCGTAGTGATGCAGGTGTCTGACGTTTACCACTTTGGTGACACCAACGAGAACGGGTATTATAGTGCCGACAAACTTCGAAACATAATCGAGGCAAACCGGGATTCCAAACCTAAATCAGAGGTTTCTGAGGCGTCCAAGGGATGCAACTCTGGACAGCGAAATGTGGCGCCTTAGACGATTTGGCCACCTGTGTCCCCATGAAGATCCGGATTAGAAAACATCAGCAGCAACCCATGCTTGGCGTATAAGGCGACTAAGAGCATGCCATGGTATCCCAATTTCTCTTCCTTAAACATAAATCTGTTCAACTATAGTCAGTAAACACACAAATACAGAAAATATACATCAACGTCCGTACATAGCAGTGATCAGTTTTTGGGAGATGAAGTTCCCTCCTTACAACACAACCCGCAATGTGTAGAATTGAGCTAGATTTGCATCAGTGAGTGAGGGTCCAATGCAACTTTGATCTTTATTTCAGTCTCAGCAGCGTGTCAGTTTATTGTGGGTGACCCATGTCACAAACGTTTTACTACAATAATCGTGTGTGACAAAAGGGACAAACAAGGACAGTCGTCGTGGACTCGACTTTTAATTTGGGGGCACAGGTGGCCCAGTCGTCTAAGGCGCCGCGATTCGCTGTGCAGAGTTGCGTCCCTTGGGCACGCCAGAAACCTATGATTGTGGGTTCGAATCCCGGTTCGCCCCGATTATGTTTCTAGGTTTGTTAGCACCATACCCGTGCTCGTGGGTTTCACCGAAGTGGTAAACGTCCGAGACCTGCATCACATCGGGCTTTCCTCCCACATTAAGCTGACAAGCCGCGATATAACTGGAATACTGTTAAAAGCGGCGTTAAACCCAACTCACTCACTCACTCGACTTTTAAGTAATGCCAATCAAGCAATAGATCGGCCAGCGAAAAGGGGAGGCAACTCTGCACCGCGAACTTCTTGGCCTCACGTGATTGGCGTCTGTGTCTAGTTTTGGTGTGGTTGTCTATCCATACATCTGAGCATCTGTGTGTCTTCTGGCCGTTTCGACGCCGACTCAGTGTAGCATGTGACCTGAAATGCACAGGCAGGCAGGGACAGCCAGAGAAAACAGGCAATGATAGGCCCTCTCAGTCCTGTGAGATGCTACTTGACCCAGTTGCAGGGGTTAAAGATCACATACATGTGTTATTGTTGTAGATAAGGGAAGGTCATCTTCACTGATACCGATCTGTGAACAACATTATGTTTGTACAAACACCTGTTGTATCTGTATTTGTGACCTGTGGATATATTTGAAATCATTTGCACAGAAATCTGTAATTAATATCAATAAAATAATTCCAGATTTTCATCGAGTGAGTGAGTGAGTGAGTGAGTATGGTTTTACACCGCTTTTAGCAATATTCCAGCAATATCACGGCGACGGGCACCAGAAATGGGCTTCACACATTGTACCCATGTCGGCAATCGAATCCGGGTCTTCAGCGTGACGAGCGAACGCTTTAATCACTAGGCTACCCGGCCGCCCCTAGATTTCCTTGGATTTCCTTGGAAGCTGCTGTGGACTCCCCATGAACGATATATCTGAACTGAACTCACCTTGGAAACGCTACATCTGAACTGAGCTCGACCTAGAAACGATTCATATATGTGATTGATTTACACATACATGTTTGATTTGTAAAATAATATTTTGATGTACTTTTATATGCATGTACTTGTTCCATCACTAATAAGGGTTATCACCTGTCTTCACTGATAACACATCGTTACATGGATGTGATATATCAGTTACACAGGGGGCGAAGAACAGGTAGTGAGATTGTAAATCCGTACGTCACATCGGCACCATACAAGGTGACCTCGTATTGACCTCGTTTTGATAAGATAACTGTGACCTTGAAGCGGCCATGTTGGAATATCAAAATAGTCAATATGCAATAGAAAGTCCACTCATTTGAACAACGGGTATCTGACGAGTACTAGTTTAGTATCATATATTTACATTTGACATAAATAAGCAAACGATATAAAGAATTTAGAAAAATGCATTCTTTGTATCGGAAAGTCTACCCCATTTTTCCCACACAAAGAAATATTCAACATCCTCCCTTTCATTTAACTCACAACCCGAGAAGATCCGGGCTAGAATAAGTCATCAGAAACCTATGCTTGCCGAATAAGGCGACTATGCTTGTCGCAAAAGGCGACTAACGGAATCGGATGGTCATGCTCACTGACTTGATTGATGCATGTCATCGTATTCCACTTGCGATTGTTTGGTCCAGACTCGATTATTTACAGACCGCCGTCATATAGCTGGAATATTGCTGAGTGCGGCGTTAAACAACACACAAACAAACAAAACAAACATTTTACTTAGCAAGGTACTGTATAAGTCGAAAACTGTTTTATTGCGCATTTGACAAGACAGGACAATAGGTATGACTCATGGGCCGTTCACTGGCAGCGCTCCAACCTGAGCATCGTCCCATGATCCTGTGTGTGTGCGTGAACATATATGCTTTGCGTACTTGCGTTTATTTACGTGTTTATTCTGTGTGACTGTGATGTTAACTCATTCGATACAGACCATGTTCTGGTACTGAATTTGCAAATTGTTCATATCATTCTAAAAGCAGGTGACTGTCAATTGCGCTATGCCAGGTTGAACGCAGATCGCTCGATAACAACGCGACTAGCAAACCTTCACTATAACAACGTAACTTCGTTTTATCGCGGAACCAGCATAGATCTTGACATCAATGCAATAAACCGACTGGAACGGCTGAGCTATCGGAAGTCTATGAGGCAGATTGTTTCAACCAGATAACTATTCTTTAGCCAAAACAAAATCTCCATCAATGTTTGTAAGTATCATAACACTCAAACATCCCGGGAGTCCCGGGATCCACGAGCACGTGGGATGGTGATGTGACACAGTGGTCACCTGACTGCTTGGAAACCTTTGGCCTCAAACTGTTTAGTTGTCTTAATGTGATAACATGATAACATATATCCCAACAATCAATATTGGTTATCAACAGCCGGCTATACGAGCGTCGGTTTGTGGTTGGTTGGTTGGTTTGTTGTTTAACGCCGCACTCAGCAATATTCCAGCTATATGGGGGCGGTCGGGTAGCCTAGTGGTTAAAGCGTTAGCTCGTCACGCCGAAAACCCGGGTTCGATTCCCGACATGGGTACAATGTGTGAAGCCCATTTCTGGTGTCCCCCGCCGTGATATTGCTGGAATATTGCTAAAAGCGGCGTAAAACCTCACTCACTCACTCACTCACTCACTCCAGCTATATGACGGCGGTCTGTAAATAATCGAGTCTGGACCAGACAATCCAGTGATAGTTATCATGAGCATCGATCCACGCAATTGGGATCGATGACATGCATCAACCAAGTCAGCGAGCCTGACCACCCGATCCCGTTAGTCGCCTTTTACGACAAGCATAGTCACCTTTTACGGCAAGCATGGGCTGCTGAAGACCTATTCTACCCCGGAATCTTCACGGATCGTGTCGGTTTGTGACTGATGAGTGAACACAGTCAGTTGCATCACAAAGTCCCCATCCACACTGGTAATTCCCCAATCTCAAATACAAATACAGTAAACTACGTTTATAACGAACACGCTTATAACGAATTGACCTATATAACGAACTAATTTTTTAGTCCCGACCATTTGTTGTTTAAATGCTGTATATATGCTTTTAACGAACTACGGTTATAACCAACTGAAATTAGAGGTCCCTTCGAGTTCGTTATAACCGTAGTTTACTGTATCAGATGATATTTCATGAATATATTTGTGATGCAAATAATCGTTCTGTAGTTGAGAGTAGGTGCCTTGCATCTGTTTCACGACGACCTGTAAACAATCGAGACCAAGCAAACCAGTGGCTAATAGCATGAGCAAAGATCCAGTCAGTCCCACATTGTGACCCACCGATCCGCATTTATATTGGCATAAAACCAAACATAGGTACTGAGGGTCAATATATTTTGTAACCCCCTAATTTAATACTAAACACAGAGTTCAGACAAGCAAAAGAAATCCAATTAAGTTTGTGTTGCTCAGATACAAATACGTATGAAAACCCATTAGCATAACAACGCTCTGTATAATTAATCGACTTGCGTGTATATATTTCTTTACAGATATATTTACTGATCGAAAGTTGGTACCACACATGAACTAAGCTGCAGTGAATATTATATAGTGAGTGAGTGAGTTGGGTTCAACGTCGCTTTTAACAGTATTCCAGTTATATCACGGCGTGTCAGCTTAATGTGGGAGGAAAGCCCGATGTGATGCAGGTTTCAGACGTTTAACACTTCGGCGAAACCCACGAGCACGGGTATGGTGAATAATATATAAAAAAATGACCGTCTATTTTTTCGTTAATTGGACATATACATGACTGTTGTAAGTTTATGATACATGTTACAGACTTGGGGTAACATCCCAATACATATTATACTCAACAACAAAAGTTCCTGTGACACCAATATTTTAGTGTATTTTTCAAACAAGTAAAATTTGGTTTTCAATATTGTAGGACATGTATGGAATCAAGTCACAAAAACGAAATTGCTGCAGAAAAGCATGCATTCCATGCAAAAGTTGACTTTTATGCAAGCCCCATGCATTTCACTACCCAAGAATGGGTATAAAAACATGTGCGTTAACGGGATTCCATATGGATTGTTTAGCATCGTGCTGACAACAACCACTCAGAAAAACCACAAAATTTCGCAAAATATTCAACATTACGAAATGCCATGCCTGTCCGAAAATGAGCGTCTGCAAGCCATTGGTATGCTTGAAGCAGGGTCGAGTCAACGTGATGTTGCAAGACAATTTAACGTCCACAGAAACACCATTTGGTGTTTATGGCAACGTTGGCAACAGACGAATGCAGTCGGAGACCATCCTCGGAGTTGCAGGCCAAGCGTAACCAATAAACGACAAGACAACACACCTACGAAATCGATTCCAGCCAGCAACAGTGACTGCAAGAAGCATCCCTGGACTTCGACGAATATCTTCACAAACCGTACGTCGTCGCCTCAGATGTGCAGGGATTGTGGCCAGAAGACCCGCCAGATGTCCCATTTTGACAGGAAACCACCGTCAAGCACGTCTACAGTGGTGCAGACAGCGTCTACGCTGGACGGCCATGCAGTAGGGACAAGTTCTATTCACTGACGAGTCTCGTTTTCACCTCAACCACAGCGATGGACGGATTCGAGTGTACCGACGTCGAGGTGAACGTTACGTCAATCATTGTGTCATGGAAGAAGATCGGTTCGGGGGCGGCAGCGTTATGGTATGGTGTGGGATTACAGCAAGACAGAGGATTGATAGTGGTAGAAGGAAATCTCAATGAACAGCGCTACCGCGGCCCTGCTGTTCTACCGTTTTTGCGTCGTCATGGCCCAGGCATTACCTTTCAAAATGACAACGCCCGGCCTCATATTGCTCGACTTGTTCAGGATTCTCTTCAACAAAACAACGTGAATGTCATCCCCTGGCCGGCTTGCTCCCCTGATCTCTCACCAATCAACCACGTGTTCCACAGACATTCCAGGAACTTCGAAACATGCTCCAGCAGATATGGACAGACATCCTACAGGACTTTGTGCGACGCCTGGTCCATTCCATGAGGCGAAGATGTGTTGCTTGCATCGCAACCAGAGGTGGACACACACGCTATTGATTTGTAAATTGACATTTTGGCATGTTCATGATTTTTTTTATGAAATCACGCATTTTCTGAAGTCAGTATGGCAAATTAAACCATTTGAACACTTACAGGTGTCTTTTATATGTTGCAAATCGAAATTGTTTCAAATTTGGTTTTACATAACTTTGCATTAAATCTTATTCAATGTCACAGGAACTTTTGTTGTTCAGTATTTATAAATTACAAGTCTCTTGAAACAGCATTTTAAGCAGACCTATGTTAAAATAATATCTACTTATTGGTGTAAACATACCCAAATGACAGGACCCAAGGGAGTAATATTTACTGAATACCCCCCCCCAAAAAAAAATAACAAAAACCCCACGTGAATGGTAACTTGGGAGTGAATACACAAAGGATGAAAAAATGTCCGGAGTCACATGGCCAGGAAGTTAGCCAACAATGGGAAACTGTCACTTGACTGAAACACATTGTGACAGTTGCACTATAAGGAAATTATTACCACAGTTGATCCATGAACAGTTTCCCTGTAGCGTAGCTTACCACAATTATATTAATTTATTTAACAATGGCAGCAACAACTTGATCTATTTAGTTGAATTATGTTTGAAGACAATCAACATATGCATTTTTGACCCGTGAAGATCCGGGGTAGAATAGATCTCCAGCAACCCATGATTGCAGTAATAGCGACTATGCTTGCCGTAAGAGGCGACTAACGGGATCGGGTGGTCAGGCTGGCTCACTTGGTTGATGCCTGTCATCGTTTCCAAATTGCTTGGATCGATGCTCATGATATCAATCACTGGATTGTCTTGTCCAGACTCGATTATTTAAAGACCGCCGTCATATAGCCGGAATATTGCTGAGTGCGGCGTTAAACAACAAACAAACAAAACATATGCATCATTCGGGGGATAAACCTATTCTGTGTTGTCATCTAAAACGGAATGCGTTCAACTATGATTCAAGTCAACACTTAAAAACAGGGGGCGGTCGGGTAGCCTAGTGGTTAAAATGTTAGCTCGTCACGCCGAAGACCCGGGTTCGATTCCCGACATTGGTACAATGTGTGAAGCCCATTTCTGGTGTCCCCCGCCGTGATATTGCTGGAATATTGCTAAAAGCGGCGTAAAAACCTCACTCACTCACTTAAAAACAGGATAGGTTTGTCTGTGATCATGACGAAAATTCGTACCTAAAAAGGACTCTTTCTCGTACACACGTATTCCCTACAGCGAGGCGGTCAGAAGTAGTTAATGCTGTTTATAAGCACTTTCAAATGAGCAAGATCATCTTCCCCAGTTCGGCAAGGGTGGAAACTGGACTTTTATAGTCAGTTAACTCTCTTGCCTCGGGGAGATGTAGTAAGATGGACTAATCAAATTAAGATCATCCTTCGATGTCATGGTAGAGTGTGTTTTATTGCTAATGTAGCTCGCCTTCCATGACCACTACACAAACACGCAGCACAAGAGGAAGAAGGGAAAGATGGGGTGGCCGTGTGGTTAAAGCGTTCGCTCGTCACGCCGAAACCCATGTTCGATTCCCCACATGGGTACAATGTGTGAAGCCTATTTCTGGTGTACCCCGATTGGTATAGTGTTCAGAAACTACAACAGTTCATCTGTGTCAGATTTATCTGCGTCGCACTCACCATCCTCGTGAGCGATTCATAAGCGCATCCTTTTACTGCACTATAAACGTGGTGATGAATATGCAATTATATACCACCGTGCGGATGGCGTTATTAAATCGTGATAAGCCCTTAGGACGTGAAAAACAAATGATAGAAGTATTTGTGCTTCAATCAGAGTTGTATTTTATATGATCTGGCGTTCAGCTGTTGCTCGTAGATTATAACGACCTCATCATTCAGATGTATCTATCACGTGACTGTTTACGGTTTCAGGACCATAAAGCATATCGGCCGCATCATAAAGCCATGGAACGACGGCAAATTACAGTCAACACAAAGAGGTGTCTACTTGCAGCAGGTGGTACTGTAGCATGTACATGGTATTGGGTCAGAATGGTGGTGCATGACTGTCCTGTTCATAAATAGATGGGTGATTGGTGTCTGATTATGGTGTATAGGATCGGTACAGACAAAGAGACGGTCGGTGTCTGTATGGTGTCTAGTGTCGGTACAGATTAAGATAGACGGTCGGTGTCTGTATGGTGCCTAGGGTCGGTACAGACAAAGAGACGGTCGGTGTCTGTATGGTGCCTAGGGTCGGTACAGACAAAGAGACGGTCGGTGTCTGTATGGTGCCTAGGGTCGGTACAGACAAAGAGACGGTCGGTGTCTGTATGGTGTCTAGGGTCGGTACAGACAAAGAGACGGTCGCTGTCTGTATGGTGTCTAGTGTCGGTACAGAACAAGATAGACGGTCGGTGTCTGTATGGTGTCTAGGGTCGGTACAGACAAAGAGACGGTCGGTGTCTGTATGGTGTCTAGTGTCGGTACAGATTAAGATAGACGGTCGGTGTCTGTATGGTGTCTAGGGTCGGTACAGACAAAGAGACGGTCGGTGTCTGTATGGTGTCTAGTGTCGGTACAGATTAAGATAGACGGTCGGTGTCTGTATGGTGTCTAGGGTCGGTACAGACAAAGAGACGGTCGGTGTCTGTATGGTGTCTAGTGTCGGTACAGATTAAGATAGACGGTCGGTGTCTGTATGGTGTCTAGGGTCGGTACAGACAAAGAGACGGTCGCTGTCTGTATGGTGTCTAGTGTCGGTCCAGATTAAGATAGACGGTCGGTGTCTGTATGGTGTCTAGGGTCGGTACAGACAAAGAGACGGTCGCTGTCTGTATGGTGTCTAGGGTCGGTACAGATAAAGATAGACGGTCGGTGTCTGAATATGGTGCCTAGGGTCGGTACAGACAAAGAGACGGTCGGTGTCTGTATGGTGTCTAGGGTCGGTACAGACAAAGATCGGGGTTTGGATTGGGTCTGATTGGGTGGGATCAGCGCTCCTGTAACGTTGTGTCCTCGTCCTTAACGAGATCCTCTATTACGGCTTTCACGTCGCATTTCTCGTCGACCGACTCCATGAGTTAATCCCGCCTCATGACAAAAAGTACATGCCTACACGTTAGCCTCTATCCCACTGCTTGGTGGACCCATTGTTACAGCATTACATAATTCATTACGTCACATACACACTGCATCGTCACGCTGACGCACATTGCCGTGACATTCGTTACAAGACAACATTGCGGGCCTTCTGCGACGCAAGCACGACAGAAAGGCTGACCTAACTTCTATATAACACCTAGCCTTCCTCCTGAGCAACGTTTGTTTAAACCTCACCTGAAGCCTACACAGGGCCGCCAGCAACAACGACTTCATCAACCTCCTCACATTGGCAAGACACTGACTGGACATAGGCTGGACATAGGTCAGTGGCGACTTACATACAGTTGGATGGTTGGTATGTTGTTTAACGTCGCACTCAGCAATATTCCAGCTATATCGAGTCTGGACCAGACAATCCAGTGACAGTTATCATGAGCATCGATCCACGCAATTGGGATACGATCACATGCATCAACCAAGTCAGCGAGCCTGACCACCCGACCCCGTTCGTTGCCTCTTACGGCTAGCATGGGTTGCTGGAGACCTATTCTACCCCGGATCTTCACGGGTCTACATACAGTTAATGATATTATATTCTGACAAATGTTCTATTCGGGATTACACTTTCTCAGTAAAGTACAAATTCTAGTACTGTTTTGGGTTGAGTCCCACCCGGGATTAGTGATTAGCTGCCTTGCTCTGAGACCCTATCTGTTATTTGATCACTTTCTGAAAGTCATTGAGTATAATATTCTTTATCATTTAACTTAAGCATTTATCCATGACATAAGCTTATGACATAAAAACATGTATGTCATACCCCAATGACATAAGTATGCAAATTAGATATGCAAATTAGATAACCGGAAGAGGGAGCGGTTTGATTTGAAACTATATATTATAAGTGAAGTTACACCAGAGATATAATCAGATTACACAGAATCGTTGTTGTTACCGTTATTAAAGTTTCAATTATTCTGCAAAAGTCTGTTCAAGTATTTTGTTTAAAATAATCCGAGGAACTTTTTTTCTCAGCGAATTGTTTATTTTGGTTTACATGGCTATGGAACACATGTATCACTACGCACGATCTATACGTAAGATTTCGACAAGTTGCTGATGTTAATGTTTAATGCAATTATTCCTTTATTTTGAAGCAAAAATGTGAAAATGATAAATAGAATTCATCACTCGTGTTTTTTAATATGGGAAATATCAACCTCGTCCCGTTAATCGGTATTTGCCTCGCCAAAGGCTCGGCAAATACCGATTAACTAAGACTCGGTTGATATTTCTCATATTAAAAAACACTCGTGATGAATCCTCTATTTATTACTTGCCCGTGAAGAGATCACCCGTTTAATAAACATACAGCTGTATTACACATTGTGTAATACCAAAACGTGTGCTTATGTACTCTCGGAACACGTTTCACGAACAAATATTAAAAGCTCTCAACATCCCTTGGCTTATTCAACGACATTGCGTGTGGAGATGATAGATCACTGAGAGGAGCTTATGCACACTGGATGACCCCAGCAACCTTGTTGCTAGGTTGACGTCACATGGCATTGTTTCGCCGAAGGATCTTGCAACAAAATTCCACAAATTACGTCATCGGGTATTGTGACGTGATTGTAAACTTTGAGGTGCAAGGCCCCGTTCCACAAGGCGATCGTACGGTAGCGCGACGACATTCGTTGGTCAAAGTTAAAGTATATGAGTTGCGATAACCTTAACGCTACGATAATTTTGTGGAACGGACGCCTGAATTCTAAAGGTGGACCCTTGGATGGTATTAAATTCAAACGTTTCAACTTTTGACGTATTTGAAGTATTACTGTCTTAAACTCAGTTTGATTATGCCGTGGATCGTGTAGGTGTCAGCCTATTCACACTCAACAGTATAATTCTAAAAACGTTATAAATGGCCAGTAATAAATAAAATACTAAACTCGCTCCCGTGTAAAACCAATTTTATGAAACTCGTGAATAGTAATGGTATCTGACTCGCTTTCGCTCGTCAGATACCAGACCTATTCACTCGTTTCATAAAATTGGTATTACACGGGAGCTCGTTTAGTATTCTATATATCCTGAACAGCTGGCTGGAAGAAAAAAATCACATCATACAGCTATCGCACAGTTTATACCACTCCACTGTTAATAGGGCTATTGAGACATTTCATACATACAAACATGTCCTTGTGATAAATATTTAGATTGACGTATCCTCGAATAATGAGAATACCCATATCTAAAGTTTGTTATTATTTATCATCCAAATCATCCACGTAAGATATTGCGTGAGTGACATTAAGTGAGGCGATAGCCCTACATTGACATTAACTCACAATACTTTGCAGAACAACGTGACGTCATAAGTCACCATGACGTCACAATCAAATAACTTTTTATTTTTAATTTTACACGATATAGGGCTTTTTCCATTGGATGAGAGATAGGTCACATGACCGCGAAATTGACGTTCATATGTGTATTCAATTTGACTACTGCCACATTCCTGGGGAAACCCTGGGAATTCCCTAGCACGAATACATACAAAAGCGTAGCCACGAGTGAAAATATCTCCTTTTACCCCGTCACGAGATAAGAGAAACATGATATTTCACGAGACATATCCTATTTATAATACATTTTTTTTGTGTAGGTGTCAACCGGAAAATTAAATTATTTCAATAAAAACGAGACCGCCTCCGTGGGCTAGTGGTAGAGCGTCCGCCCGGAGAGCGGAAGGTCCGGGGTTCGATCCTCGGCCGCGTCATACCAAAAGACGTTAAAAGATGGTACTTGTTGTTACCCTGTCTGGCCCTCGGCATTAGGGGCTAAAACAAGGACTGGTCGGCTCGGAGTCATTATACTGTGTGCTAGCACTATAAATCGGCATCAGTCCGGACTAGTACAAGCAGCCACACAAACACACACACGTACATGCACGTCGCTATATAAGCGCAATAATCTTGGACGCGACGTAAAACCCCATTTCACCTCACCTCATCAATAAAAACGAAAAATCTTGAAGCGTAAATTCTCCAAACCTAACACACAGGGACAGGTCATCACCCCTTGTGTCTGCGACTTAAAAGTAGTTTTGTGTTTGCAAAATCTTAAACAATATAAGCAAAAGTATTAAAAAAATGTAAAGGGTCATGAACATTCTTTATCATGCATTTAGATATGATTATATACAAAATCAACTTTAACAAAAATAATTCCTTAAAACTAGGAGACCGCTGTTGGAAGCGAAAGAATACACGCTGCTCAAGTGACAATAATGGCGCTTTGCGAAACGAACAGTCTCGAGTTAGAAATTAGAAATTTACAGTTTATAACGGAACATTTTCGAGAGAATAACAAACGGCAAGAAGTGATATTAACTCCATACATGACAATCTGTCAGTATTTTTGCCTTGTCGGTGTGGAACTAACGTAAAAAGGAAGACAACAGTTTGTGTACGGGCGCGACACTTACGATAAAGCGAGACAAGTGTTATGTTCACTGCTATGAAAATGTCACTTTTCTCAACTTCAGAAAACTCAGTCTTTCACACTGAAGTGTATAATAAACCTGTACACTGGCCATTACTGTATATAAGATAGCTACGCTATAAATCACAAAAAATTAGGAAGAATGAAGCGTGGTTTATTTCACGATAAAACATTATTCTATCACAACACAATTTCTGGAGATTCGCACATGCACTCACAACTTGAGAGGAGGTGTCTGGTGAGTTGTTTCCCATAGATGTAGCTGGGCAACGTAGATAAACGCGATAGTCGAACAATTGCATCAAAAAGCGGGAGAGATATGACAATCGGTATTGGGAGAAAAGGTACAGGTAATCGACGTGAGTATTGTGAGAATATGCGGGAAATACCCACCTGTTCACGAAATGGACTTGTCCGACATTGCTGAAGTTGGAGTCTATTTAGAGAGTCACCATTATTTAAATACGGGTAAATCTTATAAATAAGCGACTCGTGGTAGTTGTTAATCGTACAATAAAACACTGCAGGGAGACTAAACCATGAGGGGCGCACGAGCTTTTTTCTTTTCCTTAATTACAAACAGATGATAAATAGAATCTCGCTCTCGTGTCTTTTGATATCAAATATATGGATAAAAGTTTAAAACTCCACTCCTTGTGTTGACACTATTTGGTATGAAGAAACACTGAGGTGAGATTTTCTATTTAACTAAGTCGCGTATCTTATAGGGACAAAAACGCTTTCCTCAGGCACGTTGAACTATTCTGAGATGAGAAGAACCTGTCAGCTACACCCAGCGTTTGTTCAGACAACACTCCGTGCATTGAAACAATCGCGCTGGTTAATAACAAAGCTATGTCCGGCAATTATACAAAGAAATCGTTAAATGCCACATGACATATGATATAAACATCATATAAATACAACAATATCACACCTTGCAGTTCAAGTAGTCCCGGGTCCTTGCTTATCTAACGCCTAACACTGCAATTACAAATCATTCACTGCACCGGTCGACCCGGATATTACCATAGAAGGCATCAATTGCCACGACACCGGAATCTTTCTGTGACTTACTGCGTGCTAAGTGGAATGACGATGCAGATCAGGAATAAGTCATTATGCGTTGCCTCGTATTATGTACTAAAGATCGTGTTTGTGTATGATTGCAGTGCCAACTGTAACACCGCGTGACCGATAGTTAATGCCGATACAGAAACCAGCTCCATATGTTGACCTCGTGTGATCTCCGTTATGAAACGCCCAAGGGCACATTACCCCATACCGCACACATTAAAGCCACTTAGTACCACTATTGACCGTTTGCCGGAGAAATCTTGGAACAAATGACGGCAACAAGTGTGTAGATTTAATAATACATATATAACGACAGGGCATGACCGGGGTGTTGACAGGTCATTCCTACACGGGTACCTGGTCATGGAATCACCGGCATCTACCCGATGGAAACAAAATGGGGTGGGCACCCTTGCTATATCCCGTTATAGCGGGTGGGTTTCTAGCTACACCCTCTATATCCCGTCACACGGGGTGGGTTTCTAGCTACTCCTCTATATCCCGTCAAATGGGGTGGGGTTCTAGCTACGCCCGCTATATCCCGTCACATGGGGTAGTTCCAGCTACCCCTCTATATCCCGTCACACGGGGTGGGGTTCTAGCTACGCCCGCTATATCCCGTCACATGGGGTAGTTCCAGCTACCCCTCTATATCCCGTCACATGGGGTGGTGTTCTAGCTCCCCCTCTATATCGCGTCACATGGGGTGGGGTTCTAGCTACCCCTCTATATCGCGTCACATGGGGTGGGGTTCTAGCTACCCCTCTATATCCCGTCACATGGGGTGGAGTTCTAAATCCCCCTCTATATCGCGTCACATGGGGTGGGGTTCTAGCTACCCCTCTATATCCCGTCACACGGGGTGGGGTTCTAGCTACTCCTCTATATCCCGTCACATGGGGTGGGGTTCTAAATCCCCCTCTATATCGCGTCACATGGGGTGGGGTTCTAAATCCCCCTCTATATCGCGTCACATGGGGTGGGGTTCTAGCTACCCCTCTATATCCCGTCACATGGGGTGGGGTTCTAAATCCCCCTCTATATCGCGTCACATGGGGTGGGGTTCTAGCTACCCCTCTATATCCCGTCACACGGGGTGGGGTTCTAGCTACTCCTCTATATCCCGTCACATGGGGTGGGGTTCTAAATCCCCCTCTATATCGCGTCACATGGGGTGGGGTTCTAAATCCCCCTCTATATCGCGTCACATGGGGTGGGGTTCTAGCTACCCCTCTATATCCCGTCACATGGGGTGGGGTTCTAAATCCCCCTCTATATCGCGTCACATGGGGTGGGGTTCTAAATCCCCCTCTATATCCCGTCACATGGGGTGGGGTTCTAAATCCCCCTCTATATCGCGTCACATGGGGTGGGGTTCTAAATCCCCCTCTATATCGCGTCACATGGGGTGGGGTTCTAAATCCCCCTCTATATCGCGTCACATGGGGTGGGGCTCTAGCTACTCCTCTATGTCCCTCTATATATCTAGCAACACAAGACAACACCGAATACATACAGAAAGTAAGGAACGTGGGAACACAAACAACTAAATGTTTCAAAGAGCAAACTTCTGCACAAAATACAACACATTTACATTTACACAACAGAATTACCAAAGGTCATGACGTCATAAACCCAGGTCAGCGAGCAGTTCCATGTGGAATATACAACCCAAGCGGCAGAACTCCTGTAACTTTTGTTTGTTAGTTTCTTGTTTAACGCCGCACTCAGCAATATTCCAGCTATGTGACCGCGGTCTGTAAATAATCGAGTATGGACCAGACAGTCAAGTAATTGACATCATGAGCACCGATCCACACCATTGGGAAACGGTGACATGCATCAACCAAGTCAGCGAGCCTGACCACCCGATCCCGTTAGTCGCCTCCTACAACAAGCATAGTCGCCTTTTACGGCAAGCATGGGTTGTTGAAGACCTATCCTACCCCGGATCTTCATGGGTCTGTAACCTTTGTTGGACAGCATTGTCGGTCTCTCCGTGTTTTTGTTTAGTCATTTCTCTTGTACATTCTCACGGGAACTCAACCTTGTTGGTAACTACATACTGTATTGTACTGTACTGTACTGTACTGTACTGTACTGTACTGTACTGTGGGCTTTAAAAGAGATAGTCATTGTTAGAAAATGAACAATTAAACACTCAGATATGAATTTCATATAAACATTTGTGACAAAATATAGGTAATTAAGCATGTGACTTCGATGAGTGATAGTCTCGGCAGGCCTGGGGTAGCTGTCATGCAGGGAATACCGCTGACCATGACGGTACATGAATGTGACTGTTGGCTCACGTTCCTTCACATGTGATCTATGACGTCATAATAGGTACAGTGCTTATGCAACAGAAACAAGTTATACCCCTGTGTCATGGTGTGAAAATAATGTATGCCTGGTCACATCACGTCGTGTGTTATATTGCGACGTCATAATAGTTAATAATAATGTGATAATGTGAGGCGAAATTTGGTTTAACGTCACGCTCAATATTATTGCACTTATATGGCATATATAGTGTTGTGTGCTGTACAAGGGGGAGCTGTGTGTACTAATCCGGACTAATGTCGGTTAATAGAGCTTAATCACTGCGATACCATGCCGCAGTTTAACAAGGATACGATAATACCCCACTCAGAAGTCTTGTTTTATACCCCAAATGTCGAGCGCCAGGCAGAGTAACAACAAGTACAATCTTTAAACCTCTTTTGGTATGACGTGACTGGGGATCGAACCACCGAATTCCGCTATCCGGGCTGACACCAAAGCACGGACGCGGTCAGTGTGATAATAAAATTGAAATAGGTGATAATCATTAGTATTGGTTCAGAGGAGAGGAAATATTTGGTCTCTTGACGTCAATTCTCATTTAGCTAATGTTATGTCTCACCATTTGCATTCATTCCGCTGTGCAGAGTTGTGTCCCTTGGCTACGCCAGAAACCAATGAGTGTGGGTTCGAATCCAGGTTCGCCCCGATTATGTTTCTAGGTTTGTCAGCACCATATCCGTGCTCGTGGGTTTCACCGAAGTGGTAAAGGTCTAAGACTTGAATCTTCAGGCTTTCCTCCCACAATAAGCTGACACGCTGTGATATAACTATAATACTGTTAAAAGCGGCGCTAAACCAAACTCACTCACTCATTTGTTCGTGTAGAGAATAGGTCTTCAGCAACCCATGCTTGTCGTAAGAGGCGACTAAAGGGATCGGCTGGTCAGTCTCGCTGACTTTGTTGATGCATGTCATCGTATCCCAGTTGCGTGGATCGGTGCTCTAATGTCAATAACTGGATTGTCTGGTTCTGACTAGATAATTTACAGACCGCCGTCTTATAGCTGTAATATTACTGTGTGCGGCGTTAACCAACAAACAAACAAATCTTGTTCGTGTGACCTGTTCTATACTGAGTATAATGGGTGTATCCATACTTCACTCCAACAGCTGCTGTCAGCTGAAGGCTTATCAGTACGCTAGACTAACCACATCGAGTGTTACGTACAATAGTTGTTCCTGGCATGTCTAAACATCTATCAGTCTACCCAATGCAGTGTATACAGTCTAGTCACGGCCCGTACACGCTCTGTGCTCATCCAATGAAACACAAGTAATCAGAGCGGAACCGTTTTCTAAAGAAGATAAAACAAAAAAAATTGGAATGATCTCGAACATTTAATACTCTATCAATCAAATACCTTTATTGGAAAAAGGCATATCCATGGATGGGGAATCAAAGGAATCAAACCGAACATAGAACCTGAATATAAAAAAGAAAAAAAAGATAAATCTACATAACGTACATAGGTCATTTTCAGTACAAATGGATATATATGTATCAAATGGATATATATATATATATATATATATATATATATATATATATATATATATATATATATATCAAAATGGATAGATATATATATTATCCATTTGTACTGAAAATGACCTATGTACGTTATGTAGATTTATCGTTTTGGTTGTTTTTTTGTTCAACGCCGCACAATATGCCCGATATATGACGTTAGCCTGTGTATAATGGAATCTGTACCAGACAATCCAGTGATTGATACGCGTATCGACCCACGTTACGATGACACAAAATCAAGGAAGTCACGGAGTCTCAGCCCGATCCATTAAGTCGCCATCACGCCACCATAGGTACCTGGAGTCTCAGCCCGATCCATTAAGTCGCCATCACGGCCACCATAGGTACCTGGAGTCTCACCCCGATCCATTAAGTCGCCATCACGGCCACCATAGGTACCTGGAGTCTCACCCCGATCCATTAAGTCGCCATCACGGCCACCATAGGTACCTGGCCACCTAGACTGGGACATCAAACTAACGGGCAAAACATTTTAGTTGATTTTATCATGTTATAATACGCATAAATTGCATAATACACAGCTGTGGATGTGTATCTTAGAAATCGTATCTTTGGCATCAATAAATTCCCTTTTTTTCTGCGCAAATTTACAACATTTCAAACATGGTATGGGTCATGTGGTTGCAAATTCATTTCTCACCCTAGACTTCACTGACCTAATTAATTGTACGCAAAACTACCCAGCCAATGATTACTTGTTTACAAACTGTTGCGGGAGTGAGGGATGGTTATACTGTAGTCTTGCACCATGACTGTGGAAGATATTTATTTTATGAAAAAAACACAATCTAGAAACGTATACAAAGCAAGTCTAGGCAGCTCTAGATAGCTCTATGACTAACTCAATGGTAGTCTCGTTACACTGGTTTAATCAAATTTAACGACAGTGCTTTCAATTTTCAATAACAAAAACACAAGTCGGTATACATACTTTTACCCATCAGTTTAAAACCGGGTAATGATTCGGCACCATATTAAAAACACGCATGAATACGTATCAGATATTCATGTACCTACATGACTGTAGAAACATCAATTTGATAAAATAGCAAGTGCGTCTGTCTAACTAAAATATATATGACCCACAAGATGTTGAGGACCCCCCGATTCACTCAGATAACTATAGTTACTGTCATGGCACTTGGTCTTTGACTAGTTCTTTTAGTAGTATATATGCAGGTTCGAGATACCAAGAGACAAGACTCTTGCCAGAACTGACTAATCCAGACACCTGTCTAAACCGGACTAATATCATCAGTTCCACAAGACCAAATTAGACAAGTTTAACTATATAAACGAGTGATTTGGGAGGGAAATTTCGCTTATAGCTACATATTTATTTAGAATTGATGCTTAATTTTGCATTGTCGTCTTTAAAATGACAACTTATTTATGTACCTTAAATAATTACAAGGCTACATAACGGAACCCGTGAAGGAATATTGATAAATGCAACTTAAATAACCTCCACTAAAAGCCACACCCCAAACTCGTATAATACATTGATAAATATACTCAAATGACACCTGCATAGGGTGATTGGTGTGTGAAATTCTTTGAGATTTTTTTGAATTGCATATTTTCCAATCTTAAGAATATATGTTTCAGCAAAACTGCATATTCATACCTTCGGTGGATTTTCCTTAAGCAAATACACCCAGCACGTGACATTGAGTTAACGCCACCTCCTCAACAGGGCCTCAAGTAACCCGGATGCTCTATGACGTCACCGTATTGTTGTGACCCAGCGCTCTGCTATAAAAGCGGGGTCGCGCGGAGTGTTCAGCAGATGTTTGTCTTGCTGCGTCAGTGAACGTACGGGCAAAATCGACGCTATCAAAAGCACTTCTTCAACACCCATTTAATCTCATTTATTCCCAGTTGTCAGTCCGAGAATCTAGCAAGATGGCCCAAACTCAACCCCGCCAGAACTTCCACTGCGAGAGCGAAGCCGGCATCAACCGCCAGATCAATATGGAGCTGTACGCCAGCTATACCTACCAGTCAATTGTAAGTATATAATGCGCATTAATGGCTGGACTGTTTCCGATGTTAATCCAGGGTAATTTGGGCAGGACTAAAGTTGTTTTGCCAAGATCTGTATTTCGAACCCATATTTATGCTTGATGACATTCACTGATTCAGATCCATGGTATGGCATACCTGTGACACGTTGTATGTGGGAACATGAATTTGCGTAATTGTTCATTTATAAGCGACTGTTGAGAATTCGGAAATGGTATGGCGTTAGCGATTTTACATTTGGTGATTGGAGGTAGTTGACAGACTGTCTGGAGGAAGGTGTTGGGACGAGGATGTGTAAAACTTGCTGATAGTGTGTCGATCTTTGCAGGAACACTTTTAGATGACTAATATGTTGACACGTATACAAACATATCCTGACAAAATGTGATACGTCCGGCATATTTCTGGTCAAGTCCTATTGACTGACAAATAGTTTACGAAACTGAACCCGGTGGTGATATGTTTACAACCTTTAGAGAAGGGGGGAAGGTCACTGATCACGTGATCAAGCTTGTTCACCTCACGAGGCAGAACACGTGACTTTCCATGATCGTGCAAAATCTGGTGTAGTGCCGTTGTGTACGTGTTTTGCATTCTTTGTATTCGTGTACACGATTTTCACGGATCAATGACTACTGACAATACAGTATACTCGTGACGCATAGAAACGTCATTCTTGCTGTATCCTCTTACTAAATAGATAAATGTAATAATTCTATATCAGTTATTGAAATGTCCCAGGTGAGAATGGTCAGCCTGTTACTGGAGGAAGAATGAATCACCACATTGCATTGCGCCCATGGTCGTGTTTAGCTCTGGTAAAAAAAATAAATCGGTTGACGCAGTGACAGGGATGATTCATAGCGTGATGAGCTGGAACACATCCTCGTCGTCATCCGTTCTCTCACACATCTCCTAACACACTGTTTCACACATCACACACTATGTCACACACATTACACATTATCGCACACAAGACATCCTCAAACAATGTCTCCAAACTTTTGGGCACATAATATATTTATACCGCAGTTATCCAGGTACTAGTATCTGCTGAAATGTGGTTTTATTTGTTCCTCGACCAGTGGATCCGTCCGTTTCCATTCCAGTTATCATTCTCAACTCACTGGGGAGTATATAGCCCAAGCTGCTAAGGGGCGCAAGAAGGTTTTCACACCCACCTCACATATCGGGTACCCATTCCCTGCTGGGTGAATAGAGGCGCATATGAACTATCCTCATACATTATCGCCCATATCACACACATCACCTTATCACACACTATCTCATATATCACACATATGACACACAGCACACACTATCTCACATATGACCTCACACAGTATATCGCATATCACAAACCACATCCTCACTCACAATCACCAATAGGGTATTATGTCATGATAATGGGCCGCCCAATATTGCAGAATTATGTTATACCTCAACTCCAACAGCTGGTCACACTTGCACACAACGACTCCTGTACTAACTAACAAGATGGACGATCTGTTATCGCTAAGTGAAGACCAAGTCAGGATGAATACGAACTACATCGTGACCTACATCAATACATCAAACAAGATCACTGAGCTACGTTAATATCTTCAGTCAGTAGGTGTGGCAGACGGTGTATAAAATACGTAATCTGGTCAGGTCGATAGACAGATCGTCTCTCCTGTAATCAGAGCGTGGACAGGCTCGCTGACTTGCTTGATGCATGTCATCGTATCCTAATTGCTTGGATCGATGCTCATGATGTCAGTCACTGGATTGTCTGGTCCAGACTCGATTATTTACAGGCCCCCGCCATGTAGCCGGAATATTGCTGAGTGCGGCGCTAAGCAACAAACAATCAATCAATCAATGTAACCGGGGCCCGAATTATCGACAAAGTGTCATAATAGGTAAACAATTCCGTATGATCGAAAGATCTATAAGTTTACCGTATGAACTGTGGCCCCACATAGATTCACAGAATCCTTTCAGCTGAGATCTAATCCTTACCAACATGTGTGCGTCTCACTGGAAGAAAAGAAACATTCAATCGCTGAGAACGCGGCGGACGGGCTTTCAAATCACCATTAATTGTCCACACAAATAGCTTATCGACAATTTGGAAACTTTCCAAACGTCGAAGGCTCCGGGAGTCTATTTTAAGTTTGGCCATATAAAGTGTTGTCATCTCTTGAAAGATTTATTACTTTCATTCGGAAAAGTCTCCCAAGATGTTCGTGCTCGCAAAGTAAACAATGATCAATAATAAACAGCCACCCTCGGAAAAAAGGGTCAGTAATTAATCTCGGAAACAGAGCAACCAGACAATGTTCAAACTTTGTCGTCGAGTTGGGAAACGTAAGGTAGCCATTGTTAGTCCTATTTTTGTATATGGTTATATGGATGAGCGTGCAACCAGTATCGTAACCCTACTGCCTGTCCCTACCCCCACCCCACACAGACTTGCGTCACAAGCGATACGCTTATCGTTTCCTTTACAACTGGGAATACGGGAGACGAAGCTTGTTTAACCCCTGAGATTCCATATAAGGACATTATGTCATAAATTAAACATCCTTATTCCGACATTTCCGTGTCTAGGTCTTTGGCATATATATTGTGAAGTAATTACGGATGAATATCTGTATGTACGCCAAGCAGCAGATCTAACTGCCCATCACGCCCCGTCCTCGTGACTTGACTCACAGCCTCGTTCTGGGCAGGTCTGCTATCTAGCCGCCGCCATTGTTGTAATCGTTAATACATATACATATAGGCGTGGTTCCTCGTTAAAGGCATAGCGTTGGCCATTATATCTCAAAATAATAAGAACATATCAGCAAATAAATGTCTCAGTCGTATTCTTAGCTATTATTCACTGAATTAGAGTCACAGTTCACAGTATACACCATACATATGTTGAGTACTGTCATTAAGCTTAAGTAGGCAGCATGACTCCCTATAGTTGTTTGGAAAAGCGTACGGCCTTTTCACACAGCATTGTGATGATACGTACGTACATGGCGAACTCAAGGCTGTACGTGTACGAAGTGAACTTTCCACAGATATATCCACAAAGGATACTTTTTGTGCGGACGTAATCTGGTACACAATGGCTTGTTATGATATGTGATGCGCCTGTCGTGTATATACATGCATTATACACATTGTGTAATTGCCCCCAAGGATATGTCAGTCAAGATTACGTAAACCAGATCGTGACAGAAATATTGCCGTCCTAATAAACTCACAAATTACTTATCAAGTGCACTCTAAAAATAGACTGGATGACGAATCCGCCTTGTGTTTGCAGCTGAACTGATATCTCAGTCGACCCGACTCAAGATAACCGTTGTGCGTTGGTTCCTGAATGTGGGTCAACGTGTACCCAAGCTCGCTTGAACCAGTGGTTATTTAACGTGTGGTTGTCGATTGAGGAAGACACCACGAACAGGAGAGCTTTGCATTTTGTTGCGGCGCTGAAGGTTCAGATGTTCCCCCGAGAACACCCTGTTTGTTTGTGTGTTGTTTAACGCCACACCCAGCTATGTGCTCGCTATATGACGGCGGTCCTTAAGTAATCGAGTCTTGACCAGACAATCCAGTGGTTGACATCATGAGCATCGATCCACGCATTTGGGATACTGATGACATGCATCAAGTCAGCGAGCTTGACCACCCGTTCCCGTCAGTCGCCTCTCACGACAAACATGGGTTGCTGAAGACCTCTTCTAACCCATATCTTCATGGGTCAAGAACACCCTGCCATAACATAGACACGTTCTACGTTCCTACAATAAATTTTGATATTCACTTGTCATTGTTATATATTCTCCAGGCGTGTTTATATTCTAGAGGCGTGTCTCTATATCCCCTAGGCATATTTCTAGTATTCCATACACATTTACGATATTCCCGAGGCGGGTCTACATTCAGTAGACATTGTTCTGTATGTCCCTTGATTTTGTTCTATTTTTCTAGTACGTGGTTACCCAAAACGCGTGTCTATATTCCTCACAAGAGGAGTACCAAATTGCAAATTGGTCTATATTTGTACGACACGTTTCCGTATTCCTTTAAGTCATCAGATGTGTTTCCAACCCCAGTTTGCTGATAACACAGACACAGTGTGTGATGGTTGTGTTTTCTCTTACAGGGGTTCTACTTCGAGCGCGATGACGTTGCTCTGCCTGGCTTCAGCAAGTACTTCAAGAAGGCATCCGAGGAGGAGCGAGAGCATGCCGAGAAGCTGATGAAGTACCAGAACACCCGAGGAGGTCGCATCGTCCTGCAGGACATCAAGGTGAGGGGACCAGGACAGCATTATCCTGGGATGGGGGGTTCGGATGGTATGCACTCTATGGGGATAAGCTTTCGAAGAGCAGACTGAGGGTGTTAAGGTTATGTTGTATTTAGGCTGGCTGTATTGGGTTACTACAGGGAGTGTATTATTTGTGGAGGGACGTGAGCTGTTTGTTTGTAGCAGTACTAATTTGTTTCCGTATTCTGCAGAAGCCTGATAAATATATGTTTGCAGCAGTACTAATAGTTTATTTCTGTTCTGCAGAAGCCTGACCGGGATGAGTGGGGTACAGCACTGGAATCCATGCAGGTGGCTCTGTCCCTGGAGAAGAACGTCAACCAGTCCTTGCTGGACCTCCACGCTGTGGCCAGCAAACACAGCGACGCACAGGTGAGGAGGCAGTCACGCCTTTACTTTCGTCAACTCACCATCGGTGTTTGTTCTCTTGTGTAAGACAGAGAAGAACTATTTAGAGCCCTGTATGAATTGCTTTATGTGAATGTGGATATGTAACTGCTTGTTTGGTTATAAATCTGTTGACCGAATGACTGGAGGAAACTATGAATGTTATGTTTGGGATATACACAAGCATTGTTAAAACGGCTGTCTTCACTATTGATGTCACCCACCATTGCTACTTTCCATCACTTGTGTCTTTTCTCATCCACCAACATGTTTCCCACGGATCACCAATGTCTCTCCCCACCCACCACTAACCTCTTCCGACAGGTGAAGATCCAGGGTGGAATAGGTCTTCTGCAACCCATGCTTGCCCTAAAAGGCGACTGTGGTTGTTGTAAGAGGCAACTAACGGATCGGGTGGTCAGGCTCGCTGACTTGGCTGATGCACGTCATCGTATCTGAATTGCGTGGATGCTTTTGATGTCAATCACCGGATTGTCTGGTCCAGACTCTATTATTTACATACTGCCGTCATATAGCTGGAATATTGCTGTGTGGGGCGTTAAACACTGAACAAACAAAACAAACCACTAACATCTTCCCTTCTCCCACAGATGTGCGACTTCCTGGAGAGCGAGTACCTTGAGGAGCAGGTGAAGGCCATCAAGGAGATCTCGGACCACATCACCAACCTGAAGCGGGTTGGGGCTGGCCTGGGTGAATACATGTACGACAAGGAGTCCATGGAGTAGTCCCCAACCGTCACGTGGGCATAGTCGCACGTGGCCGCACCCAGTCAGCCCATGTAATGCAGTGAACATCTCTGCTTGTAATACTGGGGCCGCGAGGCCGTCCTTTGATTTCATTCATATTATCGTTGATGAACGTTTTGTTTCTGTTGAACA
Source organism: Haliotis rufescens (assembly GCF_023055435.1). Classification (NCBI taxonomy): domain Eukaryota; kingdom Metazoa; phylum Mollusca; class Gastropoda; order Lepetellida; family Haliotidae; genus Haliotis; species Haliotis rufescens. Next base: position 58,532,152 of record NW_025964223.1, read on the forward strand.
GTTTTATATGTTTTGTTTGGGCTGACATAACCTGAAAAAAAACCAATTTAAATAAAAGGGTCAAGTGCATCGAAGACTGTATCTTGTTGTCATTTGTAAAGTCTATCATGGTGTCCAATAACTATGATCTTCTGGTATCGACCAGGGAACCATTGAAACAGATTCTAGAATTTCGATTAATGTTTCAATTATTTCACGAACTTTATAGAGAATGTTATAGTTCTTATATGTGGGGGAACTCTTGGAGAACACACTATAGTAGTCCCACAGTCAACCAGCAAACACATTGGTGCCAGTCAAACAGCAACCATTGTAGCCCCATGGTCAAACAACAACTACAGTTGTCTCACAGTCAAACAGCAAACACATTGGTGCCAGTCAAACAGCAACCATTGTAGCCCCATGGTCAAACATCAACTACAGTTGTCTCACAGTCAAACAGCAAACACATTGGTGCCAGTCAAACAGCAACCATTGTAGCCCCATGGTCAAACAACAACTACAGTAGTCCCACAGTCAACCAGCAAACACATTGGTGCCAGTCAAACAGCAACCATTGTAGCCCCATAGTCAAACAACAACTACAGTAGTCCCACAGTCAACCAGCAAACACATTGGTGATAGTCAAACAGCAACCATTGTAGCCCCATGGTCAAACAACAACTACAGTTGTCTCACAGTCAAACAGCATTAGAAATATCTGCCCAGTCAAACATGTCTCCATCGTTACTGCCCCCACCCGACTCCAGCCATCCGATAGTAAACATGCACCCGTTGTTCCTCTCCAGTAACGTCACAAAACGTCCACACGCCTCAGACAAGTACAATTGTGGGGATTAAGAGAGAAGTCCTTTCGCCATTGGTGTGACCTTAAATACGCATATCCGGTAACGGTATCAGTCTTTGCCCGACGTCTTGTGTTGAGATAAGTCAGTATTCAGTTCATCCTAGAACTCTAGCGTTTTCCGGTAAATCATTCAATGGGGGGGGGGGGGTGTACAAGATACTCCAAGAAGGGGACATTTTCTGCTAACCTCCGTTACGAAGCACTGCTGAAATTTGACAATGAATCTTTGGAGACCAGTATTCTGATTCCAATGATCGCGTCCAGTGACTAATTCTGTAAATGCCCTCAAAACTTCTCTTGATATATGCCGAGTGCACTTATTTCTCCATGCCGACTCGCTTCATGCGCGTACGAGGCCGCTGATGGCGCCTTAATAGTTAAAGGGAGATAATTCATACTGGACAATCATATATACCGCTTTACATATACGTATGTCAACTCGAGTCAACATGGGATTCTGTATTGTCGTGTCATCATAATGAAAACAAATGCAGGTAAAACACTCCCTCACTCCCAAATCAGTATATACATTATACAAATATTTACCCTTGTCAAGCGAAACAATAACCTAATGACCCTACCCCTGAGCTGGCCTGACCGATGAAGGGGTCGGGTCCGAGGGTTTTAGTGTGCGGCGTTTAACAACAAACAAGCCAAAGACATTGGACAGAAAACCCGACGAACAACAACTAAATAATTGCATTTCGAAATTCAGCAACATTCACACAGCCTTGCATCTGGCGCCACTCACGACGTATTGTCTCCCCTACCATAAAGCTTCCAGGCATCATTGTCTAAAGGACATTATGACGTCAGAAAAGAGGCGTGTACCAGAGAAATACACGCTAAATGGGTGCTTCGTATTCCCTATTGGGCACTCTTGGAATAACGGTTAGGGTATATGCGCAAGAGGAACTTATTGTCTCGTATTTAAGAGGGTTAGGCATCATCAGAGAAATTTAGAATAAAATGCAAATATTCACGGCATAAAAGTAATCGCCATTGTTCCCTAAATATATTAGACTCAACCGATGCCACGTTCTTCGTCACTTCCGCTTTTACAAAAAAATTCACGTTGACGAATACGGTTTCGAATTAAATATATCGAGCTTCGTTCGAAACCAGGAATTGTAAACACACAGGTTATCTCCTGAATTGACTTCTTCTCGATATCTTTTTGATTCATGAATTTTCTCTAATTCATTAAATGATATATCCATACAATGATCGCACCTCCTCTAAGGTAGGGGCATTTATATTATTAGTTGTGGTGTCTTCAGTTGCCGTATACGGTGTCATATTTGGTTAGCAGAACAATATTGGGCGAGGCGTGTCATCTAAAGGCGTGTCATCGAGGCGTGACACAGTATACGGTTACTGAAGTCACCAAAACAAATTTATTATGCAGAAAAGTTTACACTCTCTGGTATCCATATCGCACGTGTCATGTCAAAATGAAAACTTGACACTTACAACCGTACGTTGACGTGAAGGGTCAAAGGGAGACAACTCTTCAAACCTTAGAGACCAAACCTTGTTGAAAATTTTAACTATAACCTTAATCAATAAAGCCACGAACGCCAATCACAATTAATGATAGTAAAACATAAAACAGTGTCAAATCACGAATTTCGGTACCAGAATTTCCATGTGAAATATGTGAGGTGAGTGTTGGAAAATCCAAGATGGCTGTTACTGACGGTATACGGTCTCATATTAGGTCAGTATCAACCATTTTGGATTTTTACTGACGGTATAGGGGCTCATGTGGGGTCAGTAGATTTGCTCTATGTTTGGTCAATCTCACTTTGAGGCATAATAAAGCTTTTCATAGCTCAGATCAAGAACACAAGTTCTACTCGGAGGAAAAGGTAGGTTTGAATAACAGTAAAATGGGTTATAAATCAAACATAGTGGTGTCACTGTCTGTCATCAAAACCGTAGTGTGTGAGAACAGTCGAGGGGTGTGCATTTAAAGGTTATAATAAAGTGTGGCTGTGGTTGCGATCAAAACATTGCTTACACATTATTTCTTAACGAAAACGATTTGTGGCATATTATCTTTAGATGTCGTTGCGAGAGTGTGCGTACTGATCCTACGAATGAGTGGCAGAGTGTCTGTATTTCCAAACGAGAGCAAGGGAAATTATTTATTCTGACGGTAGGAACAGTCACGAATGTTAAACTCTTTATAAGACAAGTTGTAGCATAGAGGTTGTGGCTTCCATACTCACAGTTATAACCTCACTGCGTCACATTCACGGTCATATGAGTGTGGGGGGCACGGGGGGCCCAGTCGTCTAAGGCGCCGCGATTCGCAGTGCAGAGTTGCGTCGCTTGGGCACGCCAGAAACCTATGATTGTGGGTTCGAATCCCGGTTCGCCCCGATTATGTTTCTAGGTTTGTCAGCACCATAGCCGTGCTGGTGGGTTTCACCGATGTGGTAAACGTCTGAGACCTGCATCACGTCGGGCTTTCCTCCCAAATAATGTTAAAAGCGGCGTTAAACCCAACTCACTCATATGTGTGACGTCAGTACAACTCGCATTACCTCAACAATAGTGCCGACGCCATGCAATTGTTATCACACTAGATATCCGTATCGAGTTTTATCATATATTGGGTATAGTTTTTTAGGCAGGATAAAGCCAAAGGATAAAAACGATATTCGTTGCATGGTGTCATATTTGGATAGAGATGCAAATATTAAAGCGTATGTAGGGACTACTGTCAGCGTTTACAAACAAACATAGCCTCGCCTTTGCCATTCTGTGATCGAGTCAGAAGTAACCATCGGGAACCTGAAGAAGCTACTGGGATAATTGCTATCATTACCAAATGATGTGTCTAATTTACTGAAAATAAGTGTCTGTTGTGACGTTGCTAAGGCATTTTACAAGTTATGGCAACTTTGGAGCAACTTTCTGAATAATTTAGCGAGGACACTACCCCCACCAAGGCTCGCTAAATACAATGTTTATTCCTAAAACAGGATATTTACCACCCCTGGACACACTCGCGTAATAGCCTCTATGCATTAATTTTATTATTTTTTTAAATATAACCTATTGGTGTTTTAACATACACATGACAGTGATTTCCACGTATTAGAACTAATGTTAAAATTAGTTTGCAGCCGCCCATGCTTGTAAAGCCTCACTCACACAGACAATGCGACCGCGATGTAACCTTCTGGCGATCAACATATTTTTTTCACTGAGGTCGCTACAAGGTTTCAGAGCGGTCGCAAAACCCATTCGGTCGCAACCAGTCTTTTGAACATGCACATAAGACTGGCTGCGACCGATTTGGTCGCTCGGAGGTTTCACTGGTCTCCTTGGGGTCCCAAAGTGGTGTAATTCTAATCGCAGATTGGTTTCCACTGTGCGGCGATCGGTTTCATCTACACAAGGGTGTTGACTCTTTGCAATCTAGTGGCGGCCTATCGGTGATTGATCAGTGATGAGGCTGTTATCCACCCGCGCTTCATCGGTGACTGGTCGTCGATCAGTTGCAAAGTGGTTTCCAGGCGTGCGTCGATCATTCGCCGTTGGGTTTGTAACATGTCACCGTCTGGAAAAAGACCTGTCTGTGCATTACACTCTACAGCATTATTTTGTCATAAGTACCCAGAGAGTTCACATCAATTATTTCCATTCATCACTATGGTCCGTAAAGGCAAGATACAATGCAACTGCTGTGGTGCACAGGTCTGCTACAATTGAGCCAGAGTCAACAATATCTCAACAAAAGAAGATGCGGATACCTGATGAGGAGAAAGAGCCAATCAGGCTCCATTCTGAGCTCGCCCATGAAATCACCACGACTTTGTCTCTCCAACTCTGCCATCAGATTCACCTGTGGCCTTCTTGCGATCCAAGGTCTCAGCCAGTACTGCCTTCGCCTTATCCTTCTCATTCTTCTGGGGGCGGTCGGGTAGCCTAGTGGTTAAAGCGTTAGCAAGTCACGCCGAAGACCCGGGTTCGATTCCCCAAAAGGGTACAATGTGTGATATTGCTGGAATATTGCTATAAGCGGCATAAAATCAAACTCACTCACTCATTCATTCTTCTGTACATCATCATGGCGGCAACTGCAGCATTTTGATATTTTCTTTGCAGGCAGAGCATCTGCAACTGTTCTGCTGTTAACATCTGGGCAACTTTCAAAGAAATGATTCCCCGTTCAATTGCAACAAGTCACCGAATATTCGCTGACTAGTCACCGATCGGTCTCAACCGGTTGCAAACATTTCGCCGTATCTGCGGTGAACAGTTGCCGATCAATCACTGACAAGTTGCTAATGATCGGCGATCATACCCTAATTCAAAATATGGGCAGAAGTAGTTGCACCGGTACTCGCTAGTTGCACTCGCTAACTTTGTTGATTCATGTCATCGTACTTTGTAGATTGATGTTTATGATGTCAATCATTGAATTGTCTAGTCCAGACTCGATTACTAACAGATGTTACTGAGTGTGATGTTAAACAAAGTGGAAATAACAGCATGTAACTATCGACTAGCCCGAAGAGGGCTCTTTATACGGCTTTCTGGGGTTCAACACATAAAACAAAAACACTGTGAAAAATATGGAGTTTTTTTTATCAAATTATTATCTTCCAAATGAGAGTTGGAAAGCTGAAGTACGAGTACGATTTTGAGCTATGAGTTTTCCTCTTGTGAGGTGAATTGTCAAAATGCACACGGATTCATAACTGTCTCCAAATTCTTCAAAAACTTTCGATGTTGATACCCATTCTTGTTGATTGCGTCTGAAGGATTCCAGAAACAACATCGAAGTGAACCGTTTAATTAATGGTCAGTTTAATTCATCAATCATTCCCGAAAAAATGCCCAAATACAAATCCAGTGATTTGAATTTCACTCAGATTGACATTATCATTTTGATTGCCATCAATGTGAAGCGCACGTACAATCTCTAAATTCATCAGCGAAAATGTTTTTTTGTTTTGTTTTTTTGTTGTTTAACGCCGCATTCAGCAATATTCAAGCTATATGAAGGCGGTCTGTAAATAATCGAGTCTGGACCAGAAATCCTGTGATAGATATCATAAGCATCGATCCACACAATTGGGATCGATGACATGCTTCAACCAAGTCAGTAAGGCTGACCACCCGATCCCGTTAGTCGCCTGCTACGACAAGCGTAGTCGCCTTTTAGGGCAAGCATGGGTTGCTGAAGACCTATTCTACCACGGATCCTCATGGGTCGTGTCTATTTGAAAAACAAGGAGATATAGCTGTAAATAAGCAGACAAAATGACCCTGGTGCATGTGTGTGGTTTAATATGATTACACAACGAAACTGAATATCAAAGCAATCAATAAACAACGAAAATCCGACATCAACTTTGAAAAAATAGAAGTTCCATAATGGCGTGCGGCAACCTCTTCACTTACATGCATCGGGGTCACATTTCAACTCCCATGTAGCATTTTTTATTAACTTCGGTAACTGAAAATAACATTTATTTACGAAAGCTGTTATAACAATTGCTTGTAACGGGGCAAGCCCCACAAACCCCCTGTTAATTTTGTGGCTACAAATGGCGACCGAACAACTTTGAAACCGATACTAAGGAAGGAGCTCGCACACACCCCTTACCAAAATGGCGGAAGGTATCCGGTAAAGTGCAATCTTGTGAAAGAAACACCCAACAGTGTGTTCATCTTGCCAATATCTCTGTGTCAGAGCTAAACAGTTACTTATATTGCCTTGCCAAGCATAAACATTGTCAGGATCTCGTTGGAATCGTTTCAAACTTACGTAACCCCAAGCGACAGTCATGTTGTTGGCAATATTCAAGCTCCTTCCCAGCGCGTGACACCTTCGCTGTGAGGAGCTTGGGCAATATTGTTCCAAGGGAGATCACTTTTAGATGTCAAAAACGCCTCGTTATCTCACCACAGCCACGAGCTAATTTGCATATTTCGTGACCTGACTGCTCTCTTGTTTGTAAATGAAAAGCGACAAAACCCTTTCCATATTCATCAATAGTCGATTGTATGATTCCGACTATATCACGAGCATGTGTTTATGAATCACTATCAAATAGAGATCTAGTGATGATGCCAGTTATGGTAAGCGTATCCTGCCCCACCAGTGGTACACGTCACAAGCAAATGCAAAGGCAAGTCAATCGTACATCATATTTTGTTACTGATGCGTCAAATTTATGAAAATGTCCTCCTCTTACCATAATATTTTCGAAAGCTTTACTGGGGCCTTGAATGTTGTAACTCTAGTATGACGCTATTTGAAATCTCGGTTCAAAGAGAATGTTCGATCGTTCCTCAAAAGTTGTGATATGTGACACCGTTTATGTCACTGATGCGTCAAATGTGGAAAGGTCCTCTGCATGTCTATAAACAAAGGCTTTGAAAGCTTTACTGAGGCCTTGAATGTTTTAGAGTCGTATGTCACTCTTGGAAATCTTGGTATAAAGACTATGTTCGATTGTACCTTAAAAGTTTTGAATTTTGGACATCAAGGGCTGGAGCTGCTGGAATATTGCTCGACGTAAAGGGAAAGCTGACCATTGGAATACAGTCTTGTGGAGAGTGTTTTGTCACTCTGATTCTTTATGCATAGATCTAAATATGAAACTGGCCTTCTTTATGTCTAGTTCAGGTGAGTAAATCAGTGGAAGGGAATTGGCGTTTTGATGATTACTGAACAAATTGCTCTAATTCTAAAATCAAATCTGTCTGCATGCGCTATATACATATCCTTACACATCAAAGTGAGGGCTTCTCCAGCTATCCAAGGTCTTCGATGACTGCACGTGGAACCGTAAGGAAATTTCTTTCGTTTGAATCGAATAAAATTGATTCCTCTTCATGCCCAAACCAGATACAGCCAAGCCATAGAGAAAGCAGCTTTAATTTCAGAAGTTGGAGACAGGGTGTTGCGGAAAAGGCTCTTCGCCAATCATCTTACAGTAATATACAACGTCACTGTGGCGTCAGAGCAAGGGAGCTCAGATGGCTATCGGTTGAACCCAGAGGGTTTCGTGGAGGGATACAATAGTCAATAAAATGTGTTATGTGTAGACAATTAAAGGTCTTCGGCTAGTACTGCAGGGGGCGTACAGTGTGTGTTTGTTATTTGTGTCTGGTTTGAGGGTAGGGGAAGAGAACAAGCATTGTAAATATAGGATATAAACGCAAAAGCAAATAGGTTTTTTACGTTTCGGGATATTTTTGAAGAAAAAAAAGAAACAGATGAAAAACATTTTAACTGATTGAACAGACTGCAAGATGTGACGATGTGAGATTTGGCAGAGGTACTATGGGAAGTGGAGAGAGTCGAGCGGCGAACTTTAAAGGAAAATCATATTCGGTCACGTTTTTCACGCGAAATTATGTCCCTTTGCTTCACCGAATCTTTGAGTGTTGCAGTTCCACCTTGGTTACCAACACCGTCATGGCAGCTACATACGTAACAAAACATGTATTCCACACCAGCAAGCATATCGTGGTTCCCACGGAAAATAGATTCTGGACGCTTGCGTCACATCAGGGATTTTTCACTTAACTCTTTGTCAAAAAGTCCCCACTTTTGACCCTCTCGGCATATCCTTAAAGGTACATTATCTAGGATCGGACATATCACGGATGTATGTTAAAAGATTCGTCGCCATATCTAGAACCAAGCCTATCCAGTATTTTTGATCAACTTTAAAATTTGTAAAACATTATCGGAATAAATCTGTGGGTTGCTTGTTGCATTCAATTTCCCATTCAAGAGGAGACCAAAATGTTATTGTTGTGTGAAATGACAAGGCCTTTTAAAATTCAGATTTATGTAAGACTTTGATCTAGGTTATCAAGGCAAACGAAAAGCACACACATGTTGTGCCGAGACAGTAGATACCTCCACTCCTGCCGTCGATATAGGTCGCCCAAGTTGTAGGCCACGTCAACAGCTTACACTAGTTGTCACGAATGTATATGGGTCATAAACATATCTCTATGTGCATGTGTTACTGGTGAGTCGATTCCCATAACGTCACTTGGAACCAAGAGCTGCTTGAATTGCACTCACGTGCCACTGGTTTGTGGAAAAGGTCTTCAGCAACCTATACTTGCCGTAGAAGGCGACTATGCTTGTCGTAAGAGGCCACTAACGGGATCAGGTGGTCAGGCTCCCTGACTTGGTTGATGCATGTCATCGTATCCAAATTGCGTTGATCGGTGCTAATTATTTACAGACAGTCGTCATATAGCTGGAATATTTCTGAGAGCGGTGTTAAACAACAAACAAACTAATGAAATGTTTTATTACGTTCTTCAGTGAATGCATTGGTCGTTGTGCGTGATTTAAACCTGTTGTCATTCAGCAGATGGAATAATAAGTTAACCTTTGTCAGGTTTGAAGGATTTCTTCGTCTCAGATAATGCATGTCCATATCTCCCCTACCAAGCGACTTGGTTGTTCTCTGTGTTGCTGTCTTACGACTGAATGTCCCCAGTCACGAAGGATCTAAGTTTACTGATTCTATCACCTCTAGAGAACACCTCGACATCCCCAACAAACAGGCTCCTCTCAAGATCTGGCTTATATTTGGCCGCTGGTGGGTTGCGGCCGTAAGCAATGGCGACCTCCCTCAGATAGTAGGAGGCGCTGCCACAGCACAGACCTATGTACTGTACGCCCAACTCCCGCGCTTCTGTAGCAAACTGGCGGATCTCGGCCCGGGTACACTGCAGGGGAGCTAACTCTGTCGGGAATGCCTTGCCTCCTGGACAGAAGAATGACATATGCAATTTTACGGAAATATACACGATATGCATGTCAAATGACTCGTTGTGTATATATATATATATATATATATATATATAAAGTTTACATCCCATCCCGTCCGCAAAGGTATAGTGATGATATGCATGTCAAATGACTCGTTGTTATATATATATAAAGTTTACATCCCATCCCGTCCGCAATGGTATTGTGATGATATGCATGTCAAATGACTCGTTGTTATATATATATATATATATATATATATATATATATATATATATATATATATATATTAAAAGTTTACATCCCGTCCGTAATGGTATAGTGATATGGAGGAGGCATATTTCACAAGTTCCAATGAATTAACAACCCATTGCAACAAAAGCACTAACCTGTCACCGGGTCTGTGAGGCACTGGAAGCACTTCTGTTGGGGCGTGGTGCGGAAGGTGACAGGCAGTGCAGCTATAGGACCCTGGACAGTCAGAGAAAACAGTGCAGTATTCACAATAGTGTGGCAAGCCCGATCAAACCCTAAGATATTATCGGTTAGCTAAAATCCTAAATTTAAACAAAAGATGAGAGAATAGACTCTGTTGAAGGACAGTTGATCCAGAAGGGAGGCAAGAGAGACTTACTCTGACAGGGACCATGAATCACCTTACAGGTCTGTCTGATCTGTTGACTCACCTGAGAGACTGTATCATGGACCAAGACTCACCTTACAGGTCTGTCTGATCTGTTGACTCACGAGAGAGACTGTATCATGGACCAAGACTCACCTTACAGGCCTGTCTGATCTGTTGACTCACGAGAGAGTCTGTATCATGGACCAAGACTCACCTTACAGGTGTCTCTGATCTGTTGACTCACGAGAGAGACTGTACCATGGACCAATACTCACCTTACAGGCCTGTCTGATCTGTTGACTCACGAGAGAGACTGTATCATGGACAAAGACTCACCTTACAGGTCTCTCTGATCTGTTGACTCACGAGAGAGACTGTATCATGGACCAAGACTCACCTTACAGGTCTGTCTGACCTGTTGATCCACCAGAGAGAATCTATCATGGACCATGACTTACCTTACAGGTCTGTCTGATCTGTTGACTCACGAGAGAGACTGTATCATGGACCAAGACTCACCTTACAGGTCTGTCTGACCTGTTGATCCACCAGAGAGAATCTATCATGGACCATGACTTACCTTACAGGCCTGTCTGATCTGTTAATCCACCAGAGAGAATCTATCATGGACCATGACTCACCTTACAGCTCTGTCTGATCTGCCTCAGTAGTGGCAACATGGTGGCCGGACCTCTACCACAGTTCAGACCCACGACTGCCGCCCCCTCCTCTTCTAGCCTCCTCAATGCCTGGGGGAAGGGGACGTCGTCTGTGGTTCTGTCCGGCACATACGCCGCCATTGTGATCACAGCAGGAAGACCTGGAGTTATAAACAGTATGATGCCGCATGACTCATCTAAGTATTCGACAAAACACGCCAAAAGGAATTTAATGGTAACTGCTAATATGTCGATGTGATTATGCGTCCGCCAATAAGTAACATATATTATAACGTGCCTTTTCCATACTTCCGGACGGCCTCTAGAGCGAGGCTGGCCTCACTACACGAGTCGAATGTCTCCGCAATAAAGTAGTCCGCCCTCCCCTTCACGGCCCACTCTACTTGTTCCTAGGGAAACGAATACAGTAACATGACATCATTAGGAAAGGAAAATGTCATAATCTTATAATCAGACATGCCATCGAAGTATCCAATACGGTCATCGACAGCATTACCGTAGACAAAACAGATGTGATCTTACGTTCTGTGTGCGTGGTGGGAAGGAGGGGGAGGGAGGGGGGAGGGGGTTGATGGCGGGGGCAGATTATTTTAAAATCACCACAAATTCGATTCTTTGAGACGAGTCGCCAAACCGTTTATTGAACATTCCTTTTATGAACAACAATAATGTCCAATTATCAATGTATTTGACTTAATATATGAGGACAAAGTATTTTTCCAGCATTGCCAGGAACAGATTAATCGTTTTCAAATAAAATAGACGGTCGGCCCCTCACTCTCAGTGGCCCACGAGGAAGTACTTGCACTAAGACTATCTGACAGTAAGACTAATATTATGTTCAGCAAAAGGCCGCGGTATTTCTTCCACAAAGAGATCTTAGCTCTTAGACTAGTGTGATTCCAATACTGTAACATAAAATTAAGGTAAAAAATAGTTTATGATGAATAACCTACTGCCTATGTTGTGTTGTTTGTATTGTTCGTATTGTTCATGGGGAGTTGTTTATTTATTCCAGATCTGAATCAAATTTGGGTAAAAAGTTGTATTGACATTGTAATACACTACATACTTTGAATATGGATTTGACCTCTTCCACAGACTCTGAATTTCCCGGGTCATATATTGTTGTGTTGGAAAGGTTTCCCGCCATTAGTGTTCCCGTTTTGTCAGCAACATCTCGCGCGATCTTCAATGCTGCGAGATTTAAGGCTTCAAGTTCATCTTCTCTTCCAATCATTCGCAGCTTTGCTCGGTGGCCGTAATACTGAAGAAGAGAAACTTTCATTCAACAAACTAGATATAGATACAATGTACAATGTATGGTCGGTGGTCGTGATACTGAAGAAGAGAAACTTTCATTCAACAATTTAGATATAGATACAATGTACAATGTATGGTCGGTGGACGTAATACTGATGAAGAGAAACTTTCATTCAACAATTAAGATATAGATATGGATACAATGTACAATGTATGGTCGTTGGTCGTGATACTGAAGAAGAAACTTTCATTCAACAATTTAGATATAGATACAATGTACAATGTATGGTCGGTGGCCGTGATACTGAAGAAGAAACTTTCATTCAACAATTTAGATATAGATACAATGTACAATGTATGGTCGGTGGTCGTGATACTGAAGAAGAGAAACTTTCATTCAACAATTTAGATATAGATACAATGTACAATGTATGGTCGGTGGCCGTGATACTGAAGAAGAAACTTTCATTCAACAATTTAGATATAGATACAATGTACAATGTATGGTCGGTGGACGTAATACTGATGAAGAGAAACTTTCATTCAACAATTAAGATATAGATATGGATACAATGTACAATGTATGGTCGTTGGTCGTGATACTGAAGAAGAAACTTTCATTCAACAATTTAGATATAGATACAATGTACAATGTATGGTCGGTGGCCGTGATACTGAAGAAGAGAAACTTTCATTCAACAAACGAGATATAGATATAGATACAATGTACAATGTATGGTCGGTGGTCGTGATACTGAAGAAGAGAAACTTTCATTCAACAATTTAGATATAGATACAATGTACAATGTATGGTCGTTGGTCGTGATACTGAAGAAGAAACTTTCATTCAACAAACTAGATATAGATACAATGTATAATGTATGGTCGGTGGCCGTGATACTGAAGAAGAAACTTTCATTCAACAATTTAGATATAGATACAATGTACAATGTATGGTCGGTGGCCGTGATACTGAAGAAGAGAAACTTTCATTCAACAAACGAGATATAGATATAGATACAATGTACAATGTATGGTCGGTGGTCGTGATACTGAAGAAGAGAAACTTTCATTCAACAATTTAGATATAGATACAATGTACAATGTATGGTCGGTGGCCGTGATACTGAAGAAGAGAAACTTTCATTCAACAAACTAGATATAGATACAATGTACAATGTATGGTCGGTGGTCGTGATACTGAAGAAGAGAAACTTTCATTCAACAATTTAGATATAGATACAATGTACAATGTATGGTCGGTGGACGTAATACTGATGAAGAGAAACTTTCATTCAACAATTAAGATATAGATATGGATACAATGTACAATGTATGGTCGTTGGTCGTGATACTGAAGAAGAAACTTTCATTCAACATTTAAGATATAGATACAATGTACAATGTATGGTCGGTGGCCGTGATACTGAAGAAGAGAAACTTTCATTCAACAAACTAGATATAGATACAATGTACAATGTATGGTCGGTGGTCGTGATACTGAAGAAGAGAAACTTTCATTCAACAATTTAGATATAGATACAATGTACAATGTATGGTCGGTGGCCGTGATACTGAAGAAGAGAAACTTTCATTCAACAAACTAGATATAGATACAATGTACAATGTATGGTCGGTGGTCGTGATACTGAAGAAGAGAAACTTTCATTCAACAATTTAGATATAGATACAATGTACAATGTATGGTCGGTGGTCGTAATACTGAAGAAGAGAAACTTTCATTCAACAAACTTGATATAGATACAATGTACAATGTATGGTCGGTGGTCGTGATACTGAAGAAGAGAAACTTTCATTCAACAATTTAGATATAGATACAATGTACAATGTATGGTCGGTGGACGTAATACTGATGAAGAGAAACTTTCATTCAACAATTAAGATATAGATATGGATACAATGTACAATGTATGGTCGTTGGTCGTGATACTGAAGAAGAAACTTTCATTCAACAATTTAGATATAGATACAATGTACAATGTATGGTCGGTGGTCGTGATACTGAAGAAGAGAAACTTTCATTCAACATTTAAGATATAGATACAATGTACAATGTATGGTCGGTGGCCGTGATACTGAAGAAGAGAAACTTTCATTCAACAAACTAGATATAGATACAATGTACAATGTATGGTCGGTGGTCGTGATACTGAAGAAGAGAAACTTTCATTCAACAATTTAGATATAGATACAATGTACAATGTATGGTCGGTGGACGTAATACAGATGAAGAGAAACTTTCATTCAACAAACTAGATATAGACACAATGTACAATGTATGGTCGTTGGTCGTGATACTGAAGAAGAAACTTTCATTCAACAATTTAGATATAGATACAATGTACAATGTATGGTCGGTGGTCGTGATACTGAAGAAGAGAAACTTTCATTCAACAATTTAGATATAGATACAATGTACAATGTATGGTCGGTGGTCGTGATACTGAAGAAGAGAAACTTTCATTCAACAATTTAGATATAGATACAATGTACAATGTATGGTCGGTGGCCGTGATACTGAAGAAGAGAAACTTTCATTCAACAAACTAGATATAGATACAATGTACAATGTATGGTCGGTGGACGTAATACTGATGAAGAGAAACTTTCATTCAACAATTAAGATATAGATATGGATACAATGTACAATGTATGGTCGTTGGTCGTGATACTGAAGAAGAAACTTTCATTCAACAATTTAGATATAGATACAATGTACAAAGTATGGTCGGTGGTCGTGATACTGAAGAAGAGAAACTTTCATTCAACATTTAAGATATAGATACAATGTACAATGTATGGTCGGTGGTCGTGATACTGAAGTAGATAATAAACTATAATGAAAACATCCGGCCTGTGGTTCAAGCCAAGGTTAAGGAAACTCAAAAGCAGTAGAACCCTACACGTATTGAAGTACCTATTGAGTAACACCATGTACTTCGCATGATAAACGGGGAATTAAGGGAAGTAAACAATCTCAAGAACAGAATATACGATGTACATTGACGGAGACACACAAACACGGCTTAGTCAGCAACAAGTATCACCGTAAAGGCCTCCACAACGTCACTTCCGGCATGGACAAATTCTTCATGGAGGTTTCGGACTCTTTCTGGATGATCCATAACCACTTCCGGTGTGAAGACTCCGGATCTGAGGTAACCTCTTCTCTCCAGCTCCCACAAGTATCCCTCCGCACAGATGACGTTCTCGCCATCTCGTAGTCTCTCCACCAAACCTTTCACTTGAAATATGAAAATAATGTAAATGTGACACAAAAGACGACACAAAGGTCGAGAAAGACTTTCTTGTGAGGGATTAACAACATAGCATCACCGCCGACGATATCGACCCCAGGCCTGTTTTGCCCCTGAGGTCGTATGCGTACAGTTATACTCAACCTCTTCTGAAACCAATATAGTGAAGAAACCCACCCAGTGTGAACCACATAACCGTGTCAATTGTACAAGTTTGTTTGGTTCTGCCCAGCAAATTGGTCCTTATACACCCACGGGGAGAACAAGGACAAGTTTATAATATGTGTTGAAAGATTTCCCCATTGCCAAAATGAAATGGTCTTTTGAAGAATCGTGTCTGTGCAAATGTCAATCTTTGAGTAGCAGACAATAGATAAATCATCGGCGGTGGAGTTCCGAATCCATACAAAAGATGACACTACCGTTTTACAAAGCTGCTAATAACACCAGCTCATTTTGTTGCAACCCTTTAATTCATTCAGCCGATTCTTACAAAAGTTTGCACATCGGTTTTTCATCTGTGCTGAGCTGCGATCCACAGTTGTAGGTTAAACTAAGATTAAACTGTCAGATTTGAAGGAGTAAGCATAAACTCCGAAACGTTGTGCGCCTCATGATGGAGAAGTTGACATCCATAAATTCGCTCTCTTACATGTAGATATATATTATTATTAGCAGTCCGACGTAGCGGTGCAGGAAAAATGCTGATCTCGGTGAAAACGAGCACTCACTGACCCACTCTTTCACTTATCACAATGTTCAGGCTAGAGTCCTTGATATAGCTGCCCTAAATGGAGATCTGACCTAGATGCTGATATTGGGTAAGGCAACTGCCGTAATGCCTGTAAATATCATACCAGCATTTGTGGTTCTGTCAATATATTACTGTCTTTCACTTTCGTCAACCTGCATTTCTATAGATCACTGATATACATGGTCCGTTCCTTAAATAGCTGGACTTTTTTAAAGCCGACGTTATCTACCCTAGGCCTGCTCTGCCCTTGAGGGTCATATACGTACATTTGCACTCTACCCCAGCAACCATTTTGGTGAAACTAAATATGATGAAAAAAAACTTGACGTTTATTTATCAGTGGGTTTGCTCCAGCGCAGGAAATTAATTTTCATATTTGTATTTCCCCATCAGACTCAAGGAGGGTCAGTTTTCAATGAATCTTCATCAGTGAGTGAGTGAGTGGTTTTACGCCGCTTTTAGCAATATTCCAGCAATATCACGGCGGGTGACACCAGAAATCGGCTTCACACATTGTACCCATGTCGGGAATCGAACCCGGGTCTTCGGCGTGACGAGCGAACGCTTTAACCACCAGGCTACCCGACCACCCCTCTTCACCAGTGAAAACCCAGACCTCCAGACGCACCTGTGAGGAACACCCATACATGTATGTCTGAACCGGTATATCCCTGTCCCCGAAAACAGCCCGTGACGTCCACTGTATAATCCGCCCACCCGACTAGTCGATGCCAGACAACATCTATCCGTTCACTTTAACAGGGAAATCATTGGTATATTTGGTAAGTTGGCAGCCGTTTCAGGTATCGTAACAATGAACATAGAAATAGAGTATATTCGGTAGGTATTCGCCCAGATAACCCAAACACATCATTACAAAGGTTCAGATCTGTGACTCGATTGTCCACGTCCAAATTATTGTTTAAAATCCAAAGCTCAACTGCGTAAACAGTTTTGACATTTTCTAGTACTTATCAACCCAGTGTTTGCCTTTTATCCCTTGCTATGCATGCTAGGTGGCGCTCTACTGTTAATACACAACATGCTAGGTGGCGCTCTACTGTTAATACTCAACACGCTAGGTGGCGCTCTTCTGTTAATACACAACACGCTAGGTGGCGCTCTACTGTTAATACACAACATGCTAGGTGGCGCTCTACTGTTAATACTCAACACGCTAGGTGGCGCTCTTCTGTTAATACACAACATGCTAGGTGGCGCTCTACTGTTAATACTCAACACGCTAGGTGGCGCTCTTCTGTTAATACACAACATGCTAGGTGGCGCTCTTCTGTTAATACACAACATGCTAGGTGGCGCTCTACTGTTAATACTCAACACGCTAGGTGGCACTCTTCTGTTAATACACAACATGCTAGGTGGCGCTCTACTGTTAATACTCAACACGCTAGGTGGCGCTCTTCTGTTAATACACAACATGCCAGGTGGCACTCTTCCGTTAATACTCCACATGATGATGATGATGATGATGATGATGATGATGATGAAAGTATATTTATAACGCGCTACTTTCCATATACAAAATGTATGCTCAAAGCGCCACAATGTCAATTACTTAATTTACAATGTGTACATAGCAGTAGGAGCAACTACGAGCGTATGTCAAGAATTCATACGTCGTAGTTCTTTCGGTAAAGGCGTGTAATCAATTTCTGGAAGTAGTCCAGGCTAATTTCTAGCGGGAGTTCATTCTAGAGAATTACTGCGCTGAAGCTAAAAGATCTCTTGCCAAAAGAGTTTAGTTTCCTCTCGAGGAGAGTAGTACATGTTTGTCAGCAGATCGTAAGGCTCTTATCCCAGGTGGCGCTCTTCTGTTAATACACCACATGTTAGATGGCACTCTTCTGTTAATACACCACATGTTAGGTGGCACTCTTCTGTTAATACACCACATGCAAGGTGACACGTCTGTTAATACACCACATGCAAGGTGTCTCTTCTGTTAATACACCACATGTTAGGTGGCACTCTTCTGTTAATACACCACATGTTAGGTGGCGCTCTTCTGTTAATACACCACATGCAAGGTGACACTTCTGTTACCACACCACATGCAAGGTGACACTTCTGTTAATACACCACATGCAAGGTGACACTTCTGTTACCACACCACATGCAAGGTGACACTTCTGTTAATACACCACATGCAAGGTGACACGTCTGTTACCACACCACATGCAAGGTGACACTTCTGTTAATACACCACATGCAAGGTGACACGTCTGTTACCACACCACATGCAAGGTGACACTTCTGTTAATACACCACATGCAAGGTGACACGACTGTTACCATACCACATGCAAGGTGACACTTCTGTTAATACACCACATGTTAGGTGGCGCTCTTCTGTTAATACACCACATGCAAGGTGACACTTCTGTTACCACACCACATGCAAGGTGACACTTCTGTTAATACACCACATGCAAGGTGACACGTCTGTTACCACACCACATGCAAGGTGACTTCTGTTAATACACCACATGCAAGATGACACTTCTGTTACCACATCACATGTAAGGTGACACGTCTGTTACCACACCACATGCAAGGTGACACTTCTGTTAATACACCACATGTTAGGTGGCGCTCTTCTGTTAATACACCACATGCAAGGTGACACTTCTGTTACCACACCACATGCAAGGTGACACTTCTGTTAATACACAACATGTAAGGTGACACTTCTAATAATACACCACATGCAAGGTGACACGTCTGTTACCACACCACATGCAAGGTGACACTTCTGTTACCACACCACATGCAAAGTGACACTTCTGTTACCACACCACATGCAAGGTGACACTTCTGTTAATACACCACATGCAAGGTGACACTTCTGTTACCACACCACATGCAAGGTGACACTTCTGTTAATACACCACATGCAAGGTGACACGTCTGTTACCACACCACATGCAAGATGACACTTCTGTTAATACACCACATGTTAGGTGGCGCTCTTCTGTTAATACACCACATGCAAGGTGACACTTCTGTTACCACACCACATGCAAGGTGACACTTCTGTTAATACACCACATGCAAGGTGACACGTCTGTTACCACACCACATGCAAGGTGACACTTCTGTTAATACACCACATGCAAGGTGACACGTCTGTTACCACACCACATGCAAGGTGACACTTCTGTTAATACACCACATGTTAGGTGGCGCTCTTCTGTTAATGCACCACATGCAAGGTGACACTTCTGTTAATAAACGTTACTTACTTACTTATATTGGAGATGTTACGTGTGCTTTCCGACTGCAAGCGCATGACGCACACGCGCCCGCCAGGCCATTAAATGTGTTTCCGAAAGGGGGGAAAGGAAGTGGTGGTGCAACCCAGGAGGGGGGTTTAAGGGTTGCTTATATAGTAATTGTGAGATTTTGAAATTTGGAATGAATGCCAAGAGTGGGTAGGGGACGAACTAAAGGAGCTATGTGATTTTGGTTTTATGAGTTTATTTGGGGTTTAAATGCGACTAATTAGTCCTGTTTTAATTAAGAATATGCCTAAGGCTTTGAATTTTTCTAATTTATTTTATGGATTTAGGATTGGTTCTAGAGTAAGTGCAGTATTAAGATTTAGGGTGGTTTGTAGTGTTGTTCGGTGTGTTTGGTAGTGTGTGCAGTGAATGAGTACATGTTCTGGTGTTTCTTGTTGTTTGCAATGTGGGCAGTTTCCTGTTGCGTGTAGTTTAGCTATTTTAAGGTGGTTATTTACTTTGGTGTGGCCTGTTTGTAGTTTAGTGATTATTCTATCGATTTTTTTTGATGGGTGTAGTATTTATGGTTAGTTAGTTGTGTTTTAAGAACTTTTCTAATTTGGCTATTTGAGTTTAGGTATATATTTTGCCATTTTTTGGTGTTTTTTTGTTTAGTGACACTTTTAATTTCTGATTTTGAGATAGGTAGGTTTAAGCTTATTTCTGGGAGTTAAAGGGATAATTTGGCTGCTTTATCGGCGTTTTCATTGCCAAAGATTCCTACGTGGGCGGGGATCCAAATGAATTCTATTTGTTTGCCTGCCATAGTCGTTTGAGCTTTAGAGTATTTGGTTTATTAGTTTGGGGCGGTTTTTTGTGTTTTTAGTTTTGAGGGCTTGCTGTCCACTGAGGGAGTCGGTTAGAATAAGGATTTTGGGGTTTTTTTAGATTGCTGATTTGTAGGACTGAGGCCATGCCCATAAGTTCGGCCGTGAATATGGATTGTTGTTTGGGAGTCGGTAGGATTGGGTGATTTTAGTTGGTTGTGCGATGTGGACTCCGAAGCCTGTGTGTTTGGAGATCGGATCTGAGGATCCGTCTGTGTATATGTGACACCAATTTGGCTAATTTTCGTGTATGTATGCTAGTGTGGTGGTTTTAGCGATGTTAGGGTCAGTCTGTTTATTTAGTGTATTGGCTAGTGTTGTGTCTAGCTAAGGTATTTTAAGTGTTTGGGGTGAAGATATTTGATTGTTTACTGTTTTGTTTGAGATTACTTATTTTGTGTTCTTTTAGGTAATTGATTATTATTTGGGTTATTGGAGTAAGCAGTGGATGTTTCCGGGCTAGGGCTTGGTTTCTGGCGCTAATATTGTTGTTTATTATGTTTTGGATTAGAGGGTTTGATTGGGACGCGGCCCAGAAGTTTAGGGTTAGTTATTCCCTACGTAGTTTAAGTGGCATTTCTCCTGTTAAGGCCTGGAGTGATGTGCTGGAGGTGCCATGTTGAGTTCGTGTGATTAGTTTTAGAGCCTAAAACTGGTTTGAGTCTAGTTTTTTAATGAGAGAGCTGTTTAGGGTGTTGTAAATGGAACAGCCGTAGTCTAGTTTAGATCTAATTAGTGATATATAGAGTGAGAGGAGGGTGTCCTTGGAGGCCCCCCAGTTGGAGCCGGTTAGGCATCTTAGCGTATTTAGATCTTTGCTGCATTTGGTTATTAGGTTTTTAATGTGTGCATTCCCAGGTAAGATGTTCAACGAAGATTAATCCTAGAAATTTTGTTTGTTTTTGAAATTTGATTTGTTTGTTGTTTAGTTTGAGATTTTGGGAGGCGGGTTGCATATTTTTGTGTTTAAATACTATTCCTGTTGTTTTTTCCGAGTTTAGGGAGAAGCCCCATTTGTCTGCCCATTGCTGTATTTTATTTAGAGATTTTTTAAGTAAGTTTTGGGCCATTTTGATGCTTTTAGTGCGGATCCAGTGGGCTCCATCATCCGCAAATGTTTACTCGGGGGGGGTGGGGGGTGGGGTAATCCCTCGAAAACGTCGTTGATCATAATATTGAAGAGTGTGGGGCTTAGGATGCTGCCCTGGGAAGTGCCATTTTCTAGGGGACATTGGTCCGATAGAGTTTGGTCTATGCCCACGGTGATTTTGCGGTTTGTAAAGAAACTTTGAATGTAGTTTATGATCTGACCTTTAAGTCCTATTTTTTGTAGTTTTTTGTATTAGCGTGTGCCAAACCATGTCGAATGCTTTTGAGAAGTCTAGAAAGATGCCTGTAGTATATTGTTTGCTGAGTTGGCCTGTTTTAATGGCCTGCTCTAATCGGGCAAGGTTATCTAGGGTTGAGCGGCCAGGAGTGAAACCGCTTTGGTCTGGATTGATTATGTTTTTTTGTTCTAAATAGTATTGTCGCCTGTTTTTTTGCCATTGCTTCCATTACTTTGCATAAGTTAGAAGTTAGGGAAATTGGTCTGTATGAGTTAGCCTGGTCAGCTGGTTTGTTTGGTTTGGGGATCGGTATGACCATAGCTTGTTTCCAAGGTGATGGGACCTGTCCGTTTAGATATATGAGGTTATAGAGTTTTAGAAGAGTTTGTAGTAGTTTGGGGGTTAGTTGTTTAATTATCTGGTAGGGAGTGAGATTAAAGCCTGGGGCTGTGCCCTTTTTCCTATTTTTGAGGACGTGGAGTAGTTCTTCCATTGTGTATGGGGGATTTATTTCTAGGTTATTATCTTTTGGTTCTTTGGTAAATTTGGTTTCTGATTTTAGTTGTTCCTGGAATTTTAGGTTGAAGTTGCTGTTACTACTGACGGCCGAAAAGTGGTTTGCTAGGTTATTTGCTTTTTGAGAGGGGTTGGTTGAATTGTTTATGTTGGGAGGTTTTTTATGACGTTTAATGCCCCTAATGGCGTGGATTTTGCGCCAGACCGTTCTGGCGTCCGTGTGGCGATTAAATTCTTCGCAGAACGTTTTCCAATTTCTTGTTTTAGCTGTTTTGACTAGGCTTTGTACTTGGTGGTTTAGTTCGTGTTCTATTTTTAGATGTTTGAAGTCACGTTTGGCTTTATTGAATGCGGTTTTGCGTTTACGTCTAGTTTGTTCTATTTCTTCGTTCCACCACGGAACCGTAGGTTTGCCTATTTTAGTTGTGGAAAAGTGGATGGAGCTTTTGGCTGCGTTGATTATATAGTCTGTTAGGTTTTTGCGATATGTTTCGAGGTCGTTACTTTCTATATCCTCTAGATTAGCCTGGTTGCAGATTTCCTGAAATTTGTCCCAGTTTTGGTTCCTGGTTTTGAGTTGGTGTTGGGATGTTTAAGTCTTCTATAGTTATATATATGGGGAAGTGGTCACTGCCTAAAGGTACTCCGTGTACATCCCATTGAATGCTTTGGGCTAGATCTGGGGTGCATATAGTTAGGTTGATAGCCGACATTGTGTGGTGGATTTTGCCGTATCTAGTGGTTTGGCTGTTATTTTGAAGTATTAAATCGTTTTCTTCTATCCATTCTGAGATTAGTTTGCTATGTTTATCTAATTTGTCAGCAATGCTCCAGGTGGTGGACATTGAAGTCTCCAAGGAAGATTGTTGATTTATTTCCTATTTAGATGAGCGTGTCTAGATCCTCTGATTTAACTTGTTTTTCTGCCCAGTGGTATATATATATTTATTTACTTTGTTTTTGATTGTAATTTGGATGCCATTTGCTTCTAAGTTTGGTGTGTTTATTTTGATTTCTTCGTAATTTCGTAATACACGGCTTAGTTCTTGGTCTTATACAAGACGCACAGACACAGCGGCCTTTAGACTAACATCTAGTCTCTGAAATGAACATATCGTACAGAAAAAACAGTTGTTCAGTTGTCTTAATAAAAATATAATAAAAGGGAGCCCAGTGACTCTCTTTATTTTCAGATACTGCAGTAATCTAGACTTGCCAAACATTATAGACTTGCATGGGCTGTATTTGATATGTATTTGTATCAGGGTCTGTAAGACAGATTAAGAGGCCTCCTGCCACATAGGGACCCCAGAGCGCGGAGATGAGGTAGGAATACTCTTGTACAAACCGACTGGAGTGTGCATTGTTGTGATGAGGAATCCTCATTATCACCGTCATGAGCAAAGCGTGTTGTTATTCTTGTGATGATAAATGCATCGCAGCCTTTGCACATCAGTAACATATTTCAAACTATTTTTGAAAAAGACAACAGAAAACTACCAGTTTCAGCGCAACTGAGCAACTACTCTAAAATCAACGGGATATGTTCACGAAAACACAAAACTAACCACTGCCATATGTCCCAACCCTTTTCTTACCATACGTGTTACATGCGGAGTGGATGAATTGTCTTATTCAGTTAAGCAGACCCATCACTCCCCAACGCTATTGCCTTGTAACTGAATCCAGCACTATATTCACGAGTTAGTGATAACTGAGATAAATGCATGAATAAATACATACTATAAACGATAATTGGGTACAATGTTCAATGTAGACCCGTTACACTAGAAACACGCTCAGCGAGAATCCCACTTTCGTCTCCCCATAACAATAACGATGAGGTCTTACTAGAATAAAAACAGAAATGTTGATGAATTGCACAATAAGCCGTAGTCTGTAATCATCCTACAGGTGTTAACCTGATGGGGCATTGGCGGTCTGATCTGACTTACCTGTCGATGCCATGCTGACATACAATCTGTGTCTCTCTCCACCAGACACAACACTCCTTCTGATTCTGTGTGCTGCCACCCCTGTGTGATAATGGTATGTCCCAGGTCACTCGGTTAGGCGTGTCGTTTTCTGGTCACTGTTTACTCAGTTACACAATCTACAGTTTGATATAATCATCAGAGGTGAGGTGAAATGGGGTTTAACGTCGCGTCCAAGATTACTGTGTGTGGCTGCTTGTACTTGTCCGGACTGATGTTCCAAAAAACGTAAATGAGATATATTTTTATTAAACGAAAGACCACGGTGCAAACTAATTCTCATCTGTGCTGAGCTGCGATCCACAGTTGTAGGTTAAACTAAGATTAAACTGTCAGATTTGAAGGAGTAAGCATAAACTCCGAAACGTTGTGCGCCTCATGATGGAGAAGTTGACATCCATAAATTCGCTCTCTTACATGTAGATATATATTATTATTAGCAGTCCGACGTAGCGGTGCAGGAAAAATGCTGATCTCGGTGAAAACGAGCACTCACTGACCCACTCTTTCACTTATCACAATGTTCAGGCTAGAGTCCTTGATATAGCTGCCCTAAATGGAGATCTGACCTAGATGCTGATATTGGGTAAGGCAATTGCCGTAATGCCTGTAAATATCATATCAGCATTTGTGGTTCTGTCAATATATTACTGTCTTTCACTTTCGTCAACCTGCATTTCTATAGATCCCTGATATACATGGTCCGTTCCTTAAATAGCTGGACTTTTTTAAAGCCGATGTTATCTGCCCTAGGCCTGCTCTGCTCTGTCGATGCCATGCTGAGGTACAATCTTATATAGCGACGTGCATGCACGGGTGTGTGTGGCTGCTTGTACTAGTCCGGGCTGATGCCGATTTATAATGCTAGCACACTGAGGTACCATGCCGCAGTTTAACATGAATACCCCACTCACTGACTCCGAGCCGACCAGTCCTTTTTTAGCCCCCTTAATGCCGAGCGCCAGACACGGTAACAACAAGTATCTTTTAACGTCTTTTAGTATGACGCAGCCGGGGATCCGGCCGGACGCTCTACCACTAGACCACGGAGGGGGTCTAATTATCATAGAGAATACCTTCCTGAATAACCCGTTGGGATATTCACAATAACAATAAAATGGCAAAACAATAGCTGTGTCTGCACTATTACAGAAAGCACGAAATGTGAACTTACTCTTTGTGGTATGGTAATATTTCAGTGCAGCCTTAAGAGTCTCTCAAACTTCCACGGACAAATGAATAAACAAATGAATTAATAAAAGAATGAATCAATAAATGAAGGAAGGAAGCAAGCAAATACTGTAAAGAATCTGTTTTCTTTTCCCCATTTTGACTACTCCAACTTCACCTAGACAGTCACCGAACCATGAACAATATGTATTGAAACTAATTCAAAATGGGAAGTAGTTATAATGGAAAGACACTAGTTTCAGTTGATTATGTGAAAAATGTAATTTAAACACGCCCCTTCGTTGTAACGGCCGAACTCCTTCACCGCGAGACTACCCACACCGTCCCTGTTTTGGGTCTGATTTCCTCGCGGACTCAGTTTAAACTTTTCATCTCTTAGACGATGTTGTTCAATGTATCAAGGAGAATTATAAGAGACAGTGTTGTCTCATTTTTTCTGTACACTCAAGTTTCCAATAATATCGTCGGTAAGTCGGGATATCTGACAGTATGTGTTCTAACGCGACCACATCTGGAGAACATGGTTACGTTCAGCGATCCAGACATCAGACAGACAGACAGACAGTGGTATAACTGTGCTTGGTTCACTGTGCTCCTACAATAGACATTGTGATGTGCCTAGTTCTACACACTGATGTTGTTCCTTATCCTACACCACTGCGCCATGACGCGGCAGGTTGTTCTTTTGTTTGTTGTTTCACGCCGCTCTCGGCAATATTCCAGCTTTTTGTCGGCGGTCTGTGAATAATAGTCTGGACCAGACAATCCAGTGATTGACATGATGAGTATCGATCTACGCAACTGGGATACGATGACATGCATCAACCATGTCAGCGAGCCTTACGACACGAATGGGACCAATTCTAACCCGGAATCTTCTTGGGGCGCGTGACAGATGGTGTAGCGGGAAGTGTACATAGCACAGTCCTGGCTTCGACCCAAACACTCACTCACTAACTTAACTCTGGTGATACTACTTAATATGAATGAAATTTTAGTTACGTCTACATTTCCACTGTCAAACAATTCTAAATTAAGAGTGTTTGAGCAAGGAAGTACAGCGAATATATACTCTTCACAAAAAGAAACGCAATACGGACAATTTGGGCTATAAAAGCAAAATTAGCGGACCAAGATGTGCAAAATGAAGAGGTTTAGTGTGTTATGGTGTCAGTGACAAATTTCCCGGATCAAAATGCAAAGCTTTCGTTCTACTCCGCGCGTCACAATTACGGTATCATCTCGCTCATTGTGACGCCAAAAATATGACGTCACTGTCGTACATAGAAAAGCACCAAATTCCAAACTCTCTGTTCTCCCCAAAATTTAGAATACATTCTCTTTGTAGTTTCTATAGTGTTTTCTGCACGAAATGTATTACCACACAACCTTTGAATATTGTAGTAATTTTGCATTTTGTAACATATAATTGTAGATATAATTATATAAGTATTCCTACCGACAATGACTGAAAAAAGCTGCCGACAAACCTCAATCAGAGGGGGGTTTATTGTGATTTGACAACTTCTGATTGATCCATCACAATCGAGTAATCGGGTGTCGGATAGTGGTGTACAAAGTTGAAAAAATATGTTTAGACAGGGTTGAACTTTGGTTCTGTTCTGAGTTGCAAAAAGTCAAGCAAATCCTTTGAGTTTTTGAGAATCCACATGGTATATAAAACCACTTGTCTCACATGTTATGTGAATAAGAAGAAATTGCTTCCTTTAAACATGGAGTTGGTGGTACATTTGCTCTCTTTGTACGAATTTTTATGGAGCTTTAGAATCCATCACGAAAGAAAAATGGACATGTCTTCAGGTTTTAGGGTCAAGTCAAAAGTTCCTAGTACTGATGCATGGTTTGGGCAAATGAACATGCTGGGCTTATGTAGGGCATTATTTCATATGTCATTTTGTTTATAAAACTATAATGTGGTGATGCTTACATATTATGGTGATGATATTTGAGGCCCTGTCAGGGAGAACCACTGCAAACTTTTCCTGTAGGACAGCCCGACCTTGGATGACAGCTGGCTGGGACAGAATGGACGTATTGCAGCGTTTTCCACTTTTTCTGTTTGTGCATGTTGTGAACATGTACACATGTTGTAATTAATAGTGTCATAAACAATACGAATATAAACATGTTATGATTAATAGTTATAACAATAAAAAGGAACAAAAATATTATAATTAATACTGTACTTACAAAATAAATATTATCATGTTACAATTAATTGTGTAGTAAACAATTCAAACTTGAAACATGTTATAATTAATAGTGTCCCACACAACATTAACATTATTTTAGTCAATATAACACCTGTTGTCAAATGTGGGAGAAATTCACAAGTACGGGTATTATTCTGCCAAACCAATAAACGTAAAAGGGGCATATTTCGACCCATGATGTTAAGATCCAGGCACCAGTGAGGACAAAAAAAGACGTGAATTTGAAAAAAACGAGTCATTTCTGAGACATGCCATTATAAAAAAACAGATTCCTCGTCATAACAGTATTTATATTTATGAAAAGAAACAAAATTCAAGAGAGAATTATTTGTTTAGAAATCTACTAGCTATCCAAATAACGAAGCAGGATTTAGTCAACCACACACCTATGGGGAAAATGCCTTTTCATCACCGTTCCATGAATTTTCGAGCAAGGAAAGTCAACTTTATTTGTCAATTATATTGTAAAACACAAGAATAGCTTCAATATTGTTGAGTAAGCGGAAATATATAAACTCTCACTAACTTGTAACCTTTATATCACAATGAAATGACAGCATCACAATATTCAAAACATGAATATAAGTTTACATTGCGGTACATTTTTAGGCGAACATAACGTTTCAGTCGCTTATAACAATTGTCACTGTTTGAATAACGAAGATACAGGTGTTAATTCAAGCCTTGTTATCGTTCACCAAACTTTCTACAAGTCATCTTCTAATCTTGAATGTTTAGTTTGTTTTACAATTACTGTCTTTTGCCTAATGTACAGAAATACGGTTTTCTAATGGCGAATAAAACGTGTTGCAACGTTGCCAAAACCCTCTATCATATGATATCCCGCCGTCACGTATTAATAGATTAGAGATGGAAATGTATATCTAGTGTCTCATAGACTTGATGATTTCTTTCGTGCATATGTTAAAGAGATATTTTTAACTTTTATGTGAAGAAAGGTATTGCTTCATATTGTATATGACCCGTGAAGATCCGGGGTAGAATAGGTCTTCAGAAACCCATGCTTGCCCTAAAAGGCGACTATGTTTGTCGTATAAGGCGAGTAACGGGATCGGGAGACATGCTCGCTGACTTGGTTGATGCATGTCATTGTATCACATTATATCGATGCTCATGATATCAATCACTTGACTGTCTGGTCCAGACTATTATATACAGACCGCCGTCATTAAGCTTGAATATTGCCGAGAGCGGCGTTAAACAACAAACAAACAGTACCAGAGTATACCTTCAGTATTATAGTATTTGTACCTTCAGTACTATAGTATGTGTACCATCAGTACCAGAGTGTGTACCGTCAGTACCAGAGTGTGTAATACCTCAGTAGGTGTTATGGACTTCTGCCTTGCTAATGATAACGAAAGTGGGAGCTTATTGTGGGAGCTGTGTTAACAAAGGATCCAAGGGATCCAGTGTCACAAGGGTCAAAGTTCGCTTTGTGACGGTGCCTGTCTGCCGTCGCTATCACTGCCCCTGGGAGTGTTCCTGACCCACACACCAAGTGTTGATGCCAGTACTGGAATACACACTGCCACGAGTCATGATGAGTCAACACATTATCTCGCAATAAGCATGACTTGCACAAATTTACTCTCTCGTACAAACATTACCGTATTCTTTCTACATAATCAATGCAACAATTGGGTAGAGTATTTATTGTAACAGATATTTGAGAATCACAGAAAGGTTACGGTTAATAATCCATCTGTACCTGTTACTCTTTTGGCATTCACGAAATAATGGCTTAGGTGACTCTTTCACTGTACCAACATCTAGCCATGCCTCCATCTCAGTGTGCCTCCATCTTATTGTGCCTCCATCTCACTGTGCCTCCATCTCACTTTGCCTATATCTCAGTGTGCCTCCATCTTATTGTGCCTCCATCTCACTGTGCCTCTATCTCACTTTGCCTATATCTCATTGTGCCTCCATCTCATTGTGCCTCCATCTCACTGTGCCTCCATCTCACTTTGCCTACATCTCACTGTGTCTACATCTCATTGTGCCTCCATCTCACTGTGCCTCCATCTCATTGTGCCTCCATCTCACTGTGCCTACATCTCACTGTGCCTCCATCTCATTGTGCCTCCATCTCACTGTGCCTCCATCTCATTGTGCCTCCATCTCACTGTGCCTACATCTCACTGTGCCTCCATCTCATTGTGCCTCCATCTCACTGTGCCAACATCTCACTGTGCCTCCATCTCATTGTGCCTCCATCTCATTGTGTCCACATCTCATTCTGCCCACATCTCGTTATGCCTCCATCTCACTGTGTCTACATGATATTTTCACTACAGTCGAATGTGCCACTCGTAGACATACAAGAGATATCTCGCTAGCTTGATCGTTGTATTGTGTTGAGATAATGCACATACCGAATATTACAGAAAACGTCAACGCCAAAGATAACCATTCTCGATCATCCGCCGAAACAGTTCCACTTGGCGTTAAAGGCAAAATAGCCGTGAAACTTATATGAATGGATCACTGAAACAATTATATAGTTCATATGTGGATTTTGGGGAAGAAACAATTTTCGTTTTTCTCCATATACCATAAACCGTAAAGAGCAACGAAGAACGAAGCGTGGTTCATTTGACGATAAAACATTGTTCTGTCATTACGTCTTTTCTGGAGATTCGAACATGCACGAGCGGTTGGTGTCTAGTGAGTTGTTCCCCGTAGATGTAGCTGGGCAACGTCGATTAACGCAACGGCCAAACAATCGCATCCAAAAGTAGGATAGGTGACAATCGGTATTAGGTGAAAAGGTACAGATAATCGACTTGCAAATTATGAGAATATGCGGGAACGACCAAATGAACCGCTATCCCGACCACCATCCCTACCACCCCTTTTCATAAAATGGACTTGTCATACATTGCCGACGTGGGATTCTTTCCAATGAGTCATCATTATTCAAATACGGGTAAATATTTTCTAACCTTGTACATAATAGTAACATCCTAAAAGAGGCTGTACATAATATTGATATCTCATAAAAGAAATAAACGACTCGTGGTCGTTGTTTATCGTACAAAACACAACAGGGAGAATACACCATGTCGGGCGCAGTTTAAATATAAAACATGATCGTCTTCTCCGGGTGCCTGGCATCCTTTTACATAAAGCATCGTTATCAGTAATAATTAACACCTCAGTGATTATTAATTATTGTGCCCAGTTCTTAACCAGTTAATAATTCACCTATACACAAGAGAATGTATTTCATGTAGGTAAATAGCACCATTCATCAGTGATGTAGAATTGATGTACATTTCTAAGGATGCTCTATTTGTACACAGCCCTCCAGTCCTAAGCAGAATCATCATTGACACTTTTGTGTAACAGTCTGTCATCACCTGTGCGAATATACAGAACCAAAACAGAATACATTTATAACATGACACGGCGGGGTCTGTTAGCAACAGATAATGACATTTTATCACATGAATGTGGAAACCTATCGGGAGGAAGATTCAGTTCACACCGCCATTACATTATATATTTACATAGATATACACCAGATGATGGATATATTCCAGCTCCTCCACTCGCGACACAGTTGGATTACCTTTACCCTATTCTCAACATAAATGTACAATATGTTCTATGGATTTATTCCTAATAATCTTATATGTCCCCTTACCTTTAAAATGACACATTATTCTTATAAAAAATCGGGAACATTCGCTACAAATACATCATACCTTTTGAGATGGGATTTCGCTGGACACAGAACCATATTTGTTTGATCTGCTTCTGTCTTACGTGCCTTCGACCAGACAAGCTATGATGTGATAACTAGGCCTAAATATGTATATGCATTTAACACACACACACACACACACACACACACACACACACACACACACACATTAAACTATTGTTCACCTTTGAACGATCCCTCCTGAATCCCCCTTGACACTCTCCCATAGTTGAGTCAATTTCCAAACAGAATTCGAGACTCTGTGAATACCTTGCACATTACTTGATGAGTACGTAAAATCGCTATGTATGTGACGAAGATTCATTACGGCCACACTAAATTTGAATCTACATTTTCGAATTTTCTATGGTAACAACAGAGACGGCGGAAATAAATTATCATAACGATTTATTTTGTATGTAGATAATGATGGATTATTACTTGCAAGTTTTACTTTCATTGGGGAACATAGATATGTTTTTGGGTCCCACATTTTTGCATGACTTTACATGTCAACGCAAGAGGCGACAAAATTCATCAGCAGGTCAAGCTGTGTTACTTGGTTGACTGTCAGTCGTACCGCGACCGAGGCCGTAGTTAACCACCCCCACCACCCCTGGCTACGGCACTGGCGACGTATTATATCCAGGCTATCGTGTTACAGACCCTTGACATATCGCTATAATATGGCTTGGTGTGGCATTAAACAACACCGCGCGGATACACCTTTTTTAAAAAGGTGGGAGCATTTAACATTTTCAAAATACTGGCACATAATTCAGAGGCAATTTGCGTTTGTTAGCCTAAATCGTCACCGTGATCAGTATCCTAAAAAAAACATCAACCTGCTAACCAGCTAAGAAAATTGTAAATGCCTATGTATTTAAGCTCAGAATACAAAATGTCTTTATTCCTTTTTTTTATGTTATCCACTCGACATACAAGATATTCCAAAACAAATATTTACTACGCTCGCCTTTCAGGTTTCGCCTATTATTCATATTGTGGTCTAAGCTGTGTTGTGCGTACCCTTAGTTCTGCATCAATTATACGAGAAAACACAGTTTTGGATTATGAAAAACATTCACTCTAAAACTCAGATTAGGCCGAATGAAATTGAGAAAAGATATATTTATTTGTTTTCAAAGCTTATTGCTCCCTTTCTATTTATAACACTAAATTTTACTTAGGACAAATGTTGTTATAACGCAAAGAGAAAGAAACGCCTGTAAAATGTTTACGAAATTACAAAGGGAGAATACTCATTACAGATGGCGCTTTGACGAACCCTTGACTGGGTACTTGTCTTACTTTTACACTAGTCAGTATATCTATTGGAGAACCCGTATATCTGTAGTGCAACCAAATTGAGTGAACTGATGATATTTGTTACTATAATAGTTGATTTACACTAATTACTTATGTTTGAAACATAACAAGGAAAGAAGTATATCCTAACTGCAAATATTTAGCTAAAAACCTTTTTTTCATGTTTCAAGAACGCTTTTCCCACAATGCATTGGGGATTTGCAAAACAATCATGGCGTCGAAATTTTCTCTAATAGTCACCCAAGCCAGTCTAATCTGAAGCATCAATTTCGTCTCGAACGGCGGATCTTTTCACCTTTTAACGTAAGCTTAGATTTTATTATGGTATTTGCTTCTATTGAAGACACATAAATCGGTATAAATGGGAAAATCCACTCTTTCATTTTGGATATTGATGTTGTGCAACTGTGACAGAGCTGTGGAATTTTCAGGCAGTTCTGGAGGCTTCTGCTCTTCTGTTTCCCATTTCGTGTGTCGAATCATCATGAATTCAACAATATCGTTTTCACATGTATGACATCTAACTAAACAACTTATTCCATCTCCATAACGGTATATTTTTTTTTATCTGTTTTTATATTGTTTACTCCAGAATAGGAGTTGGCAAAATCAGGCTGATATTTACGTCTTTGCATTTGTATCTTTTTGGGCATTGTCACTGGGTCCACTACCTCGACTTTTGTAGTTCATACGCTAGTGTGTGTGTGTGTGTGTGTGTGTGTGTGTGTGTGTGTGTGTGTGTGTGTGTGTGTGTGTGTGTGTGTGTGTGTGTGTGTGTGTGTGTGTGTGAAAGAGAGAGACTGTGACTGTGCGGTGTGTGTATGTATTTTGGGTAAAGAATATATTTTCAAAACTCAATGGGCAGATTTTAGCAAATGGTAAATGACAAGGTTACTCAGTTTCAGACTTAACATGGTAACATTGTTTTCTTTGACAGAATTTGCAGACAAACAACTGATTGGTTATATGGTCCAGTCATGTGAAACTCTCAAGGTTCTTGTGAGTTGAAGTCATTAGATAAGCAAATATATGCATTGCACCTAACCATAATCCATGTCTAACTGCAGAAATGCATACTGATGCAATTTCAGTATTGAATGTCACAATTGTTATACTTTACACAAGAACATCAGATTGTTTTCATGTGACAGTTGATGATAATTTGGATAAGGGCTGCTCTATATTATATGGTTAATAAGAAAGGAAACAATCATCATGATCATAACTTTCTTTTCAAATTGCTATGTACAGTTGTGTATCAGGCTTGGTTTTCTCATTTGTAGTCGTGATCATGATGATTGTTATGTAAAGTAGTTACTATGCAGTTTATTAAATTCTTCATCTTTACTCATCATGCTCATGAGATTTCTTACACATGGAAGCCTGGTATGATACATCAGAATGTCTTTTTCTACACAATCATTGATGCTAAATACTAGTATTACTACTGCCACATATTCTGCCGTGAGACATACACCCTACCCTGCTACTGCATACAGTGAAATAGCAGTAATACCTAACACATTGCTTCATCATGCAGTTAATCATGTTAATAGAGATCCACCTAATGGAGATTCCATGTTAGAACAGGTCCCCAGCAACCTATGCTGGTTGTAAGAGGCGACCAAATGAATCAGGTAGTCAGGCCTGGTGAATTGGGGGATTGTGTTGTACAATGAAGGTGTGGGTTGTTGCTCACAATATCAGTCACTGGATTGTCTGGTCCGGACTAAATTATTTACAGATTGCCATCATATAGCTGGAATTTTGCTGAATCCAGTGTTCAACTACAAAATGCAGTTAATAGAGATACTGATTGTTGCATTGCGTGAAAAGAAATTAGTTATTTTTCTGTTTTGTTATGATATTTTGGTTTGAAAAGTGTATATTGATTAGATTCTTACTTTAAAACAATGTTTGATGAAGTATTGCATCATTAAACTAAAATAGTTAAACTTCCATGTACCTGTATTTCTTTATTAACAATCTGATGTTGGTAAGAGTTTAAACCCTCCCTGTTACAAGTATTATGTCAAATTCTTCAGATTTAAACATGTTAGAGCCTTCTGTTTTCAAAGCAAATGATAATCAGTTAGTGTTCATGTAAATGAGGGGCCATGAGTGGTCCAGTTGTCTAAGGTGTCGCAATTCGGTGTGCAGACTTGTGTGTCCCTTGGGCTCACCAGAACCATGTCTGTGTGTTTGAATCCTGGTTCGCCCCAATTATGTTTCTAGGTTTGTTAGCATCATACACATGCTCGGGGTTTGATGAAAGTGGTAAATGTCAGAGATCTGCAACACATCAGGCTGTCTTCCCACATTAAACTAACATACTGTGATATGACTGGAATACTGTTCCTAGAAGTGTTAAACCAAACAATGTCATCTCATGTAAACGACAACAT
Source organism: Haliotis rufescens (assembly GCF_023055435.1). NCBI lineage: Eukaryota > Metazoa > Mollusca > Gastropoda > Lepetellida > Haliotidae > Haliotis > Haliotis rufescens. The sequence goes on from NW_025964223.1 coordinate 58,567,230, forward strand.
CCGCGCCAGTGATGTGGTGATGTAGTTTAAAGGGAGTAATGGCATCATCACTGTACACTGATATTGACTTACTGTAATATGTAGGGCTGGATAAATTATCAGATCAGAATTATCGTCGATGAGAAGAAATATTAACAATGATCGATATGAAATAGTTGTAATCGATAATAACTTACATAAACTATTGTGATGAAATTACGTTTAGATTGATCGAAACAGACTTGTTATTGTTAATGATGTAAATTGTCGAAGACAAAAAGCAACTGTTTTTGTTATATCTCAATGTCCACAAAGTAATCTATGCATAAACGTGTCACTGCTTACCAGTGGCATGAAATATGTTGATTTCTTTTGAGACTTTATTGCATATTTGCTTTAAGTAACTTCTCTGATATTTATCGATAATAGATGGATACTTAGTTAGTGGTTATCCTTATCTATAATCTATAGTAATTATGGTCATATGAGATTGTCCAGTTGGTAAGACACACGAACACGGATGCCATTCCACAGACTGCTGTCCACAGGTACCTCACCACGGACTGTTTGACAGCCACCAAAGCAGTTACACCTCACTACAGACTGTTTTTCAGACGTGCAAGCAGTGATGCCTCACCATTGACTGTTGGTCAGACACGAGAGCACTGATTCCTCACCATTGACTGTTGGTCAGACACGAGAGCACTGATTCCTCACCATTGACTGTTGGTCAGACACGAGAGCACTGATTCCTCACCATTGACTGTTGGTCAGACACACAGACACTGATGCCTCACCACAGACGGTTCAGACATGCAAGCACTGATGCCTCACTTCAGACTGTTCAGACATGAGCACTGATGCCTTACTTCAGACTGTTCAGACACACGAGCACTGATGCCTCACTTCAGACTGTTCAGACACACAAGTACTGATGCCTTACTTCAGACTGTTCAGACACACGAGCACTGATGCCTCACTTCAGACTGTTCAGACACACAAGCACTGATGCCTCACTTCAGACTGTTCAGACACACAAGTACTGATGCCTTACTTCAGACTGTTCAGACACACGAGCACTGATGCCTCACTTCAGACTGTTCAGACACACAAGCACTGATGCCTTACTTCAGACTGTTCAGACACACAAGTACTGATGCCTTACTTCAGACTGTTCAGACACACGAGCACTGATGCCTCACTTCAGACTGTTCAGACACACAAGTACTGATGCCTTACTTCAGACTGTTCAGACACACAAGTACTGATGCCTTACTTCAGACTGTTCAGACACACAAGTACTGATGCCTTACTTCAGACTGTTCAGACACACGAGCACTGATGCCTCACTTCAGACTGTTCAGACACACAAGTACTGATGCCTTACTTCAGACTGTTCAGACACACAAGTACTGATGCCTTACTTCAGACTGTTCAGACACACAAGTACTGATGCCTTACTTCAGACTGTTCAGACACAGGAGCACCGACACCTCACCATAGACTGTGGGACAGGCACAAGAACACTGATGCTATGCTACCAACTCTTGATCAAACAAGAGTTGAAGACTCCCTCAGGGTTTAACCTTTTAAGTATATGTCATGTGTTTGATGGAAATTCATATAAGTGTAGCGGGGCTCAGCAACTAATAAAGTTGAATAACTACTTCTTTTCAAATCTTTTGAAATGTGTTTTGTCAATAATATCTAAACTTGATCAGTATTAATTACTTGTGAATGTATTTAGCCTGCTAAATGTCATCTGTTTGATACATCTTACCATGCTTATGAAGCAAACTGGGGCTAATGTAAATATCTATTGATTGCTAGGATGAATAATGTCTTCTTTATTTTATGTCTAAATTTTCGATATTGAGAAGTTATTGTAAACATGGTAAAGATAATTCAGAGCTGAGCTCCTTACGTTCAACTGCTTGAATTAACTTTGGAATAGAACATACAAATACATGTATTGTAGACTAGATTACAATATAGTATATATAATGAACATGATCATCTTGACCCCTTTCTGATCCATGACGCTAGTTGAGAGGACGCCTTGAGGCAGGTCTAGCATGATAGTGGTGATAGGTATTGATAGAGCTGATGGAGCTCTACCCTGGGGCTCGCTTTCCTTTATGATATAACATGGTGGTATTTGCCTATGTCCACTGGCCACACACAGGTGACTCATGTCAGGCTTCGCTGCCCACGAGGAGAATGTGCTCTGTCACATCACCAGGGAGTGACTGTCTCACTGAAGGCTTTTGTCCCCGACTCCACACTCTGTTGTGGTTGTCTCTACAACAATATTGTTAACTTCATAGTCGGTAGACTTCACAATGGTAAAGTATGTGGTTACTCATTCCAATGTTTATTTTTACTGTTTAGTTATTTGCTTCGTATCAGGCGTTGTTGTGTACCTATTGTCGGATGTAAGCCACTGATGGCATCGTAATGCAGTAGATGGGTTGGTTCTGTTCATTTGTTGGGTAACCCTTGATGTTTATTATTATGACCTTTTGCATTTGTAATCAAGATGTCTCAGTCAGGATTACTAGGATTGTTGTACAAGTATGAACTTTGCCTCGACATTGAATGTGGAAACTTGGTGTACCATATGCTTGTAGTTGTTGTTGTTGTCGTTCAGCTTGTTTTCATAAAGTGTAGGATTTTTCTTCATCTATTCTACAAGCATTGCATTTGCAAGACAATCCATCTTATAATAAACCCATTTCTACCCTCAAGAATTATTGAACCTTTTTGTTCATGCGAGTTTGAGACTTTGGAGCATAACAAACTGATTGTGTAGTTCCTTGAGTGTGTTGTCAGGAGTAGAGTGTAGTTTCAGAATACTGACAAGTTAATATAGTTTCATATCTCTGTGTGCTCCTATAAATAATTTTGATATTGACTATAGCATAGAGATACAGTTATCGCAGCTATTTCAGAATACTGTCAACATCTAGTGTTTGTATATCAGCAAACTTTATGTATGTTTGACAAACGAATCAAAACAATATTCACAGAAGATTACCTTGTATTTTTGAAGTATTGCTTTCAGGTTTCAAAAAAAACATTCTCATGAAGTATTTATGTGAATGTAGTAACTTTACCCATGTGTGTGTTTCAGTCTCGGGGCCAGTTAAGTGTGCCAGCTGGCCAGCGGACATTCCCGTCGTCAGCTCCACCCATCTAGTATTAGGAGCAGAAGTGGGATGGCCTGTCGTAGGCATTGCTCACATAGTCATAGGGAGCATAGAGACCATAGAGATCATAGAAGACTGTACGATAGTAATAGTGATGAGGACACAGACTTCTCGGAAACAGATGACAGAAAGAAAACCTGCATAAAAAGAACAAGGTATGACTGCTTTCTTCAGTCCCTCCCCATAGGGTTCTCAGGTCAGAATAGCAACCCGTGCTGGTTGCAGGAGGCAACTCGATGGATCTGGTGGGTACACACTTGGTGTTGTGTGGCATTGTACCTTGACTGAGTTGATCAATGCTCATTATATCAACCACTGGTCTGCCTGGTAAAGATTTGATTATTTACAGGCTGTGGTCATATGGCTGGAATATTGCTGAATGTGGCGTTAAACAATAAGTGTACTAACATTATAAACTTTGCAAAGGCAAAATTCATGATGATGAAGAACAGTCAGTTTTGGTGGATCTGATGTATTTTGTGCCTAGAGTTGAGTGTGGTGTTCGACAAGTATACAAACATTGTTAAGTTTTGATGGATGATGAAGACAGTCAGTCTGGAAGGATTTCATGTATTTCTTGTCTAGAGCAGTGCTCACACGGATATACCGTGTAATATATATTATGTCAACAATTGCAGCTTAGAACCTCATTCTCTCACCATCTCACTCTGTTTCAGTACAATTGGGCAACCTGCGAGATCCAAGTCCTGTTTGGTAAACCGTGTTCGTTCTCTGAGCTTAGAGAACACTAGCAGCAACGAGGAGGGCGGGGCATCTGATGGTCGTAGTGCCTCATCCATGCCTTTCTATATGAGTCGCAGCTACATGCAGTCGGGAGAGGTGGGCTCAAGTCGCAGTCAGAAAGTGTGTTCCCGGTTGTCGGGTTCCTCCAAGAACTACTTCACCCTGGACTACGGGGAGCAGGCCATGGCGGCTCCGAATTTGTCCTGCAATCTAAACATGAATATGAACATTAAGATGAATGGCCCTTGCTCTGCACCAACAGCAACAAAGGGAGAGAGACTTACTCTAGTTGTAGATGAGACACGATTTGTCATTGATCCAGAACTCTTCAGGGCAAGGCCAGAAACCATGCTTGGAAGGTGAGACAGGAAATGTCATTTGCTCTTTGATGCTGTATCTTTCCTAGTATGAATGTGCCTATGACTACTGTACTCACTGTGAGTGAAATGTATTTCTGAATGTGTATTGTTTTGCAGAATGTTCACATCATCACTAGAGAACAAGTTCACACGTCCAAATGAGAGAGGAGAATATGAAGTAGCTGAGGGGATCTCTGCAACAGTGTTCAGGGCTATTCTAGTGAGTGTTATTATCCTCTGCCAGTGTTCAGGGCTATTCTAGTGAGTGTTATCCTTCTCTTCCACAGTGTTCAGGCCTATTCTAGTGAGTGTTATCCTTCTCTGCCACAGTATTCAGGGCTATTCTAGTGTTTTCCTTCACTGCCACAGTATTCAGGGCTATTCCAGTGAGTGTAATCTTTCTCGGGCAGTGTTTCAGGGCTATTCTAGTGAGTGTTATTCTTCTGTGCGAGTGTTCATGGCTATGCTAGTGAGTGTTATCCTTCTGTGCCAGTGTTCAGGGCTATTCTAGTGAGTGTTATCCTTCTGTGCCAGTGTTCATGGCTATGCTAGTGAGTGTTATCCTTCTCTATCAGTGTTCAGGGCTATTCTAGTGAGTGTTATCCTCTGCCAGTGTTCAGGGCTATTCTAGTGAGTGTTATCCTTCTCTATCAGTATTCAGGGCTATTCTAGTGAGTGTTATCCCCTGCCAGTGTTCAGGGCTATTCTAGTGAGTTATCCTTCTGTGCCAGTGGTCAGGGCTATACTATTCTGAATGAGCCATAGATGGTATATTACAATGTGTGTGTGTGTTTCCAGGAATACTACAAGACCGGCCTAGTGAGGTGTCCACCAAGTGTGCCTGTCCAGGAACTCCGTGAGGCCTGTGATTACCTCCTCATTCCATTCGATGCCAGCACAGTCAAGTGCCAGAATCTGCGTGAGTAGTCACACACTTGTACACTTGTACACACATCACTTGTACACACATCACTTGGACACTCATCAATTGTCTCATACACACATCACTTGTACACTTGTACATTTATCACTTGCACACTCAACACTTATACACAAATCACTTGTACACACATCACTTGGACACTCAAAGGGGGCTAAAGTGCTGCCATTCACTGTGCAGAGTTGTGTCCCTTGGACATGCCAGAAACCTATGATTGTGGGTTCTTATCACGGTTTGCCCCCAATTATCTTTCTAGGTTTGTCAGCACCATACCCGTCCTCGTGGGTTTCACTGAAATGGTAAACGTCTGAGACCTGCTACTGGCTTTCCTCCCATATTGAGCTGACACACCGTGATATAACTGGAATAATGTTTAAAGCGGTGTTAAACCCAACTCATTCACTCACTCATCACTTGTACACTCCACACTTGTACACTCATCACTTGTACACACATCACTTGTACACACACCACTTGTACACACATCCCCTGGCCACACATCACTTGAACACACATCACTTGTACACACATACCCTGGCCACACATCACTTGTACACACATCCCCTGGCCACACATCACTTGTACACACATCACTTGAACACACATCACTTGTACACACATCCCCTGGCCACACATCACTTGAACACACATCACTTGTACACACATCCCCTGGCCACACATCACTTGTACAAACATCACTTGAACACACATCCCCTGGCCACACATCCCCTGGCCACACATCACTTGTACACACATCCCCTGGCCACACATCACTTGTACACTCCACACTTGTACACTCATCACTTGTACACACATCACTTGTACACACATCACTTGAACACACATCACTTGTACACACATCCCCTGGCCACACATCACTTGTACACACATCACTTGAACACACATCACTTGTACACACATCCCCTGGCCACACATCACTTGTACACACATCCCCTGGCCACACATCACTTGTACACACATCCCCTGGCCACACATCACTTGTACACTCCACACTTGTACACTCATCACTTGTACACACATCACTTGGCCACACATCACTTGTACACACATCCCCTGGCCACACATCACTTGTACACACATCACTTGTACACACATCCCCTGGCCACACATCACTTGTACACACATCACTTGTACACACATCCCCTGGCCACACATCCCCTGGCCACACATCACTTGTACACACATCCCCTGGCCACACATCACTTGTACACTCCACACTTGTACACTCATCACTTGTACACACATCACTTGGCCACACATCACTTGTACACACATCCCCTGGCCACACATCACTTGTACACACATCACTTGTACACACATCCCCTGGCTACACATCACTTGTACACACATCCCTTGGCCACACATCCCCTGGCCACACATCACTTGTACACTCATCACTTGTACACACATCACTTGTACACTCATCATGTATATCTTCATGAATAACACTGCTGTGGGATTTGTTATTCATTTCATTAAATTAAGGATTCCTCTGACATACTTACATCTGACTGTAAGACAAGCATCTTTGAAAGGTTGCTTTTAGGTGTCTGAAGGGGGCCATGTTTTGTCATATGGTTGCTTGTTTTCTCCAGGTGGTCTTCTACATGAACTGTCCAACGAAGGTGCTAGAAAACAGTTTGAAGTATTCCTAGAGGAACAGATCCTACCTAAAATGGTTAATAGTGCTCAGGTATGGACCACTTATTCGTTTTGTGATTTACACCAGGGTCACGGTGGCCCACTCGTCTAAGGCGCAACAATTCACCTGTACCATCCCTGTTATTGTGGGTTCGAAACCTGGTTCGCCCCGAATATGTTTCTAGGTTTGTAAGACATCACTTTGGGCAATCCTCCCTTGTTAAGCCGACACGCCATTTAAATGTTAGGAACTAACTCCTAAATATCTATCTTTATGGGTCCCACCTAATATATCCAGCATAACTGGATATAACCTTCGTACTTCTAATGACTTCGAAACCAGTGCAGGACGCTTATCCCAGTATAATCGATCTTTTTTGCCATCTGTTATACAAGCTTGGAATGCACTTGATATTAATATTAGAAATGTAGATTCCTTATCTCGTTTTAAGCAATTAATTTCTAGAGAAACTAAGCTTACTGCAAATTTTACATCTTTTGCTAGTTATGGCCAGCGGCAATGTCAGGTGATTTTATCTAGACTTAGGCTAGGTTGTAGTGATTTAAAATCACATTTATTTGACAGATTTCTGATTGATAATCCCATCTGTCCATGTGGCCTAAATAGAGAAGATGCTTTCCACTTTTTTCTATCTTGTCCACGCTATGCCAAGTTTAGAATTGATAAATACTTTTTTGTTAACCAGCTCAGCATACATACTATACTCCACGGCAATGAAGATTCATCTTCCTCAGACAATGAATACATTATAAAATCAGTTCACAATTACATCATTGAAACAAACCGCTTTACGTAAGTTTTGTGTCAACTTAAGAATATAAAATGCATTTGGTATTTTGCTTTCCATTTTATTTCATGTTGTGTTACACATTAATGTCTGCTCTATAGACTTCATTACAATCTATATGTATAATGTACAATATTAGGAGAAGCATTAATATAGGCCCTTTTGGCCTGCTAATCCTTTTTCCATTTTGTAATGCTATTTAATGTAAAATCTGAACATTAATGGAAATAAAATACTGTTTAAATCAAATGTTAGGAATATTTTGTGTTCATTATGGATTTTCTTTTGTAAAGATTGAAATTTCCGAATTGCTTTGGTAAAGATATGAACATGATTGACTCGAGAACCCAGGCATCCTTCATTTTGATTGGGCAGTCAAAGTTTGCTCAGGGTTTGCAGGGTCCATCTCCAATAGACCTCCAGCTAAACAAGAAGTAATATTTTATTGTTTTGTCGTCTTAGTTTCCGGTGCAAATAATATACAAAGCAAGTTTTTTTTAAGTTCAAGTCTTGTAATAAACATCTTTTACTTATGTTAAAATGTAAGTCTGATAAATTTAAAGTACAGGCCGATAAACATGGTAAATATTTTACCAGCAGATTTGCAGTTTATTAGCATTAGTGAATCCCAGAAGCTAAACGTATGTGCAGCTTATTGCTATTTCCAGGTTCTTCTACAAGACAATTATACATATGATAATATACATTTGTTTCCGAAACGTGTACCCAAGATTGTGCGAAGAAGTACATTATTCTCAGCATTCTTTCATTTGTATGGACCTGTCGTGATATTGCTGGAATATTGCTAAAAGCGGCGTAAAAGCTCACTCACTCACTCATTTGTATGGTACGTCGTGTTTGCAAAATAGGAAGGCAGTTGTTTGACATTGTATGGCCAGCAATGAAGTCATTATGGGATGTTCTGTGAATACATAATGTCTGTTAAACCGTTATGAAGAGTGCCAGGTATTCCTATATGACTGGGGACAGTTGACTGCAGGTGTTTTGTATGTGTTTCAGCATGGTGACCGTGAGTGTCACATTGTAGTGCTTACAGAGGAGGACATTGTGGAATGGGATGATGACTATCCTCCTCAGATGGGGGAGGAGTACTCTCAGAGTAAGTGCTTGTCCCTTATTTGAATACCATAATCATCGTATAACAGTACTTGCTTGACAAAGGTACTACCAGCCTTACCTACACATTGCATAGAAAAAATAAAGTAGTTAATCCATAAACAAGTCAGCCATGTCTTCATAGAGAAAGACTGTTCACACCTGCCTCAGGGTATGTTTAGCAGATGAGGCATCAACATGATTAACAGGAGTAGTAATGTTTATTGATCCTTACCCTCAATAATGCTGTTACATGTGTGAAAAAGCAATTTGTCTGATTTGATGCTTTCTATTCTGTTACAGTAATCCACAGCACAGCAATGTACAGATTCTTTAGATATATAGAAAATAGAGATGTAGCTAAGCAAGTTCTCAAGGAACGAGGCTTGAAGAAAATTAGACTTGGCATTGAAGGTGAGGACACTTTTCTCTTGCACACAAGTTTCCTGCTGGTTGTACTATTGGGAACTGGGACATGGCTCATGCATGTCATCAGACATTAAATGATAGCTATATCACTGTTCCTATTTGCGTGTAGTTCATCAGATGGGGTGCTTAAAGCATTCGCTTGTATCGCCAAGGACCCAGGTTCACTTCCCTCATGGGTACAAGTGTGAAGCCCATTTCTGGTGTCCCCCGCCATGATATTGCTGCAATATTGCTAAAAGCAGCATACTCACTCACTCATCATATGTTCCTAACGTGTGTTTGTGTTCCAGGCTACCCAACCAACATGGAGAAGGTGAAGAAGAGACCTGGTGGACGACAGGAAGGTATGTTAGTGGTCGGGTGGTGTGCACTGTACTCAGGCATGGATATAGGAGTATCTGGTGCTGGGTCACCCACTGTCTGTCATTGTCGGTCATATGCTTTGGATAAATCCAAACAGGATGATATTCAGATGAGCATATTTCTCTATCGCTATCCCTATCCCTATCCCTATCCCTATCTCTATCCCTAATCCTATCTCTTACCCTATCTCTATCACTATCCATATCCCTATCCCTATCCCTATCCCTATCCCTAATCCTATCCCTATCCCTGTCTCTTACCCTATCCCTATCCCTATCTCTATCACTATCCCCATCTCTATCACTATCCATATCACTATCCATATCCCTATCTCTATCCCTTTCTCTATCCCTATCCCTATCCCTAATCCTATCCCTATCCCTTTCACTTACCCTATCCCTATCTCAATCATTATCCATATTCCTATCTCTATCACTATCCATATTCCTATCTCTATCCCTATCTCTATCTCTATCCCTATCCCTATCCCAGTCACTATCCATATCCCTATCCCTATCACTATCCATATCCTATCTCTATCCCTATCCCTATCCCAGTCTCTATCTCTATCCCTATCCTTATCCCTTTCCCAATCTCTATCCCTATCCCAGTCTTTATCCCTATCCCTATCTCTATCCCTATCCCTATCCCTATCTCTATCCCTATCCCTTTCCCTATCCCTATCCCAGTCTCTATCCCTATCCCAGTCTCTATCCCAATCTCTATCTCTATCCCTATCCCTATCCCTATCCCTATCCCAGTCTCTATCCCTTTCCCAATCTCTATCCCTATCCCAGTCTTTATCCCTATCCCTATCTCTATCCCTATCCCTATCCCTATCTCTATCCCTATCCCTTTCCCTATCCCTATCCCAGTCTCTATCCCTATCCCAGTCTCTATCCCAATCTCTATCTCTATCCCTATCCCTATCCCTATCCCTATCTCTATCCCTATCCCAATCTCTATCTCTATCCCTATCCCTATCCCTATCCCTATCCCTATTTCTTGAGCCCATGGCTGAAACACACATAATGCCGGTAAAATCAAGTTTTCATCCATTTTTATGTCAAGTAACTATAGTGTAGCAATTGTGAAAGGTCCTGGTCAAGGAGTGTAATTGTAGTAACTGGAAAAAAACTCTGTAGGTTAACCGTTGTGCTTTGCTCTCCACTAAGCCAACATCAAGAATGTTTGGATAGAAATAGTTTGTGCATTCCAGAGGCAAGAGAGTTAACTGACTATCAAAGTTTCCACCCTCTTTGAACTAGGCTGGAATTATGGAGTTACATTTTGGCTGGACTCACGAGTCTATGCATAGTCAAATCAAAATCACACAACGAAATTGACATCCGGTATGTGTCTGCCATGCAGATTTTGATTGATTGCAGGATTTGCAAAGCATGTGTACTGTCATCTTCATGTCAACAGATACTTTCCAAATCTTTTCAAGGTGCTTACATGATTTGATGTACTTTGCAGAGCAAGACCCATTTTATTACAACATAGATCTTGATTATCGATCAGATCATCTTCACTGGGTGTCGCCATTTTGTTTGAAACAAATGCAAGTGATATGAGAGGTGGATTCTGATAGGTCAGTAGGAGGAGCATAGAAGGGACATAACTCATAATAGCTACTGTCAAGCCCAGAAAACCCAGCTTTGTTCGGCAAGGCTGGAAACTGGACTTTTACAGTCAGTTAACACCCTTAAACACTTCAGTTAATGGGTCATGCTGATATTGCTGCTATTAACATGACCCTCCAACTCCCTCCAGTTAATCAGTCACACATGTTATCATGGACCTTTTGTCTTCTGCAGTTATCTACAACTATGTTCAGAGGCCTTTTCTTCGTATGTCGTGGGAGAAGGAAGAAGCCAAGAGTCGCCATGTTGACTTCCAGTGTGTTAAATCAAAGTCCATCACCAACCTAGCGGCAGCTGCCGACGCCTCACACGACCAGGGTATCGTCCAGCAGGACCAGGATGGAACCATCAACGTTATTCCACCCCAGCCCTCCCCTTCCGAGCCCTACCCCGATGTACAGCTGCCTCCAGAGGGCGATGCCGACTGACTAGCTGGAGTTCACTACTGCTGCTGTTTTGCGGATGCATGTTTAAAATAACTGTGAAACCCTAAATGCAACTGTGGAGTGTTCAGTGTGCTTTGTCAGAAGATGCTATGATATAGTCTCGTATGTCAAGTAAATCTACATGTTGACTGACCGGTAGTAGAAGAGCAGACTGTGGATTAAATACTGAAGTAATAACGGTGGTGTTAAAGGTCAGGCATCTGAACGCTCTGCTAGATGGATCTGTGTCCTTCATCCAAGTGCCTCCTTCCAGAGTCATAGTCACTGTTGCATTTTGAGCTTCTGATAACAGGATGGAAAGAAAAGAACATATTTCTTGTGAAGTTTTGTCAACTTTGTGTCACATGTCCAGTTTGTACTGCCAAGTTGAAGCATAAGTATTACATGTGCAGTTCTTGACGCGACCTGTTTAACACTAGTAGCTGTTGGTCCAAGATGAAGTATGTTCTTTTCTTCATCACTGCCAAAACTGAAAAATAAAAAAGAGAATTCCCATGTATGATATTTTAAAGTGTATTACATGTGTCAATGTGTTCACCTCGTACAATTACATAGAGCTACAAAATGTTTTCCTTAATTTATCTGTAAATGTTGAGTATCTGTTAATATATATATATATATACATATATATACAAGTTTCAGTGTTTTGGGGAGAAATATTTTCCCTTAAAAGATATGTTATGGTATGTTAAAGACAATTCGAAAGTATAATTGTTTGATAGTCAAGTATTTCCAGAGATGTTCAGATTGGGTTCTTTCTTTGACCACCATGTTTCAGTGTCATGTTCGATGATTGTTGCTATGGAAAATGGAGATACATGTATTTTAAGGTTGGTTTTATTGATGTCCTGGGGCTATTAAAAAAAAGAGTTTAATATCTGTTTGGTTCACTTCTCACGATGTTTAAGCTGTTGAAGATGTACTCACAGTTTAAAGGTTTGTATAAACACAGATGTAAAAACAGAGTTAATGATACTGAAAAATATACCAGCTTCAGTCTCCTTGTAGAATGTCTGGACGACCACTTCATGATTTTATGTGTATGATTGTCATCTATATACGCACAATATGTCAATAACATTTTGTAATCAATTTGAATATAGCCAATTATAGTATTTGCTGCTGATTTGAACATTGTGTATTTCTATCCATGATTATGTCGTCATATAATGGGAATGATTTGATGTAATGTAAATGGCATGTACTATGGAATGACATTTTACAGTTTGAAGTGTGGTTGTATGTCTCTCAAGTTCATTCATATTGTGGTGTACTTAGGATATTTTATACAGTGTACGTTCACAGTGTAAGTGCTCGATAATTTGATGGTTCATATTTCATGTGATTGAGTCACCTTAGCCACGTTGATCATACCTGTCTTCATAGTCTTTTCCTAAACAAACACCAGTCATGCAAGAAATTGTTGAAGCAATTTAGCCAGGGGGTGAACTTGAAGAAACTTGAGATGGAAACTAGAGTTTATCTAGCCCTACAGCCAGAGACTACTAAATTGTATTGAGGACAACGATGGTAGTCTTCATTGACTAGTAGCATTTTAGGGCTTTAATTCTGAACCAGTTCTCAATGCTTCAGTTTTGAACCAGTAACATTTTCAGCATTAGAAACTAACAGTTTTCGTCCACTAGTCCTTATAATGATAACATATAGCAAAACCCTTAAAAATGGCAATTTTCTACTAGTCCTTATGATACCTTTACCACTCGGCAGTTTGGCAAGGACTACAGGACTAGTGCCAATTTCTAACCCTGATTTTCGTCTCGTTCAAGCAAGACTAGCTAAAAACTTTGAAAACTAGCTTATATGGTTTCCATTTCCTAAATACTGAATTTCTAAGGCTTTACTTTTCCAAGTAAGTAAGGAATTTTTATTTGTTTTGTTACGTGGGTTATGATCAGTCAATACCATACGTCGTCCTCATTCACTTATGTTATGAAAAAGTGTGTGGAAAGACAAAGGGAAATTCATGGAGTTATTGCAAGTGGACTTTTCTATTCCTTATGCTGGACTTTGATCTCAAAGCACATGTGTAATCTGTCTTCAAAATCACTGCATGCTCAGTACAGGATCATCCAAGTATATTGTTTCAATGAGGGAGTGTTCCACCATATCTTCCTGTGCCCAATGACTGTAGTTCCATCGTGGGGAAGAACTACCATCAAGGCTATTTAGACTGGGTTGACACAGCACTATGTTGAGTGTACACGGTCAGACCATGTTCGTTGATGAACAGATGAGCCTATTGTCATTTTTTTTTAAATTTTTCAAAGTATAAACGTAATTTGCTATATGGAAATGAACGTTTCTTTATTACAAACCCCTGCCTGTATTATCAACAGTCTCCTCAGAATATCCTGATTTCTTATGTTGTCAATACCTGATATTTCAGTGTATGTAACTCTAGTATCCAGCAAATCTCTAGAACATGAAACCACGGACTTGTATAAGGTTATATAGGTCCGTGATGAAACACATTGATCTTCTCTGGTTGTAGTGAAATGTAATTCCAAGGTTTTCAAGTGTTTATTTTTAATCTGTACTCTGCGATGAAGACTTACTTGTATGTACGGTTGGTACGTGAAGAGAGTATTGCATGATGAACATATGTGGGATGATGTCTTGTGACTTCACAATGTTCACATGAAAGTACTGTTTACACTGGTGGAACATGGATTTGTTTTATCTTATCATAAAGCAGCAACGACCAGTCAGAGAGTACAGTTGATAGACCATAGGTCAGAATTGGAGGATTGGTAATGCTGTCTATGAAGGTTTTGTTTGCTGCAAATCAGTAATGTGAGAAATCCCAGGATAGTGATGGTAAATCCCGGAAGGTTTGGGCATAGTATGCCAGTAGGAGTAGAATGGTTGCTGAACACATGATTTAAGACATGTGTATGTAACACAGTTGTGTTAGTGAAGACTGTGGAATAACACTATCTTGTATGTAACACAGTTGTGTTAGTAAAGACTGGAATAACGCTAAATTGTATGTAACAGTTGCGTTAGTGAAGACTGTGGAATAACACTGTCTTGTATGTAACACAGTTGTGTTAGTGAAGACTGTGGAATAACACTGTCTTGTATGTAACACAGTTGTGTTAGTGAAGACTGTGGAATAACACTATCTTGTATGTAACACAGCTGTGTTAGTGAAGACTGTGGAATAATACTATCTTGTATGTAACACAGCTGTGTTAGTGAAGACTGTGGAATAACACTATCTTGTATGTAACACAGCTGTGTTAGTGAAGACTGTGGAATAACACTATCTTGTATGTAACACAGCTGTGTTAGTGAAGACTTTGTAATAACACTGTCTTGTATGTAACACAGTTGTGTTAGTGAAGCCCATGGAATAACACTATCTTGTATGTAACACAGTTGTGTTAGTAAAGACTGTGGAATAACGCTATCTTGTATGTAACACAGTTGTGTTAGTGAAGACTGGAATAATGCTATCTTGTATGTAACACAGTTGTGTTAGTGAAGACTGTGGAATAACACTATCTTGTATGTAACACAGTTGTGTTAGTAAAGACTGTGGAATAACGCTATCTTGTATGTAACACAGTTGTGTTAGTGAAGACTGTGGAATAATGCTATCTTGTATGTAACACAGTTGTGTTAGTGAAGACTGTGGAATAACACTTTCTTTTATGTAACACAGTTGTGTTAGTGAAGACTGTGGAATAACGCTATCTTTTATGTAACACAGTTGTGTTAGTGAAGACTGGAATAACACTAAATTGTATGTAACACAGTTGTGTTAGTGAAGACTGTGTAATAGCACTATCTTGTATGTAACACAGCTGTGTTCGTGAAGACTGTGGAATAACACTATCTTGTATGTAACACAACTGTGTTAGTGAAGACTGTGGAATAACACTATCTTGTATGTAACACAGCTGTGTTAGTGAAGACTGTGTAATAGCACAGTTGTGTAAGTGAAAGGCTGTGGAGAGTTCAATGGTGCTTGTATTACCTTGTATATTTTGTACAGTTGTCTCAGTAGTATATTTTCTTGTATTCAGCTTTTATATACCGGTACGATCATCTTGCAGGGGACTAGATGGCACCATCAGAACACACTCAAGAAAACTGACATTTCTTGTGATGGACTACCAAAGATTGCCAGCTTTGTGTGTGTGTGATGTTGTGGCTCTCTTGTCAGCACTGAGTGCATGTACACAGAGGCTGGTTATTAGTGCTGTCTACCGCTGATTGTAATTGTTTCGGTTGTGAGTGATGCCAACTGAAGGATTGCTTGTTTTGATGTTTGACATGATATGTGTATATTTTTAATGAGTGGATACAATAGTGCCCAAGAGGTATATGCTTGAATGATTATGTAAGAATTCTTTTATTATATTACTTTATATACTTGCAACGTTTGTATTTACATCTCGATGTAAGGGACTGACCATTTGACATTCAAGGGGGTAAGGGTAGGGGTGGTGGTGCCTGGGATTTTATCGAAGAAAATAAATTGTCCTTGAAAAAAGAAATTATGCTTCAGACCTGTGAAAAAAACATTACCTGCCACAAAATTGACATTGTTGCAAAGTATTTTTTTGAAAAAATATTTCTGGCTCATCGTTTTCAAAAATATATATATCTGGTTTTGCAGATGAAGCTGAAATAATATTGTAAGCATCACCCTTAATATGAAATGGTTGGTCACTAAGTAAATGTAAAATAATGGAGGTCTTTCAGAAAATTTTGTAACATTGAAGTTCAAAGTCGAATCCCCAGTACTGATTTGATCAGAAAGAGGTTTATTCCAAAATTTGAAGGACACTAGCAGTGAAAATTGATGGTTTTTCACAGCTGCACTTTGTTACAGACATCATGGACAGCTGTTCTGCCATGTGACACTGATACAGTTGTACACAGGGTGTTGCACGTCTCACTTGGTATACAGTGTGCACTCATGTAGGTTCATCTAATATTTCACATCCACCTGCCCCTGTTATGATAACACTTTAACCTTCTTCTTTTCCTTTTCTATTGATTCCTTCATGTTCACCAGGTTCGCTGTTGTTCCACTGTTTGATGTAATCCTACCTTGTAGAATACCTCACTTACAGCATAATCACTGTCTCTGGCATGTCCTCAACACAGCTGAAACTCCTCTAATGACCCCAGCCGTCAAACCCCTCTTGTGTCCCCAACCATCAATCCAATACAGTGTCCCCTGCAGTCAAACTCCACTAGTGAACCCAACAATCAAACCTTTCAAGTGACCCAAGCAGTGAAACCCTTTCAATAAACCCACTAGTCCAACCCTTTCCGTGACCTAAAAGTCAAACATCGCTAGTGAGCCAAACAGTAGAAATTATCCAGGTATAGAATTTGACTATGTACATGTATGCAGTTTTTACCATGAAGATCCGGTCTCAAGCAACCGATGCTTGGTGATCAGGCACACGGAATAGGTTGATGCATGTCATTATATCCAAATTGCGTAGATTGATGCAATTCATGATATCAATCACTGGATTGTCTGGTCCAGATTTGATTATTTACAGACCACTGTCATATTGGTGGAATATTGCTGAGTTGGTCGTAAAAATAACAAACAAATTGTATGCAGTCTCACATTTTGAAATTGCAATAAATACTACTGGATGTTAACATTAATCAGAAAGCTGGTGAAGAATTATATTTGAATTCATGAGCACTGTCAAGTACATATTATACAGTTTCTCCTCAGTAAACAGAATCTTAGTGGAAAAGGGGGCAGTCGGGTAGCCTAGTGGTTAAAGCATTCGCTTATTGGAAATGAAACAGTACGTAATTTGCAATTGTTGTCATGACATCTCAAGAATGATAATAGCAGTGTATAAGGAAGAATCTTCAATACTGGAATCACAGCACACTTTGAGACGACCCTAGTTCTTCCTCACCTGACTCCCCACACCCGACTCCCAACACCCAACTCCCCACACTTGCCCCTGCCCTTGACTGTCTCTCCATGCATGTGTTACTGTAGACCCTGTATGTTCACTGGTCTAAGCGACATCCGTTGGTATCATCATGAATGATCAGCAAATTACAATACCTAACATTACCACATTACTCAATGGCATTTTAAGGATGCAGGAGATAAATGTCAATTCTAAATTTCAGCATTTTCTGTTTCCTCTTTTCTCCTCCCTACATAAAGTAAGTTTTGTGCTGGTTATATATCATCACAAGATTGTTATGATTGACTTGGAACCGTCTCTATTTATCTTCTGTCTAGATGTTACTAAAATACTGTCGATTTTTCCACATCCTTCATGAAGAAGATGAAGAAACACATCAAATAACCCCTTCCTTTCTGCCACAAACACACCACCTGTGGCTGATGAGCATAGCTCATGACTGTGGCCAAGGGGCCAACTGCTAGTATATGAACCTCACCTTTCGACAGCTTCAGCAGCCTGCCTTGTCCTCAGTACTACATGCTACAGCTGCAAAAGCATCCAGCTCTTGCACAATATCATTGTCTAATAAAACATTAATCACTGAATATGGTTTTGTCCTTCTGTTTGTACTTTAAGTATTTCTTTCTCAAAACCAAGAACAGGCCAGGTTGTAACATATGCCAGACATTTTTGTGTCATATATTTCATTGTAAGAATGAAGTAATGATAAAATGAAACTAAATTGGTCCTTTGTAATTATGCGATTTTCGTTTTAGATGTTTCCTTATATATACTAAATAATGCATCAAAAGAATGAATGCAGAATTGATATATACATCTGGAAAAAGCTATGCATTCCCTTCAATCTTGGCTATCAACAGTAAGACTGAAAACATCATTTTGGCAATGGTAAAAATGCCCTTCCATCGGGAGGATGTGAAGTAACAGTCAAAGTCGGGAAATCGGCGGCTGTCCTCTACTCCTTCTATCCCCGCATGTCTCAATGACCAAAGATGGCGAATAACCGCCATAAAAAAAGTAGGTGTGCAATTCAAAGCAATTGGGCGTTTACTGGGTTTCGCGGCGGATGATCTACTGGTCTGAAGTGAGTAGATTCATGCTGCAAGTTGCTGCCGAACACCTACGTATTTGGAGGCACAAACACTGGAACATATAAAGGTTCTGTCATTGTGTGGGGTCGAACTTCTCACGTGCAGCGTAGCCTTTTGTGATTTGCAGAGCATACATGACGATATGGAGAGAACTCATGATGATGATGTGCATGACAGCCTCTTATGATGAGCTGAGCAGGGATTCACAGCGATGTAAACATAAAATTTGCATCAAACTGATTTATTCACCCTCAGACCAGAAGTAATTCCAGTTGAGAATTGATCTCCAGCACCTGCACTTTTTGTACGAGACTTGTGGATCGGATGGTCAGGCTTGTTCACTTTGTTGATAGCCTGTGATCGTACTCTGTTTGCATCAGACATTATTGAAGTCAGCGCGAACACGGGTGCTTAACCTTGACCTTGGCGTAAAGCTAATTCCACATTCTGTAAGTTTGTGTATGTTGTTTAACGCCGCTCTCTGCAATATTGCAGCTTTTTGAAGGCTGTCTGTAAATAATCGAGTCTGGACCAGACGATTCAGTGATTGACATCATGAGCATCGATCCACGCAGTTATGATACGATGACATGCATCAACCAAGTCAGCGAGCCTGACCACCCGACCCCGTTAGTCGCCTCTTACGACAAGCATAGTCGCCTTTTAGGGCAAGCATGGGTCGCTGAAGACCTATTCTAAGCAGTATCTTCATGGGTACATTCTGTAAGTCAAAATGCTCCCTAGTTGCAGTGTCGGTACGGTTGATTAAAGCTTCAGAGATAAGAGTGTTAATGTATGTGGTCACACAAGGATCTGTTCTTGGACCCCTTTAGTTCACGTTGTACACAGGAAGCTTATGTGATGCTGTAGAGAAATACAGCACTGCTGATGATACATCTGACGGAATTAAAGATCTGGAAAACTCTGTCAGTTCTGCAAAGTCTTGAATGTCTGAAAACCGTTTGAAACTCAATGACAGCAAAATTGAAGTCCGGTAGTTATTCCAAAGGGGCTCTGTTACCCCAGCCAACTCCCCAGGGCCTACTTGCACAAATCGATCTTAGCGCTAAGATGATCGTAACTCCAATGCTTTAACATAGGCTTACAATAGTCTTAGCGCTAAGGTCGCTTTGTGCAAGAGAGCCCAGATTCCAACTTTCAGTTTTAACCCGCTGTTAAGAACGCTGGGGTGTTGTTTGGATCAGAACAGAAGAAAGGGACAAGCCGTCAATTTTGTTTGTAATATCTACTATTGTCATCTCAGGCACACCACTCACATTCCACGCATGCTGACAAAGCAGTTTACTCATCACCAAGTCCGCTCATTGATTCTCCCCAGAATTGGGCGGTCGGGTAGCCTAGTGGTTAAAGCGTTCGCTCGTCACGCCGAAGACCCGGGTTCGTTTCCCGACATGGGTACAATGAGTGAAGCCCATTTCTGGTGTCCCCCGCCGTGATATTGCTGGAACATAGCTAAAAGCGGCGTAAAACCAAACTCACTCACTCACTCACTCCCCAGAATGGACTCTGGCAACAGTCTCCTGGTTTACATGCCTAGAACGTACAGACAGCGATGCTCTCTGAGGTTAGAATAGACGTATGACATTAACTCGGCTATTTTCGTGACAGATATAGGGTCAAATGTGCACTTTGTGATACAAGCATGAACCTTGGCACGGTTGTAGGTTCTGATATTCCAAATATCTCAACATGGAGCAAACCAAAATATCCAATATGGCAGCCATGGTCGAATGAAAGTCTAGTATATCTTGAATAAACACGGCCCACAACCTTACCTATATTATGAAAAATGAACATTTGTTTACCCAACACTTCATCTGTAAAATACATAACTGTATCGTTATAGTTTATTTATCATTATTTAGGTAATCTAAAGTGTGAAATGTTTTAAAAACAATATGCATTTCTTTCTTCTTCGGCATATATTTATGACGAACGTCACCTAAGCCAGTCTGTCTCACAGTCCCTGAACCATACTTTTTCCCTTCCTGTACAACCCTTACTGTTATGCAAATGCTCTAAATGAAGCAAGTCTAGATTTTACTGAGGTTCAGGTCCAATCCTCCTGGGTCTCCTTTTCAATTTAAATGGAGTTATTTGGTTCTATCAAAATTATACTTTTTCAGAGACTGTGCTTTGATCTACATTGAAGCCAATATACCAATGTAGCACCTGTGTAGCGCTGACAGTGACACCAATGTAGCACCTGTGTAGCGCTGACAGTGACACCTATGTAGCACCTGTGTAGCGCTGACAGTGACACCAATGTAGCACCTGTGTAGCGCTGACAGTGACGCCAATGTAGCACCTGTGTAGCGCTGACAGTGACACCAATGTAGCACCTGTGTAGCGCTGACAGTGACACCAATGTAGCACCTGTGTAGCGCTGGCAGTGACACCAATGTAACACCTGTGTAGCGCTGACAGTGACACCAATGTAGCACCTGTGTAGCGCTGACAGTGACACCAATGTAGCACCTGTGTAGCGCTGGCAGTGACACCAATGTAGCACCTGTGTAGCGCTGACAGTGACACCTATGTAGCGCCTGTGTAGCGCTGACAGTGACACCAATGTAACACCTGTGTAGCGCTGACAGTGACACCAATGTAGCACCTGTGTAGCGCTGACAGTGACACCTATGTAGCGCCTGTGTAGCGCTGACAGTGACACCTATGTAGCGCCTGTGTAGCGCTGACAGTGACACCAATGTAGCGCCTGTGTAGCGCTGACAGTGACACCAATGTAGCACCTGTGTAGCGCTGACAGTGACACCAATGTAGCACCTGTGTAGCGCTGACAGTGACACCAATGTAGCGCCTGTGTAGCGCTGACAGTGACACCTATGTAGCGCCTGTGTAGCGCTGACAGTGACGCCTATGTAGCACATTGTATGACATTAACTCGGCTATTTTCGTGACAGATATAGGGTCAAATGTGCACTTTGTGATACAAGCATGAACCTTGGCACGGTTGTAGGTTCTGATATTCCAAATATCTCAACATGGAGCAAACCAAAATATCCAATATGGCAGCCATGGTCGAATGAAAGTCTAGTATATCTTGAATAAACACGGCCCACAACCTTACCTATATTATGAAAAATGAACATTTGTTTACCCAACACTTCATCTGTAAAATACATAACTGTATCGTTATAGTTTATTTATCATTATTTAGGTAATCTAAAGTGTGAAATGTTTTAAAAACAATATGCATTTCTTTCTTCTTCGGCATATATTTATGACGAACGTCACCTAAGCCAGTCTGTCTCACAGTCCCTGAACCATACTTTTTCCCTTCCTGTACAACCCTTACTGTTATGCAAATGCTCTAAATGAAGCAAGTCTAGATTTTACTGAGGTTCAGGTCCAATCCTCCTGGGTCTCCTTTTCAATTTAAATGGAGTTATTTGGTTCTATCAAAATTATACTTTTTCAGAGACTGTGCTTTGATCTACATTGAAGCCAATATACCAATGTAGCACCTGTGTAGCGCTGACAGTGACACCAATGTAGCACCTGTGTAGCGCTGACAGTGACACCTATGTAGCGCCTGTGTAGCGCTGACAGTGACACCTATGTAGCACCTGTGTAGCGCTGACAGTGACGCCTATGTAGCGCTGTGAACAACCACCGAGGAGATGGATGATAGCTCCTGACAAGTGGACTGTTATTTTGTGTATTATATTATTATTATTATTACAGTGTCAGTTCAGTGTCAGGTAGAGAGTCACTAGAGTGTGTGTACAGTGTCAGGTACAGTCTCGGGTACAGTGTCAATAGAGAGTGTGAACAGTGTCGGGTAGAGTGTGTGTACAGTGCCGGGTACAGTGTCGGTAGAGTGTGTGTACATTGTCGGGTAGTGTCTGAGTACAGCGCCGGGTACAGTGTCCGTAGAGCGTGTGTACAGTGTCGGGTAGAGTGTGTGTACAGTGTCGAGTACAATGCCGGTAGAGTGTGTGTACAGTGCCGGGTACAGTGTCCGTAGAGCGTGTGTACAGTGTCGGGTAGAGTGTGTGTACAGTGTCGAGTACAATGCCGGTAGAGTGTGTGTACAGTGTCGGGTACAGTGCCAGTAGTGTATGTGTACAGTTTCGGGTACAGTGTCAGTAGAGTGTGTGTACAGTGTCGGTAGAGTATGTGTACAGTGTCGGGTACAGTGTCGGGTAGTGTGTGTGTACAGTGTCGGGTACAGTGTCAGTAGTGTATGTGTACAGTTTCGGGTAGAGTGTGTGTACAGTGTCGGGTACAGTGTCAGTAGAGTGTGTGTACAGTGTCGGGTAATGAGTCAGTAGAGTGTGTGTACAGTGTCGGGTACAGTGTCGGTAGTGTGTGTGTACAGTGTCGGGTACAGTGTCGGTAGTGTGTGTGTACAGTGTCGGGTACAGTGTCAGTAGTGTATGTGTACAGTTTCGGGTAGAGCGTGTGTACAGTGTCGGGTAATGAGTCAGTAGAGTGTGTGTACAGTGTCGGGTAATGAGTCAGTAGAGTGTGTGTACAGTGTCAGTAGTGTTTGTACATTGTCGGGTAATGAGTCAGTAGAGTGTGTGTACAGTGTCAGTAGAGTGTGTGTACAGTTTCGGGTACAGTGTCAGTAGTGTGTGTACAGTGTCGGGTAATGAGTCAGTAGAGTGTGTGTACAGTGTCGGGTACAGTGTCAGTAGTGTTTGTACATTGTCGGGTAATGAGTCAGTAGAGTGTGTGTACAGTGTCAGTAGAGTGTGTGTACAGTTTCGGGTACAGTGTCAGTAGTGTGTGTACAGTGTCGGGTAATGAGTCAGTAGAGTGTGTGTACAGTGTCGGGTACAGTGTCGGTAAAGTGTGTGTACAGTGTCGGGTAATGAGTCAGTAGTGTGTGTGTACAGTGTCGGGTACAGTGTCGGTAGAGTGTGTGTACAGTGTCGGGTAATGAGTCAGTAGTGTGTGTGTACAGTGTCGGGTACAGTGTCAGTAGAGTATGTGTACAGCTTCGGGTAGAGTGTGTGTACAGTGTCGGGTACAGTGTCAGTAGAGTGTGTGTACAGTGTCGGGTAATGAGTCAGTAGAGTGTATGTACAGTGTCGGGTACAGTGTCAGTAGTGTTTGTACAGTGTCAGTAGAGTGTGTGTACAGTGTCGGGTACAGTGTCAGTAGAGTGTGTGTACAGTGTCGGGTAGTGAGTCAGTAGAGTGTGTGTACAGTGTCGGGTACAGTGTCAGTAGTGTGTGTACAGTGTCAGTAAAGTGTGTGTACAGTGTCGGGTAATGAGTCAGTAGTGTGTGTGTACAGTGTCGGGTACAGTGTCAGTAGTGTGTGTACAGTGTCAGTAGAGTGTGTGTACAGTGTCGGGTACAGTGTCAGTAGAGTCTGTGTACAGTGTCGGGTACAGTGTCAGTAGTGTGTGTACAGTGTCGGGTACAGTGTCAGTAGTGTGTGTACAGTGTCGGGTACAGTGTCAGTAGTGTGTGTGTACAGTGTCGGGTACAGTGTCAGTAGTGTTTGTACAGTGTCAGTAGAGTGTGTGTACAGTGTCGGGTACAGTGTCAGTAGTGTTTGTACAGTGTCAGTAGAGTGTGTGTACAGTGTCGGGTAGTGAGCCAGTAGAGTATTTGTACAGTTTCGGGTACAATGTCAGTAGAGTGTGTGTACAGTGTCGGGTAATGAGTCAGTAGTGTATGTGTACAGTGTCGGGTACAATGTCAGTAGAGTGTGTGTGAAGTGTCGGGTACAGTGTCGGTAGAGTGTGTACAGTGTCGGGTACAGTGTCGGTAGAGTGTGTGTACAGTGGCGGGTACAGTGTCGGTAGAGTGTGTGTACAGTGGCGGGTACAGTGTCGGTAGAGTGTGTGTACAGTGTCGGGTACAATGTCAGTAGAGTGTGTGTGCAGTGTCGGGTACAGTGTCGGTAGAGTGTGTACAGTGGCGGGTACAGTGTCGGTAGAGTGTGTGTACAGCGTCGGGTACAGTGTCGGGTACAGTGTCAGTAGAGTGTGTGTACAGTGTCGGGTAGAGTGTGTGTACAGTGTCGGGGTACAGTGTCAGTAGAATATGTGTACAGTGTCGGATAGAGATTGTGTACAGTGTCGGGTACAGTGTCAGTATGGTGTGTGTACTATGAGGGTACATTGTTGGGTGAAGTGTCAGTACGTTGTCGGGTAGAGTGTGTAAAGAGATTGGCACTAGGCGTGACCGGACAGGTCTGTGGAGTGTTGTGAGGGGTCCTCTGGTTTTGTTTATGGCTAACCGTGACATGTTTATGGAAAGAATATTTCCCTGTTGTCCTGTGTAAATAGTTTACTCTGTCACCGACTTTCAGCTATTGATGACACATGCCTGACGCCAACAACCAACACCCACAATGTGACATCCAATGGGTAGGTGAGTAGGTCATCGCCAGTACTTCCAGCTTTGGTTAGGGTGGGATGAACCGGGCAGTGTAACTGAGCCCTCCTGTCAGATCGGAGGAGGCGCCATCTTCCTCATCTTCGTTTCCCACTGTGCAACAGGCAACCCATTTGTATATCTTAGAGGTACACGACAAATATTTTATTATCTTTCATAAAAGTAAACATATCGATACCACTTTTTCGTTGAGAGGCATTTAAAAGTCGGAGTACTAAGTAAGGATAAAGATAAATGGATGAACAACTTCTTTATCACAATTAGGAGCAACGTTTCGGTATATGTTCTAACAGCATTATCAAGAAGTTGTTCATCCAAATATCTTATCCTTAATTTCGATTCTTCTCTTTGTCACTTTTCAAAACAATTTCTATTATTTCTATGTTTTGAGTGGTGTAAGGGGAGACTTGGTCTTCAGTAGACCTGTTCTATATTTATATTGTTACTAGCTTATTAAAAATATCAATAAATATTTCTCTGGAAGGAAAACTTTTAACATTGGAACTATCACACTGCATTATTTCAATTCTTGTCGTTGATATATTATGAAAGAAATTAATAATAACAAAATAATTGAGTTATAGAACGGAAACGTGAAAACCTTTTAATTATCTCAGAGAATTAAGACAACCATGACCTAGGTTTGTCATCACGTGACGTGGGTTTCACCAAAGTGGTAAACGTCTTGGACCTGCATTCTGACCCGCCCCGATGCAACTGAAGTACTGTTCGAAGCATCTTTTGACCAAACTCACTCATCCCCGTGCCATCACCGGAGCTCCGCCTGGCGGGCTGTTACAGGTCAACTCCTGCAAGTATTTAGTACATTCATAGAGACAAAGAATGTCCCTTTCCCCGGCCTTACCCGACGTGGAATAAACTCAAGTAGTGGTTTATGAAGCCACAAATCATCTCAAGGATCGATCCCGGGCTAGGTTTACCATAACACTCAAGGGGAAGTCAGTGGGCGGAAATGTACTACAATTATGATTTGAGCCCACTTACTTAATTTTAACGTCTTATATATCGGATGTAGTTTGTAGAGACACACACGACATGGTAAACGCACCAGGGGGATTATCTTCTGTGTTTATGAAGGAGTCGTTCCAGGCGATAGTCGGTTGACAGCTCGACGTTTACCCTTCTTGCGGTAAGTGTTTCTTGGCAGAAGAGAGATGTTTTATTGTATGAATTCTCTGTTAAATTCCAAGGTTGATATTTCAAATGCAAGTTGGATGTGCTCGTTGTGAGCCGTCGGTGTGTTGGTCACCGTGTCTCAAATCAGTGGAGTTTTTTAGATGTGTTAATAAATTATATCTGGTGAGTGAGTGAGTTGGGTTTAACGCTGCTGTGAACAGTATTCCAGTTATATCACGGCGTGTCAGCTTAATGTGGGAGGAAAGCCTGAAGTGATGCAGGTCTCAGACGTTTACCACTTTGGTGATACCCAGGAGCACGAGTTGGTGCTGACAAACCTAGAAGCATAATAGGGGCGAACCGGGATTCGAACCCACGACCATAGGTTGCAGTCGTGCCCAAGGGAAGCAACTCTGCACAGCAAATTGCGGCGCCTAAGACGACTGAGCAACTTGTGCCCCAAATTATATTTGGGAATTGAAGAACCACCCAATAAACATGCATGGCATTGAATGCCTTTTTCAAACGTTCTCTTCCATTTGATTTCTACGGTATGGTAAATTATAAGCTATCTTTTTCGATCTGTAAATTCATGAAATAAATTTTAAAAAACCGCGAAAACCTTCATATGAGAAATGACAGGGCCACATCAATTGTGTGCGACGTGTTTCAGTTGAGTCATGATGACGTCAGGAATGTATACAACGTTGAGGTCGCTCGCCCCCTTTCTTCTCCTGCTCCCCCTCGCGTCTGGGTGTGGTCGGGGTGTGGTCCACATCAAGGACAACGAGTACCGGGGAATGCTGATAGCCATAGAGGACTCTGTGCCCGAGGACTACTCACTGATCGAGAAACTACAGAGCATTTTCACCAACGCGTCGCAGTACCTGTACAGAGTTACACGGTAGGTGGCCGGGTACAGTCACGCAGTAGGTGGCCGGGTACAGTCACGCAGTTGGTGGCCGGGTGCCTGTACAGTCACGCAGTAGGTGGCCGGGTACAGTCACGCAGTAGGTGGCCGGGTTCAGTCATGCAGTAGGTGGCCGGGTGCCAGTACAGTCACACAGTTGGACACATCCGGGTACTTGGAGGAGACAACACACGTGTCCAACACTAGCTCTAACAGACCAAGGGCTATACTCGGTTCTAATCTGGGATTAGAGGATACTGACACGACTGAGGAACACAGATTGATGCGGCATCCTTTGTCCCCTCTGTTCATTATGTAATGTCGTGATGTTAATACTTATCTTCTCGATATTTTTCTAAAGCGATTTAACAAGTACGTTGTTATACATGGTACGGTGATACATAGCGAGTGGACCAGTGAAGACCCGGGTTAGAAAGGGTCGTCAGCAGCCCATGATTCCCGTAAGAGCCGACTATGCTTGTCGTAAAAGGCGACAAACGGAATCGGGTGGTCAGGCTCGCTGACTTGGTTGATGCATGTCATCGTATGCCGTTTGCGTAGATCGATGATCATGATGTCAATCACTGGTTTGTCTGGTCCAGACTCGATTATTTACAGACCGCCGTCATTTAGCTGGAATATTGGAGAGTGTGGCGTTGAACAACAAACAAACAATCAAACAGCGTGTGCCCACATTTCTCCAGTAAACACATACATGAATGTTCCTTTCCATTATCAACTTTCAGACAGCGGGCATATTTCGGTGACATCACGATCCTGGTCCCAAGGTCATGGTCAGACAGACCCCAGTATGAACCACAGACCAAAGAGACTGTAGATAAAAGCGATATTCTTATTGACCAATCAGATGACAGATTCAGCCATGGCAATCGACCTTTCGTAATTAAGACGACACCTTGCGGCGAGCTGGGACACTACATGCATCTGACCCCAGCGTACGTTTTGAACGACACCGTTGCTGCTCCATACGGCCCATACGACAAGGTGAGAAACATTCTCAGAAGGTGTATCTGACGAGAGTAGTGACGCAAAAGTGAATATTCAATTATATAACATTCTTTACATCAATCACTTGGAACAACCTTATCCAAAGTTTACACCAACAGCGTCATTTGATTGCAGACCATTAAATGGGCAATACTTGTATACAAATGCATCTGGATCAATACGGCATCTAAGAAAAAGACGGTTATTTATACATAGTGAAAGGCAAAATCAACGTTTGTTCAGAATTGGAACAGTATGCTAACGCTTACACCACGACCTTTTAGTTTAATTCCCCAAACCAAGATGTATTATTCTGTAATACAGCAAGAATCCCTGTTTCTGTCCTCAATCCAGACCATCATACATGAGTGGGGACATCTCCGATACGGGGTATTTGATGAGTACTCGGATGAAAGGTCTTCTCAGCAGTTTTATGCTGCGAGTAATGGCGAGATAGAAGGCATCCGTTGCTCGACGGCGATACGAGGGAAGTATATATCTCTTCATATCTCCCTGTAATAGAACTTTAACCATTCTATGTTCTTGTTTCTTGGTGTTTTTGTATTGCTTTCAAAGTTTAACTCCTACTACGTATTGTATACTAGTCAAAGGAAATTAAAGAAATTGATTATTTCATATTACGTGGCATGACAAATGAACTATGGTGATATTAAATAATCCGGTGTTCTTAAACTTCTTTTGAGTAGTACACAATAATTATCAATCATTTGGAACAACCTTATCCAAACCCACACCACCACATGACAAATTACTTATTGTGATATGAAAGAATCGGGTGATCCTTAACGTCTTTTGAGTAGTATGTAACATCATCCCGTTCTCTGGTTGTTATACTTGGTGCTATCAGTCCGATGTTGCCCATGCAGGTCGCTTCTATGATGTGGTCCGACAGACGGAGGGCTGTAGATACCAGGACGGACTTCCGGACGGGAACTGCCGATTCCAACCCTACACAGAAGACACACGGGGAGAGCACGGCTCCCTGATGTACTCCCAGCAGCTGCAGCATGTGAGTTGTCTCCTACAGGCGTCTGCAGACGCCGAATTCAACTGTAACGAGATCAGTTCTCTCATGGAGTGTAATTATTAACTATATTTCAAACTGAACAGTACAATTTTAGATACAATGCATTTGTTGGTGGCCATATAATGAACACTTCAGTGCTGTTCAAGCCCTGCTTTGTGGTCTGTCGGGTTTCGGGCTATAGTCCATGGACATGAGATGCAAGTTTGACACGTTAACCCAGTATTTCTGATGACATCTGAAATTCTCCCTGTGTGTCACGAATCCGTATGTTTTTATTTGTTTCAGATCGTCCACTTCTGTGACAACGACCCGTCATCTCCTCTCACCCTCCACAACCGACAGGCCACAAACAAACAGAATCAGATGTGTGATGGCCGGAGTGTGTGGGAGGTGAAGTGATGTTTTCGTCATCATGTAACCTATAACCCGGAAGTACAATATCCTATGTTACATTTAATCAGATAGTATCACTAGAATTACGGAAAATATCAAATAGAGATCCCCCAATGTCACACAGGTTTAGAAACCGCAATATTTGACATTCGGTCCTCTCATAATAACCTCTCTTTAGTAATCCTGATGAAACTTGGTATACTAAAACAACATAAAACGACAGTTGAGTTACGTCACCCAGCCTTCCGTTTGGTTGAGCTAAGAGAAACCTTGGGTCATGCTGAAGACGTTTGCTCAGTGAAACTGTTTGTTTTATATCAACATCTAATCTACTAAGGTGATGAGAGAGCATGGTGATTTCGAGAAGAATTTCAACCCTCCCCACAACGTGACGTCGACAGTGCCGACGTTCCGCCTGGTCAAGGAGAGCACCAAGCGGACAGTATTGGTGCTGGACACATCCGGGAGCATGGACTCTTTCGATAGGATCTCAAAACTCGCCAGAGTAGGTGCCCTCTCTTGTCATCTCTAAACTTCACACACACACACACACACACACACACACACACACACACACACACACACACACACACACACCTTGTGAAGATCCGGGGTAGAATAATAACCTATGCTTGTTGTAAGAGGCGATAACGGGATCAGCTGGCTAACTGGGTTGATGCTTGTTATCATATCTTCATTGCGTAGATCGATGCTCATGAAATCAATCGATTATTTACAGACCGCCGTCGTATAGCTGGAATATCGCTGAGCATGCAGTGTTCGAAATAAACACCTACATGTACCTGTAGGTCCGTTGCAGGTAGATCTCGTGTCGGGCCCGTAATTTCCATATTGTATAAGTCCTTTGACTTCAGTGAAGTTACGTGTCCATTTATTTGTCACAATAAGCTGCAGTTAAATGAGGGTCTGAAGAGTTTAGTCAGGGCCTGCAGCTTCTAAAGTGTGTGAGTCCTGATGGCAAATCGGCAAATTAGTATATTTCAAACACTCTTAAACAACGTTAAACCATCAACAAACAAAACTACTTGTATTATGAAACAGAAAACAGTCTGCACTTACTGATTACGTGTGATTTTTTTTACTAAAATATACAGTCAAGTCTAGGATCCCGGAGCAAAACAATATTTTATCATATAAAAAATCAGAATTGTAGACTTGTGAAACAAGACAGGTGACGTGTTTATGTTGAAAGTAGAACAGTATGAGCGCAAAATTATGTACGTTTGATATGTTATACTCTCTGTACAACTGACTGTCCAAACTAAACTATCCATATGCCACAGAGCACAATTGACAAAAGACAAAATGAATTTGATAATGATCAGCTACCTCAGTATTGAGATAATCATACCCCATACATGTAGGGTGGCCTAGTGGTGACTGTGTTCGCCCGTCACGCCGACGGAACGGGTTCAGTGCCTTGTGTATAGTTTATGTTGTCCCCTAGGCGGCATCCAACTACATCTCTCGCGTCCTGGAGGACGGGGAGCAACTTGGAATTGTCTGGTTCGACCGGCAAGCCACCATCAGGTCTAGTCTGCTCGTTGTCAACAACCAGACGAGGTCTGAACTTTTACAACATGTTCCCAAAACTGCTTCTGGCGCAACCAGCATCGGAGACGGTAAGTCGAGTTAATCGCATCCGATACGCAGACAGTTGCAGCCTCTCAGTCAGCACTGTGTGCCATACTGCTGGTTGAGAGGCTGCAACTGATTGCGTATGGGGTTCTATACGCGTGAGTGAGTGAGTTTGGTTTAGCGCCGCTTTTAACATTATTTCAGTTATACTACGGAGTGTCAGCTTAATGTGAGAGGAAAGCCCGAAATGATTCAGGTATCAGGCGTTTACCACTTCGGTGAAACCCACAAGCACGGGTATGGTGCTGACAAACCTAGAAACATAATCGGGGCGAACCGGGATTCGAACCCACAGTCATAGGTTTCTGGCGTGGCCAAGGGGCGAAACTCTGCACAGCGAATCGCGGCGCCTTAGACGACTGGGACAACGGTGCTATACGAATATATATCAGACGCCCGTGTGTTGGTCACCTTGGTCCAACAGTTAAGTGGTTATGTTGCCCTTGTCCTTGCAGGCATCCTGAAGGGCCTGGAGGTTCTGGCATCTACCCCGGGTGGGAACATGATCCTCTTGTCAGACGGGATAGAGACCCACCCTCCCTACATCCGGGACGTCTTGCAACAGGTGACAAACCCATGTTTAGTGCAATCTGAATTTTATGTCTGCTCCAGGTGTCCCGTTTTAGCATTTTGTAGAATTCATGTAAAGAGTGAGTGGGTTGGGTTTAACGCCGCTTTTAACAGTATTCCAGTTATATCGCGGCGGGTCAGCTTAATGTGAGAGGAAAGCCCGAGGTGATGCAGGTCTCAGACGTTTACCACTTCGGTGAAACCCACGAGCACGGGTATGGTGCGGATAAACCTAGAAACATAATCGGGGCGAACCGGGATTCGAACCAACAATCATAGGTTTCTGGCGTGCCCAAGGGACGCAACTCTGAACAGCGATTCGCGGCGCCTTAGACGTGCCCCCTCATGTAAAGAATAACGAACCTCAATTATCATGTACAGTGCAATTTACATTTTATATTTACTCTAGGTTCCAAGTCTTAATATTATGTTAAATTCAAGTATGTCCCACAACATGTATCGACCTCAGTCCCCATGTCCAGTGCAATCTGAACTAGTACTCACGTGTCGTTCATTCTGACACAGCTGGACTTCCTGTATAGGTTCTGTCTATTCTGTTCCAGATTGTTGATGCTAACGTGACTGTTGATACGATTGCTGTGGGCGCCAGTGCCGATGAACAGCTGGAGATGTTGGCACAGACGACGGGCGGTATCAGTTTCTTCCATTCCGATAGCGACATCTCCAACGCTCTCAACGACGCCTTCATAGCTTCTGCGGAGCATGGCAAATGTAGGTCTGGGTTTGTTTCTGGAGTATGTTGGACTGGAATTATTACTTAGAAATATAGCTCGACCACACAAGTCATGTTCCCGAGGTAGGGGCGTAAACTGACTATAAAAGTCTAGTTCCCACCCATGCCGAACTAGGCTGGAATTCCGGTTCGTAAACAAGGTGGATTTCAACGTGCAGATTTCGGTCGACTGCAGGATTTCCAAACACGCGAACCGCCAACTGGGCGTCGACAGATATTTTCCAAATCTTTTCATGCTTTTAATCAAGGTGTTCAAGTGATTTGATGCACCTAGCCATGTAAGACCCTATATTACAATATAAGATCTTAATTCAGATCAGATCGTCTTAACTTGGCGCCGCCATTTTGTTTGAAGCAAATGTAAGTGATACGAGAGGTGGAATCTGATTGTCAATGGGAGGGACATAGAAGGGACATAACTCGTAACAGCCACTGGTGGCGCTACGGTCGAGCCTGGAAATTCCAGCCTTGTTCGGCCTTTGTGGTCAGTTAACTCCTTCTTTAAACTTCTCCTCTGAAACCCAAAGCCTTATGAAGCCGAACGCTGATAAAAAATACTTTTCAAGAAACTATTCAAGGACTACACAACCTTGTTGTTTTATTTATCTTTGAAAAAACGGATATTGTTTAAGCTTAAAAAAAACCAAGTCATATAATCATATTTCATTAAGCCTTTAGTCCGTTAAGTGTACTGCATCTACAAACACATCTACACTAAATACACATATTGAGAGAGGATTCAGTTTTTTACAATGTTATCACTTGCCTGCTACAGCTGCCCGTCAGAGAGTCTTGCAGCTGCTCAGCCAATCGTTGCTCCTACAGGCCGGCGAGAGTCACAATGACGTCATCTTCTTTGATTCGTCCATCGGTGACAACACCGACATTACCATTGGCTACAACACTACAGTCCCGCGGGTTGTCATGGTGACCCCTGGCGGTCGTGTACTGAACTCCTCGTCCCCTGAATATACCAACGAGGCTTCCTTCAACACGTCAAACTTTCATTTCAAGGGCTACGAAGAGGTGAGACTGACTAGACTGTGCTTGTCATTGTGGGGGCTGCCAATCGATGTGGTACGCGGCTCGCAAATGTAATTGTATTTGGAACGCAGATTCTAAAATCATTTTTTTAAAATAATGTTGTACGTAAACATTTCCTTTATATAATTTACTTTTTCGATATTATTTCACTAATTTAACTTCAAATCGCATCCTTTCATAACCTATAAGGGTGAACAAATGAGACAGTAAACTACGTTTATAACGAACACGCTTATAACGAACTGGGGGGCACGGGTGGCCTAGTCGTCAGGCGCCGCGATTCGCTGTGCAGAGTTGCGTCCCTTGGGCACGCCAGAAACCTATGATTGTTGGTTCGAATCCCGGTTCGCCCCGATTATGTTTCTAGGTTTGTCAGCACCATACCCGTGCTCGTGGGTTTCACCGTAGTGGTAAAGGTCTGAGACCTGCATCACTTCGGGCTTTCCTCCCACATTAAGCTGACACGCCATGATATAACTGGAATAATGTTAAAAGCGGCGTTAAACCCAACTCACTCACTCACTATAACCAACTGACCGATATAACGAACTTATTTTTAAGTCCAAGCCATTGTTGTATATGTGCTGTTTATATGCTTGTAACAAACTAAAATAAGTGGTCCCTTTGAGTTCGTTATAACCGTAGTTTAGTGTAGTTGGTATTCGGGATTGTTGAGTAGGGGTGGGGGTTGGGGGGGTAGGCACCTTCATTCTAGCATGGTAAACACGATGATGTGCCTGGACGCGTGTACAGGAGACATATTGAGTGTCATTGTCGACGGACAGAGAAGTACTGTCCAGCATTCACATGGGCTTCAGCGACCCTGAAGGGATCCCAGGTTAGACTTGGTCTCCAGCAACCTATGCTGGTTGTAAGCGGATTTAATATGGATACAGGCGGATTTAATGGATTGGGTGGTCAGGCTGGTGAAGTGGTTGATAGCGTGTCATCTTACCCCGACGGCGTGGATCATTGTTCACGCTATCAACCACTGGATTGTCTGTTGCAGAGTCGATCACTTACAGGGTGGCCTTAAACAACAAACAAGCAAGCATAGGCTTCTGCGGGAGTCCGTTCCTGCCAGATTTTGAAATACTCAAGAAAAGTGTCAGAGTTTCGCAGATGCGATGTTTCATTAACCTTCATTATTTGCTGATGGTACAGTTGTGTTGTCCTTTTGAGTTGGTGTTGAACACGATCTAGGTGGACCCAGGGGAAAGTGTTAGTCAGGTGTGAAATTTAATTCCATGACAATTTCCGAGAATCTATTCTTCCAGACTGGCGGTCTCGCTGTGAACATCACCAACACGCACGAGGAGATCCAGGTGGTGACCTTCACCGTGTCCACACGTGTCAGGCAAGGTCAACCGGCACCCATTTTGGCACATGCGCAGTGGGGTAGATCAAGTGTTGCCTTCCCGCTCTTCCAGAATCTCTTTATCAGCGTATCGCAGGGTAACGTATCTTGTTCAAATGATAAACGAGTACACGTGTAGTGTCCCATTTCCATGAAATATATGAGGTTCAGTCCGCTTGACGTTCTCGTGCATCTTGTGACAGAACAAGGCAGTATGTAAAAGTAGTTAACGATGATAAGCCACAGTTTCAACAAAGGTGTTTCGTATCTGAGTGTGTGAGTTTGGTTTTACGCCCCTTTTGGCAATATTCCATGTCTTGGGACACCAGAATAAGCTTCACATATTGTACCCATGTGGGGAATACCTGGGCTTTGGCGTGACGACCCGCGCTACCCCACTGCCCCTTCTGAAATAATACTTGTGGCAGGCAGTATGGAAAACACATCTACATTTATCACAAAGGTAATTTTAGGGCACACTTAGTCATTAAGTATATATTAGGTGCGGTTGGGTAGCCTTGTGGTTAAGGCGTTCGCTCGTCACGCCGAAGGCGTAAATGGTAAATTATTTCAGGGTTGTCCCCCTTGCTGAAAGCGACGGTGAAGGCCACGTTGGAACAGCCAGGGTTGACGGAGGGGGAGGCGACAAGGGTCCCTCTCATGGTCAGGGACAACGGTGCAGGTGGGTGTTACATATGGATACCAGTCACTGGGATGGCAACACGTCACCTGAAGGTATACTACAGTGACTCTAAAGAAGTTAAAGAACACCCGATTAACTGCAGTCATGGGAATCAGTCATGTGGTCTTTTACTTCTTTTGCGTAGTATACATAGAACTGTAGCTGGTTTCATTATAATATACTCATCAAAAGTAGTAAAAGAACTCCTGACTTGGTTCATATGACTATAGTTAATCTGTCATGGCTTAAGCGGAACAGCAGATCAAGGTCATTCAGATACGCCAATCAGAACTTTCACCACAAAAACCATCAAAGTGGTCGTTTCCAGTTGAGTCTCTATATATTTCAGCGTTAAAACATCTCTTAAAATATCTTCCCATTTTTTACGATGAGCTACATTATATGTACGTGCCCGTGGACAACTTTGCCGTAAGTGTGAATTTACAGTATGTTTAGATGTTTAGAAGCATGTGTGGCCCAGTCGTCTAAAGCGCTGTAATTCGCTGTGAAGAGTTGTCTCCCTTGGGCACGTATGTTCGAATGGCGGTTCGCCCGATAATGTTTCTAGGTCTATCAGCACCATACCTACGCTCGTGGGTTTCACCAAAGTGGTAAATGTCTGAGACCTGCATCACTTCGAGCTGTCCTCTGACATAAAGCAGACACGCCGTGATATAGCTGTTCAAAGCGGCGTTAAACCCAACTCACTCACTCTTTTATTAGGCGCTGATGCGACAAAGGATGATGGCATCTACTCGGCTTACGTCACCAATTTCACCAACAATGGCCGCTACTACGTCACCGTAACTGTCAACGACAATGCAGCGACTGTGGTTGCTACGGATCGTGTGGTTGGTGTGGGGGCAGCGGTGGTGGATGACGGAGGGGTGACGTCAAATACACAACAGACTGTGGAGCACTTCCAGAGGTCAACGTCCGCTGGATCATTCAGTCTCACGGGCTTCGCTCCTGGTGGGTTCGTCCAGTGGGGAAAGATTTCTCTCCAATTGATAATCCGGGTTCGATTCCAATATGGTTACAATAAATGAAGTTGGTAGTGTCCCCAATGTGATATTGCAAAGATACTGCCTGGATATCGCTAAACGCTGGGCTAAACCATGAATATCCCTCCCCCACCCTCACTGGTCACGTTGGACAGGCGCCGTGGTCTAGTGGAAAGAGCGTCTGCCCGGGCGGTGGCTCAACCCCCGGGCGCGTCATGCCAAAAGACGTCCAAGGATGGCACTTGTTGTTACCCTGCCTGGCGCGTTACATTAAAGGAATATAAACAAGTTCTGGTCGCCTCGGAGTCAGTATACTGTGTCTGAATATTTATTTTGTTTGTTGTTTAACGCCGCAATATTACAGCTATATGACGGCGGTCTGTAAATAATAATCAGGAGCATCGATCTACACAGTTGGGATACGATGACATGCATCAAGTCAGCGAGCCTGACCACCCGGTCCCGCTAGTCGCCTCTTACGACGAGCTCGGGTTGCTGAAGACCAATTCTTACCCGGATCTCCACGTGTCACGTGGGGGGTCAGGCGAGGTCAGGTGAGTGGCACTGTCCCCTGTGGAACACCTGCCTGAACGACATGTTGTAGTGCCAATATATCCCACCTAATGGAACATTAGTGACGTATTTTGTTGTGTTTTTTATGAAGTTGGTAATTTGTAAGAAGTAAATGGACACGTATGAAATAACGACGTTTCGGAGCCTTCTCGGAAATAATTTATTTGACTTTTCTATATACACTTGATTTAAGAAGTCGTGTTGCAGGCACTGACATATTGCCACCTTGCAAGATTTCCGACCTCCAGGTGACCTCTGTAGGATACAAGGTGGTTCGGCTGGAGTGGACGGCACCCGGAGACGATCTCGACACTGGCACAGGTATGGGGTCGGAATTGAGTACTTTAAACTCCCGTTCCTGGAATTCCCGCAGTTGTGGTCTGTTTATTCATGTTCCCTATACCACAGACGCTGGATAAGAACAATGTGGTCATACCAGGAGTCTCGAAGCACAGAATGCAGACTGTACACGTACCTGAACCATATTATTGTCCCGTCCGCCCAGCCCTTACTGTAATGCAATAGCAAGTCTAGATTTTTCACAGGTCCTGCCATCTCACTGGGGCAGCGTGGGTCTCCATTTACATTTTAATGTGGCTGCTTGTTTCTACTATCAAAATCATATATTTTCAGAGACTAAACGTTAGCCTGTCTGTACACGGTACTACCTACGCTAACATAGTCCCGTCAGCACGTGATGTTAAGTCACGATGACCGCTGTTTATATTAAACAGTACAAAATATCTTCAAAGGGGAATAATGAACCTGATGTGCAGTAAATTGGTGAAGCGCTGGAATCGGGTATATTGATGACTACATCAGGAATGCCATCTTCCCGAGGCAAAGGAGTTAACTGACTATAAAAGTCAAGTTTCCACCCTTGCCGAACAAGGCTGGAATTCCGGAGTTACATTTTGGCTGGACCATGGAGTCCATGCATAGTCCAATCAAAATCGCGTAACGAACTAGACATCCGGTTCGCAAACAACATGGATTTCAACGTGCAGATTTCGATCGACTGCAAGATGTGGAAAGCATGTGTACCGTCAACTGAGCGTCGACAAATATTTTCCAAATCTTTTCAAGTTTTTAATCATGGTGCTCAACTGATTTGATTCGCTTCGCGAGGTAAGACCCGTTTTATTACAAAATAGATCTTGATTATCAATCAGATCGTCTTGACTGGGCGCCCCAATTTTGTTTGGAGCAAATGCATGTGATATGAGAGGTGGAATCTGATTGGTCAATAGAAGGGACGTAACTCTGTGACATTGTGTTCCAGCCACCACGTATGAGCTGTGGATGAGTACTGAGTTTGACCCACTGTATGAAAACCACACGCTGACCACACCAGTGACCGGAGAGATGTTGGCCGAGGGAGATATTATGAGCCCCGCGGCGTCCGGGACGGCAGAATCCATCGTTGTCAAACTAGATAGGGACGGTAAGGATGGGACTTTTCAATGTTTAAACAAATCAAAACTGCAAATGTAAAGCAGGAGATATATCAGATGGTCACTGGCGACATTAGGCGTGCTAAGATAAACGTCTTGTTTGTCATGACCCATCCACCCCCCAATGGTCGCAAGCGTGGGGATTACCAAAAATGATAAATTTGAGTCAAGTTTAATTGTATAGATTTCTACCTGCCAAAGAGTCTTTTAAACACCCCTTAGTTTTGAAAGTAGTCTTTAGAAACAAGAATAATTGTTTCGCGTTGTTAATTTTTTTATCATTATTTTTTTTTACCCAGGTGATGTGACGTATTATTTCACCATACTTGCAACCGATGACGTCGAACTGCGAGGACCACGCTCCAACATCGTCAGCGTTTCCATGAAGCACGTACAGCAGCCTGATGATGTCAACGTGGCACTGATTGCTGGGATAGTGACGGGCGTCTGTGTCCTGGTGGTTTTCGTTGCCGTAGCAATTGGCGTAGTGATACACCGGAAGAAGAGAAGGGGATTCATCGTCACAATCAGGAAGAAGTACCTGGGTTGATATTAGTGATACTCATCCTATTGATTCCATCTAAACATTTACAGAAACTGACTACAGTCTGGCTTTCACGTACTTCTGGGAACAAGTATTAGTTTTTAACGAATTTCCTTCACACTTCAGTTACTAGTGAAGCTTGGTTAACATTTGTTTTTCCTATAGTGACGCATATACAGACAAACTGTTTTCTGATCATGGAGTGAGACTGCTTCAGCACGTGACTAATGTGTGGTATTGTCACGTGTTGATTCCCAAGTTGTAACGCGAAGGTTAACCAGACATCGGTACGTACAGAACTAGCTTGTGAAGTCAATAAATAACCACACAAGATTAATGGGGAATCAACAAATTATTTAAAAACACAGGATTTGTGTTACAATGATCAAAGGTAATACAAAGGGCCAATGTGTGGCGGCAGCTACAAATAACAGGCCTTATTACAGAAGTCAGTGCACTCAGAAATGGCCGGAAGTCGTCACAGTCGACTGTCTTGAATGAGGCGCGTGCTCCGTTCTTTAATCCAGGAACCAGTGTTGGAATCGGGCAGAAAGAGACACGTATCCTGTCTACACTGGGCAAGTAGATAAGTTAAGTCTTAGGATTCGTCCTCACCCTCGTCTTGCTCTTATATATATAAGTACAGCAAACCTTCTAGAAACTGCTATCTCAAATCGTCTCGAATCATATAGTGATTCGACAACCTTAAAACAAGCTCCTCACAGGGGAGGGAAACGATGGTGTCAAGCGTTGGGAAGGAGTTTGGACTATGAACAACCACAACTAAATTTATAGCTGTCAAGGTCACCACAACAACTCAATATTGTACGAGCGCCTCAATCAATTTGCTGCCACTTTCAATCAACACTGCGCCATCAGCCTTCAAACAGCAACAGCTACTAAATGTTTTTATCCGTTATGTAGCAGTGCAAATGTACTACTCAAATGAAATTAAAGAACACCCAATTTTTTTCTTTTTTACTGTATCTGAATAAAAATACGTGTGGAAAGGGTGTAATCTGGGACATGGTCGTCGTGATTCTGTCCATCAATCGTAATTATCTGTTTGACCATGAAAACAATATTTCCATACAGTCAAGTCCCGTTAATCCGATATGGTTTGTTGCATATGATTATGTCTGATTACCGAGTATGAAAATAATATCAATGTTTGTGATAAAATATCGGACAACTTCACGATAGATAACGATGCGAACACGTTGTAATAAAAAATGAAAAATGAAATATTCATATTATTATGTTACATTGTTAGCGGAATATGTTTTCTAATCATGCAACCTCTAAAGCTTAACACAAACTACGGTTACGGAGTTTATGACTGGTTTAAAATACGTGTATAAAGCATATTCTGGAATGGAAGTCGCCAGTTAACGAGTCCGCTCGTCACGCCGAAGATCCGGGTTCGATTCTCCACATGGGTTCAATGTGTGAAGCCATTGATTTTGCTGTAATATTGCTAAAAGCGGAGTAAAACCATACTCACTCCTTGACGGCAGCCACGTTCTGAAGAAAATCAGGAAGCAGGACTGATAGTATCACATTTTTTATGATTTTTCAGTGATCCATTCTTATAATGTTCACCGCTATTTTGCCTTTTCAACCCAATGGAATCTGTTTCGGCGGATAATCGTGAATGGTTAATCACTGGTGTTACTAATTCACATAGTATAGTCGGTTAGACATAGTTTTGTTATTATTGCGAGTGCCATATGATCACGTCATGCAAAGACAATGGACTGTAATGATTGATAAAGTAACTGAGAGCAAAGATCTTTTTTTCGTTTCGCATGGTGCTCGTGAGATCACGCTGTCGTGTAAAGGTGTTGAGTACAAAGGGAGGTAATACAGAGTTGATTACCGTTGATGAGATCTGTAGACCAGCTGACACTAAAGATACGTGTTCAATCCTCATATATGCTGGGTCAGTGGAAAAGAGTGATTTAAACTGTAATGTATTTTTTTGCCATCCCATTCAAGCAGTTGAAATAAATTGGAGCATGTTACCAAATTAACTATGAAATAGACTCGTGAAGATCCGGGTTATAATTAGTCTTTAGCAACCCGTGCTTGTAAGAGGCGACTAACTGGATCGAGTGGTAAGACTCGCTGACTTGGTTGATGCATTTCATCGTACCTGATGATGTCAATCACTCGATTGTTTAGTCCAGACTCGGTTATTTTATAGCTGGAATATTGCTGAGTGCGGCGTTAAATAACAAACAAACAAACAAACAAATATACCCTCTATACCAGACCAACGCTAAGTCTCTGAAGATATACAATGTTGATAAAAATAAGCAACTACATCTAAATTGAAAAGAAGCCCCGGTGAGATTGGAGATTCTGAACGTGTAGAAAATCTTCAGACCAACTTGCTTCATTTAGTATTACGGGGCGGTGGGGTAGCCGAGTGATTAAAGCGTACGCTCGTCACGCCGAAGACCCGGGTTCGATTCCCGACATGGGTACAATGTGTGAAGCCCATTTCTGGTGTCCCCCGTCGTGATATTGCTGGAATATTGCTAAAAGCGACGTAAAATCAAACTCACTCACTCATTTAGTATAACAGTAAAGGCTGGGAAAATATCATGGTTCAGGTACTGTGAGACAAACTAACCCCCATACCAATGTTGAAAGAAGCCACACCTAAGGGGTCGAACGACTGAATACATTCTCAGCTCAAATGAAATCTTAAAAGTGATTTCATAGTGTTCACGGGGTTCGCCAGAATCGCCCTGGTCGTGATCCTAGTTTTGTGAGCACCATGCCTGCCTGTATGGGTTTCTCCAACGTGATAAGCGTCTGCGGTCTGGTACCATCTATCGACATGCATGTCGTGAAATAGGACAACAGAAATATAAAAGCATGGATAATACATGACAGTTGCGTCCCTGTGCATAAGTGAGTGAATGTTGTTTTACATCGCAGTCCGCAACGACACAGCTGTATCGTGCGATCGAGTCTTCCCTTACATCAATACCATGCCATGACACAATTGTTCTGTGTTGATATTGTATATTTAGCACTATATGCTTTTAATCTGCATTACATTTTTGTTATTTTAACTTTTGTCCCGGCAGTGTATATCATTCTTTTTACTATCAATTAGTAACTTTGCGATTGTGCACTGTGGGACACACAAATAAACTTATTTTCCTCTTCTTCTTAAACTACGAGGAAAAAAGAAATAAGCATGTCATGGCCTTATAATTAGACTACAATAATTAAGTGTATTTTCAGATTTTGAAATAACTTTTGTATAACTTTGTATTCGTGCAAATAACCCTGCCATTAAACCGTTCCAGGGTCCGTGTTGACATCAAAGATCTGTTGTGAACAATAAGGACACACTTAAAACAAATAAACAATTCTGGCAAAAGATTGACTCGGAGGTTTATCTTTGTCTTCGACGTACAAAAAACTGTGCGTCCAAAACGTTACTGCAACATCTGTGCGCATCATCTCTAGGTCACCCATACACACATGAATGGATGTGAAGAAATATCCACTCACAAGATCAATAAAAGCTTTTATTGGTCAGTTTTTCTGGCCACGACACACGTGCATGAGCGAGCGAGCGGCGTCAGCGTTCTGATTGACACCGGTCAACCGTCGCGTGTCCAGTTTCTTAAACAAAGGGTGATCGATGAAGATCAAATAATCTTCCTGCCCGCCCCCCTCCGTCTGAGGCCCCTGGGGTATTCACAAACAGTCGGTATTTGCCTGTTAACCAAGACGCCATTCTTAATAGTGCTAACGAGAGAGGCGACCACCGCAAGAAAACGAAGGTCACGCGCCAGTTGTATACTGCAAATAAGGGTGGCGGGAAAGGGCACGTGCGTGGGAAAGACGCACC
This sequence comes from Haliotis rufescens, assembly GCF_023055435.1. NCBI lineage: Eukaryota > Metazoa > Mollusca > Gastropoda > Lepetellida > Haliotidae > Haliotis > Haliotis rufescens. The sequence goes on from NW_025964223.1 coordinate 58,610,389, forward strand.
TGACGGTTGGATTATCTGCGCATGCTCGTCGTCCCACGGCTCCGTTTTGTCAACAGTTTGGTCTAAATCTTACCACAACTTGAATGGAAGATTAAAATTCCTGTGCACAATTGAATAGCTTTATATTTGTCAATATGTATCGTCTTTCCTCAAGGCAAGCATTCAGGATATGTCAGTTATTTCACAGTTGTATGCATTGCAGGGGAACGATTATCCCACATTCTTGGTGGCGTATTTCTCATGTGAACCGTAGTCCCATGCAGAACTACTTAGGCCACACGTAATGAAATAATATATCAGTGCACCGCCAGTGGTGGTGAATCCAGAGGGCGGGGAAGCAATCATTTAATCAAACGTCTGCAAAGTCGATGGGAATAAAATTTTACACTTGAAACATGTTTTGAGAGTCCGAAAACAACATGAACGAACTTCACTAATAAAGATAAGGGGAATAACTCTATTATCCTTAACTCGATCTACAAACGCAGCCGCAAAATAGTAAGTTTGTGGTTCAAGTTCGCTTAGCCTTACCAATAGAATAAACGGTCAGATCAGCAAAGCAGTTGGAACGCTGTGTCAAGTAGTCATCCTCCAAGTCACACTAACTTCGATGTGTGTAGAAATATGTAGACATCGTTTGTTCTAGATGCCAATAAAATACTTGAGATTATGTCGAAATTCAATTTAACTTCCCAAAGCAGTGATAACGTGTTTTAACAGCCGCCTGCATCGTTACGTAAATATAACACATGCTATATTACACTTTTTTAGTAAAGTACAAATTCTAGTATTTTTTTTTTGATTCCCATCCGAATTCGAACCCACACTCTCAGATCTGCAGAGTGAGGCACCTAATCGCAATCCCACAAAGTCAGCGATCTAACCCACTCAGCCACAGAGGCTTACACATGTAAACGCTAGCACCTGCGAAAAGGAGTGTTTCTCGCATGCACCACCCCTTCACAGAATGGATTACAGTGACAGCTAGTCCCTGGGCTATAGAGAACTCCTATCTCAACTCAGTTCTACTTCTACCCATATCTATATCCTTGTATTCCTAATCTGTATACAGGGTCGTGGAATGGCCCAGAGGTTGACGCGTTCTGCCGTTCACATCGACGACCCGGGTACGGTTCACCACATGGGTACAATGTGTGGAAACTAAGTCTGATGTTCCCGTGATATTGCCGGAATATTGTCAAAAGGCGTAAAACCCAATTCGATAATAATTGATTGTTGGTTGGTTGGCTGGTTTGTTTGTTGTTTAACGCCGCACTCAGCAATATCCCAGCTATATGACGGCGGTCTTAAATAATCGAGTCTGGACCAGACAATCCAGTGATTGACTTCATGAGCATCAATCCACTCATTTGGGATACAATGTCATGCATCAACCAAGTCAGCGAGCCTGACCACCCGATCCCGTTAGTCGCCTTTTACGACAAGCATAGTCGCCTTTTACGTCAAGCATGTGTTGCTGAAGACCTATTCTTCCCCGGATCTTCACGGGTCCATTAATTGCATATGAGGGATATTCTAAACATGAGTTAATACACGTTAAAAAATTCATAGTGTGATATGTGCGCTGAAGGATTGGGCTGTGAATATTCATTCTGCAGTCATGTTAAGGGCTAGCTGAATAGAACCTTCAAAGCGGCGTACAATCCCCGTATATACGCACAGTTGTGTACTCAGCTATATTCCAGCCATATGACGGCGGTCTGTAAATATTCGAGTCTTAACCAGACAACCCAGTGGTTGACATCATGAGCATCGATCAACGCAATTGGAAAACGATGACATTCATAGACCAGTCAGCGAGTCTGACCACTTGATCCGCTTTATAATGGCCGCCACTTACGACAAGCATGGATTGCTGAAGATCAATTCTACAGGTGCGTGTGCGTGTGTGTGTGTGTGTGTGTGTGTGGCGGGGGGGGGGGGGGGGGGGGGGGATCTTCACGGGGTTCAAGCATGGGTTGCTGAAGACCAATTCAAATACGGGTCTTCACGTGGGGCAAGCATGGGTTGCTGAAGACCAATTCAAATACGGGTCTTCACGTGGGGCAAGCATGGGTTGCTGAAGACCAATTCAAATACGGGTCTTCACGTGGGGCAAGCATGTGTTGCCGAAGACTTATTCTGACCGGGATCTTCATTGGTATGTTCGTGTAGTTATATTAACTGTACGCACTGTGGTAAATCGATTAAACATGAATCTTATTCTGTCTGTCTTTACACCTACTACCGATGGTAAAACACGCAAGACCTGTATTTAGATTTCAACGTGTATCACATTCAATCATCTAACCTGCAGGAGCAGATACACAACGTCGCTCGCGGCGGCAGCCGTGTACCGAGCTCTGCCTGATTTCTTCTCCCGGATATATTGATGATGATCTAATTATACACAATTCGCTTTAAACCTCCAAGCTACAAACACACTGCGCGCACCTGTACAGCGTATTACATGGGGGGGGGGGGGGGGGGGGTATTGTCACTTTGCCCGGGGGATATACAGCGTTCCCCCGGTCGCGTGACGTCAGTGCATTGTGTGTTGCAATACGTGTGGCATGCGGATGTAAGTGACAGCGGTGTATATCATAAATAAACATTAAGCGATATACAATTATCGACAGTCATTAATTAGCATTTGCTTACATGCAGACTGATGGCACGCGTAGTTGGTGTTGTAAATAACAGGACTGAATAACGGTACTTCCTAATTGTGGTCATAAATATAACTGTTCATTAAGTATACTACCCAACAAAAGTTAAGGACCACTCGATTCTTTCATATTACTATAGTTCATCTGTCACCGATCCTGTCATAGTATTATAGTTGATCTGTCACCGATCCTGTCATAGTATTATAGTTGATCTGGCGTACCATGACAGTTGAATGATAGCAATGTGAAAGAATCAAATGGTTGGGTCGTCCTGATTTTTTATTTGTGGAATACTTTTGATCGGCCCTTGTACCTTCAAACTCACGTAGACCCACCCACACCAGGATTCGAAAAACGAATCACCAATAACGAATAACGAACCCACTGGAAATACGGTATCTTATATTTGTTATACCAAGTCTGAATAACGAACCCGGTGCTGGTTTGTTTTTCGTTATTCAAAAGTACTGAATAACTAAACAGCTTTTGAACGATGTAAGGCGAATCTGCTGTCATATATTTAAATGAGTTTCAGTGTATTTGACCACATTACTGTAGTTGTTTAATATACAGCATTTGAATAACGAACCCGTTGTCGGCTCGTTTTTCGTTATTCGAAAAACGAATAACGAACCCTCTGCTAACTTCAGGCCCCACGTGGCTGGCCTAACGGGTCGTAGTATCGGGAGGCTGAGTAGACATTGCTTGGGCACAGCTTCTGATATTCGCTCTTTCGTTACATGGTCCATTTTCTGATGTTTGTTAATAATGTGTACATCAGACTCAAGCTCTTAACATAGTTATTAAATGTACAGATCTTTTCAAGAATGTTACATTTATACACATAATATTTGGCCGTAAGTAGAAGATAATTGAGTATCGTTTCATGGGTGGACACACTCTTTTTCACTCAAAATAATACTGTATCTCTTATATGAACATTCAGGTAAAGGGTTCAATATGTACAGTAAACTACGGTTATAACGAACACGCTTATAACGAACTGACCGATATAACGAACTTATTTTTTGGTCCCGGCCATTTGTTGTATATATGCTGTACATATGCTTATAACGAACTACGGTTATAACGAACTAAAATTAGTGGTTCCTTTGAGTTCGTTATAACCGTAGTTTACTGTATGTGGCTATAGTCTGCAGCTGAAAGCCTGTGTACACGTCCATCACATGCCATCATACATTCACACCAGTCTATTACATGCCATCATACATTCACACCAGTCCATCACATGCCATCATACATTCACACCAGTCGTCGTATATCTACACCATTCTAGAAAAACGGATTTTATACATGGCGCTCACCAATGTGTAGACGTTGAATACCGCCTTTTACTTCCCACAGTAAGATGTTTAAAGTATATTTCTGGAATCTAACCCACGTCGTGGTTCTGATTGTAGGACATAGAATAGATGGTCGCCAGTCTGGCTGGACAGGAAATACTTCAAAGTAGCCTTATCAAAACACAATTTCTGTGAATACAACGTGTATAGGGCTTTATACAATGAGTACAATACGCACCTTAAACATACTTTCCACTATCCGTTTAATACAAGTGTGAAGTAGGTCTTATTTTATGTACCCAGTCATGCGTATCGGACAGAGGTATCTCGGCGTATCCGGTCCAGCGTTGTACCCTGGGGGCGGTTCACTCCAATTTGCATGGCGTTAAACTCCCTGGTGTCCCATCGTTAGACTTGCACATGTCTCTAAGGCAATAATTATTAATTTAAATGATAAATTCCAGATTATGTTAACAATAAGAACAGGATGTCCCTATAAGAGACTGGTGTAGTCCACATATCTAGACTTGCCTATTAAGTGGATATAATAACTACACATCCATGGACTTATCTTTCAGTTAGCCTTGGAACAAGGCTATTCAATCGTTTCCTCATCAATGTAAAGCACCGTCACTGACAGTGCACTCGTAAACAATCCTGCAAGACGGACGCTCACGCGAGATGCTTGTTCAGGTCGTCAACATCAACACTCCGAGAATAGGTTATGGCATTCACTGCCCTCATGAGTGTGTTGTTCGCCTGGTCGTGTAATGTGGCGTGTCATGGCTCCATGAAATCAGTGTATTCCGTATAGTCCATAGTCAATACTTAAATCAATTCCGTTATACGCCACATGTATGTTAGGGAAGCGGGAAGATTACTTCCCTGTTCCTTTTGTAAATTCTTTTTGTCTAAACTGTGTCGAAGATGGGAAACATTTTCTTTTACCCTGTCCTTTAATGATACCCGTTTAGCTGAAGTACCAAATACGTTTAATAATCCAGCATTTGTCAATAACGCCCAAGATGTTAAAATGAAAATGAAATTTTTACTACAACAAAATGTTGTGTTAGAAAAAAAGGGTAAAATGGGTCATAAAATTGTTCTCGCGTAAATGACTTAAAGTCAATTTAGTCTTTATATATCTCATTACGTAAAATGTAAAAAGTACATAAACATGTTTCAATACCACATGGCTACTTTATCTGAATATACACATGTGTAAGTGTCTCATTGGCTGAATAAGGCCCTGTATACAATATGCCACACTGTTTATCTATATATCTGTACATGTAATTTTATGCCCGAGACTTTAATAAACAAACAATTCATTCACTTTTATTTCACGCTCGTGTGTACAGTACATGCAAAGGTATTGGTTGTACAGGTAATTACATGCAGCTTTACAAGATGCAGAGAGTATTATAAACTTATATACCCGTTTTGTTTGTTTGTTTGTTGTTTAACGCCGCATTCAGCAATAATCCAGCTACATGACGGCGGTCTGTAAATAATCGAGTCTGGACCAGACAATCCAGTGATTGACATCATGAGCATCGATCTACGAAATTGGGATACGATGACATGCATCAACCAAGTCAACGAGCCTGACCACCCGATCCCGTTAGTCGCCTCTTACGACAAGCATAGTCGCCTCTTACGACAAGCATAGTCACCTTTTACGGCAAGCATGGGTTGCTGAAGACCTATTCTACCCCGGAATGATATACAGTATGGCATCTAGACACAGACTGCTGGTATAAGCAAGTTAAAATATCAAACCCATGTAAGGTGCTAAAAGAAATAATCCGATGCATGTCACACGAGTTTAGCCCCTCTCAATATAGCTTTTGGTTGTTGTTAGTGTCAAAGTTATCACAGAATCTGTACTAATTCAAGGATTGTTACCACATCGCGTTTCCTTCTGTGCATGGACCCCTTACAGTTTCCATTGATACAGTGTGTTTACTGCACAGTGGATGTATACAGTGTATACCAGCTTAATTATGAGTGATTGTTAGAACCAGTAGGACGTGATGTGTACACGAGGTGAGAATGTATGGAGGTGTGAGGAGCGACACGACCACACGGTGATGTGACGTGTGTGACGTCATAGTGTGGCCACGGTGACTACGCGAACGATTGCCATTGGTCGAATATCCCATTGTGCTACCTTGTGTAATATTCAGTATTATACACCAGATATCGTTCTATATTTTACCCTAAGCTCGTTAATATGAATAACAAAGAAGTTGTTATGAATATTCCTTGCTCTATGTTAAATACGTTGCATGAAGGAATATAATTTCAGAAGACAAATATGTTATTGTGTATTGCATGAACAATATTACGAAATACTACGCCAGTCAAGCCTTCTAGTATATTTGCCAGTATTATACAGTAAACTACGGTTATAACGAACTCAAAGGGACCACTAATTTTAGTTCGTTATAACCGTAGCTCGTTATAAGCATATATACAGCATATATACAACAAATGGCCGGGACTAAAAAATAAGTTCGTTATATCGGTCAGTTCGTTATAAGCGTGTTCGTTATAACCGTAGTTTACTGTACTAGTACTGGAATGATTTATGTACATGAAAAATCATGAAAATATAATTATGTCCGTTATCATATTGCAGGAGTAACGTAATAATTACAGTGGATATCTATATTAATTTAAATATGGTAAAGTGCACAAATATTGCTACAATTATATTACATTTTATCAATAATTAACATCTAAAATACCTAATTATAAGATTAAGTGATGGCGTCAGAATGTGTAAATCCCTGCAATTAGTGTCATGTTATGAGACTACGGACGACGTGACTGCAAACACGGCCATCTGCCCCGCCATTCACCCAGTCGGACAGAGGATGACCAGGTTATAGAGCAGCCACTGATAGAATGCCGGAATTAATTCATAGCGGAAAACTGAGACCCATGATGGCGTGAAGACATGCGTTGTCTGCCCCCATTCAGTATAATTCGGGCTGCGTGCCCCGTGTGCAGATAACCGGATTAGACCCGGCTGGACAGCTGCGACAGCTGAGTTGACCAAGTCCGGTTTTATTCCCAGATATGTCCGCTTAATTCATTTGTTGGATTTTTTGCCGTTTCCAATGCCTTTTATTAATGAATTTAGCTCATCGGGTTGTTTATTTATCTCTGATTTAATCTCAGTGGGCTGTAGAAATTAATGGGAAATCCGTTTGCAATAACCTTAGATATTAGTCATTGAAGTTTGAAAGAATGGGTCTGTTTGTGCTAAGGCCACGTGTTAATTTGTCATTGTTTTCGATTATGCTGATTCACATTGCAGTTTGACTGACAGTCGTGATTCACAATTAAACGCAATACGATTAAATAACTTCTCACTTGACCTACATCTGAACATGAGTTGCATGGACTTACTGGGTTATGGTTTGTTTTTGTTTTTTTGCTTTATTTTTGGTTTAATATTGCACTCAGCAATACTCCAGCCTGGTGTTCCCATGATATTGCCGGAATATTGTCAAAATGCGTAAACCCCAACACGATAATAATTAATTGTTGGTTGGCTGGTTGGCTGGTTGGTTTGTTGTTTAACGCCGCACTCAGCAATATTCCAGCTATATGACGGCGGTCTGTAAATAATCGAGTCTGGACCAGACAATCCAGTGAATGACATGATGGGCATCGATCCACGCAATTGGGATACAATGACATGCATCAACCAAGTCAGCGAGCCTGACCACCCGATCCCGTTAGTCGATTTGAATCCATGACTCAGGTTTTCTAGCTCCATTACCCAGTGTAGTATGTATCGCTTCTGTTATCATACACACTCTGTGGGCGATAGTAGCACTACTTAGTCTTGTGTTCTACTCCGAAAGCCTGGACTTCCCAGGTGGACCCAAGTTAACCTCGGAATAAGAGTGTTTGTTCGAATCCCGGATGGGACTCAACCTCAAAAAGATCTAGAATTTGTACTTTACTTGGAAAGTGTTATCCGAAATATAACATATGTTTACATTCGACCATTGTGTTTTCATAGCTTTCGGCCATGGGAGCCGTGCCAATTTACACTTGTCAGAGGGGTACACAACTTGACGGTACTTGAACTAGACTATCACTTGTCGGTTTTTCATTTTTGCGGAAGCCTCGGTGGCTGAGTGGGTTAGATCGCTGACTTTGTGTGCTGTCCATTAGGTGTCTCATTCTGAGAGTGTGGGTTCGAATCCTGGATGGGAATCAACCCCAAAAAAGATATTAGAATCTGTACTTTGCTAAGAAAGTGTTATCCCAAATATACCATTTGTTACAAGTTATCCAAGGTGGACCAGTGTTAGCCCAAATTAACTGATATACGTCCTAATTCGGTTGACCTAAGTTGCCCATACCTAATGACCCCCTGGGGTGGGTACACTGGTGAGCGGCCGCCAAGTGACGTAATCGTTAAAGGTAATTATTTCACGTATTGAATTAGTCATGAATATAAGCATTTTAATGAAAATAATTAACCAGGTATTGATAGAACATATGTATTCTGATATGCGTCTGGGAAATTTAACTTTCGATTATTGACAAATATACTTCAGAATCAATAATGCAACTTTGATGATTACCTTGCATCTCATTCGATGCGTTATTTTGAATGTTCTTATCGTGTTAAATGGATTTAATAGAAAAGGTACAATGGCAGCTTTATCAAGCAATGAAACACTTGTTAACCTCTCATAGCTGTGTTATTATATTATATATAATAATGGTAGTTGTGTTTCTCCTTCTCCTGACGGCCGTTATTATAATCAAGGTTTCAATTTATGTGTTTTGTTTTGGATACTGCCCTTATTTCTCTTTGATTAACGCTGGTTAACTTGCGTTGAATCAAGTCAACATTGGATGCCGGAAAGTGATAAGCTCGGTCGACTCATCTAGGTCACTCAATTTTAGTAATCGAACTCGCGTACTGCTTTAAAACTAAATCCGCCCCCTGGACGTTCACTCCTTTATATTCAACACACGTTTGAAATGCGACAAGATGTCCTCTCTGTGTAGGTTCCACCATGGCGCTGTTTACAATAAACACTGACATTGTGTTTCATTATTATCATTACCGTATGATATTTCTAACTGTCATGCCGTAGAATGTGTTTAATTTGTTTCTGTACCATAATTTTTTTAATGTACGATAAAATTATTTTATTTATCTACTCATAATAATAGAATTGCTGTACACTGGATAATCGAGGATATGATTTTCTAGCTACAAGATTTATTTTTTCTATTTCGCAGTTTTCAGATAGACCTGTATTTTTGCAGGGTTTTACACGTTGACATGCGCCATCAATTGCCAGTACTCGAAAGTCCCAAATTTTTATAACGACTTGACAGTTTTATGGCAGATGCTTTTATTGCTAAAAAGGAAAGTGTGTGTACTTAATTTTGTTTTATTGGGATTGTTTTAAAATAAATGATGAGAATATACGATCATGTTTCAGCAATAAAACGAAGTTACGACAATATGTCGTGACATTGAAGGAAACTATTCATTAACAATGATTATAAATGCCGATAAAATTACATCAGCTAATAAAACAGAGATTGTTCCTTCGATTACGTAATTTATGATGGCATGAAAGAGTTGAGTGTTATTACAGTAATGTGTGAATTAGTTAGCGACCCTCATTTTAATGTCTGCAGCAATCTCGCCTGTGTTTACATTTCCCACTGAACACGTGTTATCAAAGGGAAATCCCGACAATAACAGAGGTAGTCCCCGTGACGTCACGTAACGGGGTCTGCGCACGCATCGCACGAGCCTTACACTGTGTGTAATCATTTGTAGCAGGTTTCATCCATGGCGCAGACGACAGTGGTTAGCCTGCGAGATGTGAATGTATTGAGTGAAAATCTGCGACAGTTTTTGTAGTGTGGATGCAGCAGAATGGCGGATAGCATTGTGGAAGGGTGGTTGCGTTCTTTGAACCTTGTACACTACACACAAGCGTTCTTAGACAATGGCTATGACGACTTGGAAGTGTGTAAACAAGTCGGAGAGGCGGATTTGGATGCGATCGGTGTCACCAAACACGATCACCGAGAAAAGCTTCTGCGCGCCGTACGGATACTGAAAGAGGAGGGAGGAACGGCTGTGTATTTCACATTGGAGGACCCTATCTCGCCGGAAAATAGTTATGAGGAGACAGTAGTGTTTGCGGATCTGGGCCCTGCCCCAGGATCTCCACCCCAAGGCCTGAGCGCCGAGGCCTACGACGCGGGGAAGACAGCCCTTTTGACTTACCCGAAAGTCCAACTCAAACATATATTGAGGGACAAGTTAGTTGAAGATGAGATCGACTTGTCCAATCCGCCATTCACCACGACGGTAAGTTATGTTCACTTCGGCATCTGATTTTCAGTGAAAGACAGAAGCTGCCTCGTGTTGAAAAGTGTCTAGGATCGGTTCGTGAAATAATGGATTAAATCGCCAAGGGAAATGGGGATTGAAAAAGAGACATTATCGATGATATTTGACATGTAAGCGTCATCAGTTTTTCTTCCGTTTATTCCACCGAGACGGAAGATTCCCGTTGTATATTGCATTAAGTTCCATAATGTGCAACAAACTACTGACAAAGTTGCAATTTCCAAACGGCAGTGTGATGTGATCAAAGATACACAAAACACGGTGATAGCTACAAAATGGAACTATGTTCTGAAATTGTATCAATTTGGCCGTGGCTACTTCAGGAATCTGATTTGGTCATCATGACAGTGGATAATATGCCCACAGCAACCTTCGGGTTTGGTAAAAAGAGCGAGTGGTCATAACCATTCACTTTTAAGCCGTCGTTTTCTGGTGAATGAAATGTTATGTTTCTTCTTCTCTCAGTGCGATCTTGTGAGAGCAGTAACATAGCCACTCTAAAACCATGCTTCAATCCACAATACCAGTTCATAATCCTCCAGCGTAGGCAAAACTCGGACATCGTCCAACGTAAACAAACAAGGAATAGCCTTCACTCGTGAGTGTATAACGGATTGTTTTTGTCAGATGCCTTTCCCTTTTCTAAAGAAAATCGTGTTTACAGAAATAGGTGTGAGGTCAGTCTGTCAAATCCCGAACCCCCACGTAGTAAGAAAACCGCCATCGCCGCGGGATCGCCACGCCGGGCGGTCTCTTTTGAAGTATGACAATCGAGTCAACTTTCGCTAATGTTTCTGTCTACCACTACCCTCAGACATCATCTTTTCACCCCCTTATGGTAATCAGATTTCGTTATAGGGATCATTATTCATTCCTGCTCATTCAGGCATGACTGACTTGGGTTGACACGTTTGTATTTTGGAACTGATTAGATCAGTCCAGAATGCGATACGTCTTTGTTCAGGATTGTTTTACACAGTATTGGCGTGATGAGGAGAAAATATATTTCTTAACAATAACCAACTGACCTAAAACAAATCCTGCTTGATACTATGTATGACTTCTACACCACCACTATTATGACAGCTGAAAGTACAATTATTTAACATTTATAGTGCTAAGCGTACTTCATATGCACAATATCAGATTTGGACTGATAATCACGAAATATAATGGAAAATTAATCACATGAAATATATCTACTTAAGGGTTATATAACCCAGGAGTCAGTGATAATAAATCCTCGCAAGATAGGCTTCGTAACCTTGTTGATAAGATGGGCATGTTTAAGATATGCCTGTTTCTCCAGTGGCGCTGTTGGTGCTTCGTCAGAGGGACTTGCTGATAGTAGTGATTGTTCATGAAGTGTTTATCCTGGCTGATACCCCCCATAATGATGAAAGGTAGCCCCATTGCACAGGTTATGTGTCAGACCAAAGTTCAAAATCTCATAGTGAAGTAACTCAGGCAACCAGAAAGCAGGTAACCAGGATATGTACCCAGTGATAAGCTATTGGCATATAAACAATAGATGTCATTAATCATTAGGTTGTTTATAGTGATATGGTATTAATTTTCAAAATTGATATGATGCCAATATGGAAGGCACACATGCTCTCAAACACTGTGTATATCCTATTGATAACATCCTTAATTTGTGCCAATCTGATTAATTAATCTGCTCCCGTGTGAGATGCGCATTCTGCCAACTAAGCTGTTTCACTGAAGCAGTTTTCTGAGCCAGTCATGTGCATCTGGGTGTGACGAAGGATTCACAGAGGATTGACAAACCATTGCTGTGGTCTGATGGCTGTATTGTTGGGTATTGTCAGCAGATTACCATCAATTATGGCTAATTGCAGTGTTGTCACTCAACCGCTACTGGTTGCTTTATTATTATAGTCAAAATATTAACCACTTCTGTTTTTCAAAACAATGTGACTCAAATAATTAATGAGTGTGTATTTGTGTAAAGATTTATGGCTCTGTGTATGCCTTGTTCTTGTTGTCATTATGTAGCAAAGGAAGCTTCCTGCATCAGGCTAGACTACCATCTAGTTTCTGAAATTAAATATTTTACAGGAAAATAGTTGTTAATTTATTGTTGATACTTACTCCATGTTCCTGATACTGAAGTAGTCTAGACTTGCCAAATATTTGGTTCAGGATCTGTGAGACAGACTAGCACTGGGCTGGTATTCAGGTTATTGCTCAGGTAGAAAAAATATGGTATCTCAGTGTGCTAAGTAAGTTCAATGTTCAGAATCATATTAAGCATCTCAATCTGAATCAATTTGTCCCCAGGTGTATATTTGTAAGATTTGGTTGATATAAACTATGACAGGCTTAGAAACTGGTCTGTGTGATAGTGTGTTTTGAATACTACAAGTATCAGTTGTATGACATCACAATGGAGAACTACATAAAAATAGAACTGTTACAGTTGTATGACATCACAATGGTAAGAAAACCTTGCAAGTATGGTGACAATGGTATGACATCATGGTGAAAGATATATATGACCCAGGAGAGAAAAGCTTGTCAGTTTCAGTGGCCTAGATATTCTGATCAGGTTTTTTGTATGCCAGTGGTTCCTGCTGTGAATAAAATATGTAAATTGAGGTGTGATCAGCATACCTCTATTGTCTCAGTAATAAGACCAAACATGACTAGCTATGTGAAGATGGATGGTTAAGATGGTGGCTATTGTGAGGCATGGTATTCATCATATTAATGGGGATTTAATGACTTGTTTGAAGTAAACAAGAATTACTTGGCTAAATATTTCATGATATGCCGAAGTTGTATATAGACTGGCTCTTTATACAGTGTACTTACTGCATCCACACTATTGTTGACCCTCTCATCAGATATACAGGCCCAGACAGGCTATGAGTATCTTTTTTCATGCAACTTTTGGTGCCTTCCCTAAGTAAGATATTTTGATCCAAATTCTCGACAATTACATATATTGCCATGCATGTCTTTGGTTGATTTTGAGAAAACAGTTTCTGTACCGATACACCAAGATTTGGAAATGTAAACTTGTAGAACCATGAGATGTTATGATGGTCTCTTTTTCAAAGGTTTCTCCTTTGGCTTACAACATGGAGAAATGTGGGGCAGGGGGACAGGCATGAGTTCAAGTTTTCCATGTGTAACTGTAATATGTTAATCCCATTGTTGGTGTCCCCCATCGTGCAGCGACTGCAGCATTGCTTCAGGTGACTAAACATCTACTCACTCGCTTAATGGTTGACTGAAACGCTGACACTGTAACTCTAGAACGGAGGCACACATGACGAGAAGCCATCAGGGGAACAGCTACTGCTGACTTCAGGTGACTGTTCCCATGGGCAACACCTTGACTTGAGCTTATTGCAAACCAAAAAAGTTAAACATTATAAGATCACTCTCAGTCACACGTGAAAATAAGATAAAATTGAGAGTCAAATCATTTTTTCTTGTATTACCGATCAATAAACTTTCCAGATTCGTACAGAAATATACGAACTCCAAAAAAGTTAATGATCACCCGATTCTTTCATATTACTATAGTTAATATGTTGTGCCATGACAGATCAGCTATAGTTATATGAAAGAATCAGGAGATCCTTAACTGTTTTTGAGTAGTATGTTAGGGTCAGTCAGAACTTGGAATACAAGTGAGCACTTCATTTTATGCCTGATGCATGGCAGCCTATGCCAGCTTCTTGGAAGGTGACTTAGTGTGGTGTGCAGTGTACATGGTGTAGGACTGGCGCACTGAGAAGTCAAACATCCGTCATAAAGCCTTGTCAGTAGTGAGGGGACAGGAGACACGTTTACCTGGTGCTATGACAGGTGGGGAGGTTGACCTGGTGTTGTGACAGGTGGTGGAGCGACTGTACAGCAGGACACAGCCTATTGCTGATCGAGGTATAACGTTACGCTTATTCATGTTGTGGGGCTTGTGTTGATAGGTGTAGGTTCCCATGTTGGCTGTTCCATTGCCTGGTATGTGGGCATGATATATAAAATAATAAGATTAGTTTGCAGCAGTAGAATCTAACATATTTAATCCACTGGTCCTTTAATGATAACATATAGCAAAACTCCTAAAAATGGCATATTTCTACTGGTGCTTACGATACCTTATTTATTGGGCAGTTCGGCAAGGACTACAAGACAAGTGCCAATTTCTGACGCTGGTTTGTGGGAACTTTCAACATGACTTTTTTTTCCGTAATTACAAGAATGAATTTTTTATTGTATATTTATTAATGTTTTTTTTTTCTATATTACTTACATATATGGTAAACAACTTTCAAACTCATAGGTTTGTACTACAAAGCTTCTTGTTGCTGTTTAAAGGCATGAGTTACGTCATTGTCCTTAGTCAGACATTGTTCCTCCGCATACTAATAGGAACTTCGAAACACAGCTGTTCAAAAAGGATTGAAGTCATTTTAATGGATTAAAGGACTTGGGTCAAGTTAATGGCCACCTGAAAAAAGATGCGTGGTCTGGAACTAGAAGGCATCTAAAACACTTGTCCATGTTGACAACATCCATGGTTGACTTGATGAAGACATTTTTAATTCATTAACTCCCCCACATAATTAGGAATTTCCTCTGCCTCCTAGCTGTGTGACCTAGCAGGGCTATGTTGGCAGCATACACAACCACCAAGATGTGCATATTTAATCTCGTTAGTCCGCGTGCTTGGATCACATGTCCCCGCCTACGGCCAACGCTAACTTTACATCTCGCTTAAAATAAAATTTAATCATGGAGCGCTGAAGTTGGTTGGAATCTGAACATGATTGCATGCAGCAATGGTGGATTCGTTCAGGGGAGAGTCTCTTGTTTATGTATGATGTAGAGTATGATGAGTATTGATTATGTAGATTATCTGTATATCCTTTACTAGCTTATGTCATGGCCACACTACATATTGAAGATGAATTGTTCTCTCATCAAGTATCTTTGGCTAGTGGCGCTATGCATGGGCCATATATCACATAGCAATTACATCTCTCTGTTATATACTGTTGTGTATTGTCCATTTATCACATGGCAATATCTATACAGCATTATAAATTACCGGTATGTATTATCCATATATTACTAGAGAAAATCTATACAGCATTAAATTGCCAGTCTGTATTATCCATATATCACATATCAGTATCTATAAGTTTAGATATAAATGATATGGTGTAAACTGTACCAATCCACAATTAAAAAAGGTTAAGCTGGCAATAGGCACATAGATGACAAATGCATCTTTGTACAGCTGAATTTACAGACAATATTCCTTGCAATGACCACAGAACCATGTACAGATTTTGTTCAACATGATCCATTTGAAATACATGTATACACATGTGATAACAAAATAATCAATGTTTATCATATGTTTTGGCTGGATATACATACTGTACCATAAAGTCTGTTGATACAGAATGTTAGTATGTGTATGTTGCTGTGTGTATGTGTGAATGTAGAACTGGCTTCATGGCAATACATGTCTTACGTTAAAGAAAAGAATCCTTTATTAAATAATTACACAGCCTGACAAAGTGAGGCGTCACTCCCTTTACGGAAGGAAACCCATAATATTGTCCTAAGATGGCAAATGTTCCACTGCAGTCACTGAAGATGTGACAAGTTTTAAAAGCTTAAGAAAGAAAACTGACCCTATAAGCTTAATGATAAGCTTGAGTGTCCATTTCGCACGTGTTTTAGGGTATGGGGATTTGAAAACCCCTGATGGCCCCACACAGCTAGTCAAACAAAAACAACACAAAGCCTACCTCTAACATGCTTAGTGTTGTTTTGCGACCTTTTGTTGGTTTTGAGCAGTTTAATTTTCAAATAATGGCACTGGCCCCCACCGCATTTAGTCTGTTTACTCAAAAGACAAGCTAAATATGACAAGTAAACACAAGGGCTAGCTCCTGAAGAGGCCTAATGTGGCAAAGTCTGAAGTTTCTCTCTGAACTGAGCCCCCTTGTGGACCGCAGCCACATGTAGATGTGCAAACACGCCTCTGTCACACGGACAGCACTGGGGGTCTCAGGATATGGGGATTTCGGCCAGACTTAGGGGATAATCTCTGTGCAAAGTATACATATATCACTCAAAACAGGTTAAGGACCTCCCCGTTATTTCATTTTTATGTTTTTGCCGTGACAGATTAACTACAGTAATATGAAAGAATCAGGTTGTCCTTAACTTCTTTTGAGTAGTATATGTATTTGTTACTATGCTAATGGTATTGTTTTATGCTGCTGTTGAAATACTATGCAATGCTTGTGCTTGTCAGATTGAAGAGTTGCGTGAATATACGGTAAACTACAGTTATTAACGAACTCGAAGGGACCACTAACTTTAGTTTGTTATAACCATAGTTGTTATAAGCATATATACAGCATAACTATAGCAAATAGTCGGGACAAAAAAGTCAGTTTATTAGATCCATCAGTTCGTTATAAGCGCGTTCGTTATAAACATACTTTACTGTAGTTTGTTTACTCATTTTGGTGTTGGAACATTGTCTCATGTACGTTATTTTCAAAATGTAAGAAGTCTGGCTGATAAGATCGAAAGTATGGAGAGTTATTCAAGTTTATGGATTGTATGAAAATGGCATTTCTCATTGATTAAATACAATAACATTTTATAAAACTTGAAATTTATTCTCTTTGTATATATTATGCTTTGTACACTTTCCCATTTGTACATGTGTTTACTGTATTGATGCAAGATATTTCTGTGCATATGTTCCACGCAGAGACCGTGCCAATATTCTGTAAGCTATATAAACATATTCATAATGAGTCACGATAACAATAAGGAAAACCCAATACCAATATTGCCTGGTATTGGCAGCACTTCTGAATAAGAACTACTAAATAGCATAGTATAAGTCCATTATATCATTGCTTCATAGTCATACATAAATATGGTATAACTTATGAATAATATATGACCATAATAGCCATATTGAGAGATAAAGACTTTAAATTAGATACTGTTTTGTGAGTGATATGAATATGCAAGGCATTGATTGGTTCTATCTGTCCGCAGTGACTGTGTGTACAAGTGCATTGCTATAACACCTAGTTTCTCCGGTGGGGGATGTTTTATGTCCCGTTTAGTTGTGATTGCCGGGAGATCCTCCTGCAGGAGCAGTCCCTTCATTAGACACAATTTCAAAAAGCGAGGCTTCATACTCAACGAGTATCGACACACGAGGGGGCTTTTGTTGAAATCGACTACCGTTTCCATGGCAGCCATCAAAATGAAAATCATCGGTTTTTGTACCATTATTGATTTGGATGGGATTATTTTTATGAATGAGTTTACAGGTGAATTTCCTCAAGTTAAGAAATGGTTTATCAATACCCGGCAGCAGTTTGCAGTGGTTCGGATTGGGAAGACTGATAGGCGTTATCATTGGCAATTCACTGTCAATTCTGGCATCTGTGACTTAAAGATATTGACAGGACTCGCCTGGCTTTATGGAATCTGCTGCATACACTGAAATGATTAATTTACAAAAGCATGTGTGTCGGATGGAAAATATTTTTTCTTGATTCTTAGTCATTTGTTACTGTTAGTCACGTTGGTTGAAGAAACAGATGGTGAATATATTTGATAACAGGAGAACTGAGGTGGTGTGTCTGTTTTTTTGTGTGGGCAAAGATGTGTGTTCAAATATTGTCGGCTGTCCATATAGAGGAATGGCATGTATGATTGTATCCCTATTACGTATTGTATCAGGTCAAACAGGGCCCTATGGAAAAGGTCTACCATCTGAAGTTCAAGAAGGGCAATAAGTTTATCATCAATTAGGTATTGAGTCTTTAACTGATCTGTTAATTGCAACTTTTATCGTGAGTTAATCCAGATGGACCCCCGGTGAACCTGGGTTGATCTGATCAAGGTGAAGCCAGACTGGGATCGGGGCACAGTGACCTGAGGTACTAAGGTCATAGTGCTGTCCAGTTCACTACCGGGATTACTGTCGCATATAAACATACAGATTGGATAATCAGTAAATTACATTTATGGAAGAAAGTCACTTGTGAATTTAATTTCTGACAAGTATCAAAGTTGAATCTTTGGTGCATTGGATTAGAGACACTGCTTGAACTCTTCATGCCTTTGTGGTCAGCAGTGCATGAGAAAGATTTATTAAGAAACGGTTTGACATTTGAATAGAAGGATTTAGTTTTTAACAGTAGTAATAATTCAGATACGAAGAAAAGCTTTCACCTTTATTGTCGAAGTGGGGTGATTACCTCGTTTGTCAGTTGAGATGAGACTGTTAGTTCCTATGTAGATGGTGCTGTGTGTACTGTTGAAAGGCTGTGTAAGTAAGGCTGATGTATCTGGTGTTCAGTAGCCTACTATGCAGAATAGATGGCTCACCAACACTCAGCAGGGTAGTGAATTGATGTTTAATTATTCATTCAACTTGAGGAGGATTGTTGGCATCACAATACTATCTTGTAGACTGAAGTATGACATTGGTTGCTGTGCTTGATGATATATACAATCTCTACCATGACGGTAAACAGCTCATGCGGAATATGCACCAATCTCTGTGATGATAGTAAACAGATTATGCACCAATCTCTATGATGATAGTAAACAGATTATGCACCAATCTCTGCCATGACAGTAAACAGAATATGCACCAATCTCTATGATGATAGTAAACAGATTATGCACCAATCTCTGTGATGATAGTAAACAGATTATGCACCAATCTCTACCATGACAGTAAACAGAATATGCACCAATCTCTGCCATGACAGTAAACAGAATATGCACCAATCTCTGCCATGACAGTAAACAGCTCATGCAGAATATGCACAAGTCACTTTGATGACACTAAACAGCTGATGCACCAATCTCTGCCATGACAGTAAACAGCTGACGCACCACTTTCTACCATGTCAGTATACATATCCCACATTGATCTCTATAATTGGGTACAGCAGCCACTCTGAATCACTGATGGTCTAACAGTTGTGAAGTAAGGGTTATTGAAGTGAGATGAATCATTCTATGTGCCATAAGCTTCATAGTTGCAACACATTGTGACAATGAAGCACATGTTAGACTCTGGTAAACCAATCAGGAGGAACGTTACATCACACCTGGTGGCAACCACACAAAGAACCTGTCACAGATGGTATGTGGGAATGTTGTGTAATGTTGTAGCATCAAGGCATTGCAGCGGGGAGGGGGAATCAGGAAGGGGAGGGGGAGTCATTTGGAAATTGGTATATGTTTTATTAGATCAATGCAGACAGATGTGCATGCTTTTGACATTGAAGTAGGAGAACGTAAAACGAGCAATGTGTAAATAATCACAGCTGTCTTAGTGTTATAACAAGCATTGTTCTCTGGCTGTTTTAGTTGTGATGATATATGTGACATTTGTTTGTTCTTATCATGTGGAAGTTTGTCCTAAACCTCCAGAAAATTATTTCCATAACTCAAAAGCTCTTTGGTTTTATTCAAAATTGTGACTCATGGTGAAAATTTCTGAACTATTTGGTTATGCTGTTTTTCTTATACATTGACAATTTTTTCGACTTGTTCCTTGAAAACAAAATTCTTCTAAGTGAGAGTGACATTTTTTACATTTGTTGATATGTGCCACACAGTAAACTTTGCGTAACTTTACACTTTGAGTTGGGCAAGAGCAGTTGATGTAACTGCAGATGAGTGTGTTCCCCTGCCTTGTACAATGCCCCACATAGCTGGGACACTATCAGTAGAAGACATCTTGTCTGTGGTGTACCCAGGACTATATTGTCACAGCCTGGCTCAGTTTGTCTCCAACCAGGATCACTTTCCCCGCCTGTAGGAGCAGGGGAGGAATAGGCCATGTTATGTTAGCCTTGCTCCAAGGCTGTACTGAAAGAAAAGTCCATGGATTTGTAGTTATTCTATCCTCCTAATAGTCAAGTCTAGACTCCAGTCTCTTAGAGGGACAACTTGTTCTTATTATTTCAATAATCTAGAACTTAGGATTTAAACTAATAATTATTGCCTTAAAGACTTGTGTAAGTCTAGTGTTATGTGTGTAGGGAGAATCTGTCTAGAATAACAGTAGATTTGGGAAACTGAAAGCCATGTGGGTGAAACATAGGGCAGAGTTTAACTTTAGAACCTTTGACAGGTCATGGCAATCATTTGTACAGAGTGTGGGAAATTGTAACAATGTTTTGGATGTAGACATGGCCTGGGACATTATATATTTTAGAATGGCTGTGTGTTTGTGCTATGTCAGAACCAGGCTGTGATTTATGAATCTTCTTGAATAAATTTTCTGTGAGTCAGATTGTATGTTTGATCATTGATCTGATCCTTGGCATTTCTCCAATGCTGACATTTAAGATTAACAGTTTAAGATATTGTGGGGTTTTTTTAAAAAAAGAGAGTTGATTTTTTTTCCAGTTTTGCTTTACTCTTAACTGAACTCCAACACCTATGGAAGTCTTTAAGGATATCAAGATTGAAAGAGATATCTCCTCTGCAGTGAGTGAGTGAGTAGGTTGGCTTCAGGCCACATTGAGAAATATTCTAGAAATATCACGTTGGGGTACACCAGAAATGGGCTGCACACATCGTACCCATGTCGGGAATCGAACCCGGGTCTTTGGCGTGATGAGCTAATATTTTAACCACTAGGCTACCGCCCTTACGTGATCGAACAACAATTCCTAAGAATGTGTAAGAGGAACTTAACATACTATAAGATGTAGATGCCATTAGGTCCTTAGGACACCAAACTTCGGTCTTGGGAGTGACAATCTAATACTCTAACCACTAGGCTACCCCACCACTCCTCTGTAGAAGTGACAGGAGTCCTGAGTTCTGTTGCACACACTGATGCTACGTCATGTACATCCACTCACGGTTCTAAATACAGCAAGTAGCTACTTTCTCGTCAAGACCAACGTTTTTTCTATACAGATCAATCAAGTCAGCATGATACATGCACAAATGGGTACCATTACAGTAAACTGCGGTTATAACGAACTCAAAGGGACCACTAATTTTAATTCGTTATAACCGTAGTTCGTTATAAGCAAATGTACGGAATATACGCAGCAAATGGGTGGGACCAAAAAAATAGTTTGTTATATCCGTCAGCTGTTATGAGCGTGTTTGTTATAAACGTAGTTCACTGTACGTCATTTCCCCATTCTTGGCTCGAGAAGATTGTGTGTAAGTGAGACGTCATGGTTATGATATACACAGTTATGTCACTGACTGGTTGTGTCTCAGATAAATTACTTTAAGATGTAGGCACGGTGTTAGCACATCTTTTCCTTTGGGTTGGATTCCTGACTATGTGACTTTGCCCTCCAGCTTTCTCTTCTACTGTCCATGATATTTTATTATATACTGCACAATGGGGTGGGTAGCCCAGTGGTTAAGGTGTTCACTCGTCATGACAATGGTCTAGGTTTGATTCTCCACATGGGTACAATGTTTGAATATCTTTTCTGGTGTCCCCTGCCATGATAACACTGGAATAATCATGCCTAAGTGGAAACCATACTCTCTTTTATGAATCAGGAACTTGCTCTTCTCTCTTTGTGGTTGAGATGCTACTGATGTGACATTAAATTATGACTCACTCACTCACTCTGCAAGAAGTTCGTGTGAGCATTAGATGTGGCTCTTGGTTGACTTGCGAACCTGCAAAGCTAGTCCTGACAAGCTTGCATAGGAAGCACTCTCACAAGATAAGGTTTTCTCACTAAACTTCATTTGATGATGTGATAATCTGAAAGCTCAAGCCTGATTTGCAAGCAAATGTTCTGATTATGAAGTAGAGACGGGATTCTGGGGTTGATCAGATCAGGTTGGAGGTTCACCTGGATAGGATTTCCATTAAGTAATGATGAGGCAAGAACCGGGCAATTTCCAGAGGAAAATGAGCAAATGGTGAAAAACATTTAGAACAGGAATTTTAGACCGTTTTGGGATCTGTGGGAAAGTGCAAATCAATTTTGTGAAAACATCTGACAACCAGGAAGATGGAAAACATAATGAAGACACATCTAGATGCCATTTACTTTTTGCCCCTGCATCGGGGGAAGGGGACTGAAGCCGGCGCATCATCTTGATCCTATAATTTGAATGTTAATGGGAGTGTTTGTTGTTAAAAGGCAACACAGATGAAATTTAGCTTTGGCTTTGCTATGTGCTTATGTATGTATGACTGCGGATATGCTTTTGCCATGTTGCATCTGTTCCTTACTGGAACGTTCCTGCAATAAATTACCCATCTATGGATAGTGTATCAGGAAATTAACAATTCCTTGTTTGTATCACCTGTTTCTTTATTATTTTGTTAAAATATTCTCCATATAAACTGGAGGACACGTCACCCTGCTGACCTGTCATTGAGTTGATGAGAGGTCAGACAGTTGCTCCAGGTCATGGAAATAATTCCTGTGTATATTCTCTGTCTTTTGACACTGACAAATGTTCCCATTTACACTTGTGATAAAGAACTGGTCATTCTTCTTGTCAACACTCTATCATGCCTAGAAACTAGAGTTGGTATGTGATATGCTATAACACTCTGCAATCTGTAGTATTACAAGTACTGTTGCAAGCATTTTGTGATGTGGTAATTTGTGTTCTGTAATCTTGGAATTTTATTGAAACATCACGTTATAGTGTTTATTTAGTTTATTTAAATACTTTTTGTATACCAAACAACCTATAAGATTCCAGAATGTATAACAAGTTAACATACTTCCAGAATGTATAACTAGTTAACATACTTCCAGAATGTATATTTTTTCTCATCTAAGTATGTGTATTAAGACTTGAGTTATGGTTTAGTATTGATAGATGTATATGGCCAAGAAAAGCCACATTGTTACTTGCTTGGCAACTCTACTACTTAGCATGTATGGGGAGATAACAAATTTATGACCTTCTTGAGACTGCAGTTGAACAATGTTTCAAAGTGAATTTATTTTGACTTGTGCACAATCCCTAGTTTGATCCATTGTTAAACCCCTAGCAGTTACAACATTGTGTATACAATAGGTGTAGATAGGGTGGTAACAGAGTTATACCCACTAGAAGACACACATATTAACAGTCTATTCAGTGTGTGTTGTATTTGATTGTTTGATGTTTAACACTGCACTCAGCAATATTACCGCTATATGACGGTGGTCTGTAAATAATCGAGTGTGGACAAGACAGTCCAGTTATTGAAATCATTAGCATCGATCCACACAATTGGGATACGATAACATGCATCAACCAAGTCAGCTAGCCTGACCATCCGACCCCGTCGCCTTTTACGGCAAGCATGGGTTGCTGAAAACCTATTCTACCCTGGATCTTCATGGGTGTGTTGTATGTACAGGAAAGTGTACAACATCATACACATGCATGTACAGTTTACATAGAGCGAATGTGTGACACAGAATCTCACCCTAGGGGGCCAGTGTATAGATTGGGTGTAGATGTCCCTCTGGAGGGTATTAAGGTTTCAGATATTTGAGTATGGCTTCTGACTGTTTGGGATCATGTGTTCAGCTGCATTCATAGTTACCACTATATATAAACAACTCGAAAATAGGCTACCTGATGAAAAAGCTGAAAGGGAAAGTGATGGTATGTTAGAAATATAAAAAAATGAAATGTTTTTTAACATACTTTAGTCATTCCGGCAAGACAGTTAAAAGCTTAGGTTACAGCAGCAGGGAGAAGAGGATCAATGTCAAGCAATTTGTCAGGAATATGCAACAGGGACAGCTGCAGTGTACTACCAGGATTCTAATGAAGCTTCTGACATGAGACCCGTGAAAAACCCCAACATGAACCCAGGAGAAGCATGCACACAACAGACATAAACAAATTGGTTTCTAACAGGACTAACAGTAAAATATTTACTGTTGAAGCCTGTGTTGTCATGGGGACTCTGAACAGAGGGCATGGTGGATCTGGAGCCTGACTTATCTCAGTCTGAGACTCAGGACATGACAGATGATCATGGTGGTATGTGGAGAGGCTGACCCTGGTCAGTCTGTCTGATGGACTGATAGCATGTGCCACAAGCCCCTCAGTGGGGAGGTGATGGCAGAGTCATTAATGCAACAGAAACTATAGGAATAACGGAGGGGGTCCTTGGTAGCTGTTGATAATGAAAATACAGAGACTAGACATGTCCCAGTATGTTACTTGGTAGCTTTATGATATCCATATTGATCTTGGAGTTCATTAAATGGAGGTTCTGGCTGCAACAAGGAAACATATATATCATGTATATAGCATGTTGCTTCCAAGAAGAAGACGACTTTATTGTACATAAACACCTACAGAGGGCAGGGTACAAAGCATGAACATGACTAGTTATAAAGGAAGCAACATTGTATATATATGACATATTTAGTCTACTTTTTTCAAATAATGAACCAGGTAACATAGAAATAATCTGCTATCATGTATACAACTTCAAACGAATCTGAAGTATTTATTATAGATAACCCAAGGTTGTAATGTAATATTTTGTATTAATGCTTTGTCTTGTTACCCTGACTTCTTATGTATCTGTCTATATAGTTAATAGAATACTGTCACTGTTTCTACATGGAATGTTTGCGCGATAAAATCTTGTATCTTGTGTATAATGTCTATATCTACACTAATAGTTGCTGGATAAGCTGGTGGTTAGTCTTTCAGCCATAAAGCTGGACATCTGGATGCAAGGGACCACATGGTAGCAACATGTCAAACCCAGAGGGTTAGGATCTGTTTGTTATCTTACATAATGATTGTGAGAAAGACGTCTTGAAGTACTCAATTAATCTGTTCAAACCATATG
Organism: Haliotis rufescens; assembly: GCF_023055435.1. NCBI lineage: Eukaryota > Metazoa > Mollusca > Gastropoda > Lepetellida > Haliotidae > Haliotis > Haliotis rufescens. The sequence goes on from NW_025964223.1 coordinate 58,635,652, forward strand.
CAGCAGTATGTTATTGTGACACTAGACTGGCCAAGGATAAGCCTGGGTCATGAAGGCTTCAAAGGACCATTATGTTGATGGTGGGAAATTTCCTAAAGGTTGCATCAACACACCAATCACTCACTCACTCTAGAGTCAGCTTGACAGGATCTTTGTGGGTATCCTTTTGGTGAAGGGGCATAGTTCCTGCCTGGACAGTTTTCATGTCATTTTGGATTAAGTTGGAGAGGTTGAATGTTACCAGACATGAAGCATGAACTTCACCATGTTGGGCGACTGATACAAGGCGATGTAACATGTCCTTCATGATTCAGAACATGAAAGACCTTTGGTCAGAAAGTGATCAACACCAACATGACAATTAGAAAGGAAGAAGGCTATCTCTTTACAGCTTTTGGGACCACTGAAGCCTTTTGTGAGGCAATAACAGAAGCACCTGAAGTCACACCTTGTCCAGGGTGATTGATGTAGGGCCCAAACACCACAAAACAGACAGTGAGTGTTTCAGTTGCCAGAGGGACTTGCTGTTAGTGTAGATCTGTGAGTGAGTGGATCCATTTATTTGTCTGACAGGGCTGTACAGCAGTGATAGATCGGGCGATGAGTTGCTGCGGAGTGAGTCTGCTGTTCGACTATGTACTCCACTTAGTGACTAAGAGGCTCCTACACATACCTTTGTGTGATATATACACATACAAGTTTCTTCCAACAGGCCACTGTAGACCACAGGACTGGGATCAGACCTGGGACAGACAAACCAATAAGCAAAGCATTAGTTATTGGTACACAATGACACATGAAAAACTAGGCTGCAGTTGCTATTTGTCATTCTGTGGAATCCCTATTCACCTCATACAGATACAGATACTGAAATAAGAGAGCCAACCTTAATTACTTAATGAAAGAAGTATTTTGTTTTAAATACTAAAAAAATGAAAATATCAAGTGGTAAATCTATATTTGTGACTCCATTTGAGAAAAACTGTTCATACATACATGTATATATACAAGACTGTCTGTCTCATAGTCCCTGAAATGTTTTAGTTTGACCTCCAATACTTCCAGTCATGCCATAGCCCTAAGTGAAGCAAGTCTACATTTTAAACAGGTTCACTGGGCTCCTTTCAATTCAAATGCAGTTTATTGGTTCTATCAAAAAAATGTTTTCAGAGACTAAGCATTAGTCTAACTGTACCTGTTACTACTTACGCAAACATATTCCATCAGCATGTGATGTTAAGTCACTAGGCTGCTGTTAGCATATTAATTAAACAGTACAATATATGTGGCCTAACGAGGATGTGTTCTGATACTTACAAACATTAAAGGAAAATCAATTAATTAAAGTAAATTCTTGAATGACAGCTCTGTGTATTTATGGCATGAGCTAATGCCTGGCAGCATGCAGTTCTCCACCTGATCATGTGTTGATACCACGAGGTGGGCATGCCTTGCTGCTGGGGAGATAAGATGCCCAACTGATGAAGGAATGGTGGTGAAGGAGAAATTGACGTTTAGTGTTGCATCTTTCCACCCAATCGCCATCGTGTCTTACTCTTATCAGTTCTATCACATTGGTGGAGGAACATCAGCAGACTATAGAGTTTGGTGTTATCTTGTGTGGAATCCTGTAGTTCCAATTTCCGAGATTCAGTGTGCCGCTGCAGCTGACCAGTGCATTGCACCATCATGTTAGCTGATAAGATTTCAGGGGAATTCTACAAAACTAGAAGACATAGATACAATCTGGTTTGACATTGATAAACATATCCCCTAATGCGATTTTCAAATATTGCAGTAGTTCTTGGTTAGGGTTGTGTTTGATATATGACCCATCAGTGACCCTTGGAGTTATTTTTTGGTAAATTTTGAGTCTTTCGTTGTAGTTCTGATTTGTTTGGTAAGGTTTTAGCCACACTTGTCATGATGTTCGGGTTGGCTTGTGATAATGATAGTTTAATGTTCAGGCATAGTAGTACACATACCTTTCTATGTATATGTATATTGTTATAGTAGTCGCCCTTTTATCACAAATGTGAAAAGTAGTTGACATTTCTGGGGTCAAATAGAGTGACCCTTTCCAAATATACCTTTACTTTGGGTGTTGGACATCACTGGATTGTCTGGTCCAGATTTGATTATTTAGACCACTGTCATCTAGCTGGAATATTGCTCAGTGCAACGTTAAACAAACAAACAAGCAAACAAAAATTAGGAAACGTATGCATCTTGAGAGTCAACTTTAACAAAGGTCAGTCAATAGGTAGATATTTTACTGCACAAACGTTCTATAGAAATAGTGGCAATATGCTGACTACTGACAAACATAGATGCAAATGGCACAATAACAAACTGAAACACACAGTGAGGGCAGAATAAAGGAGCAATTGGGACTGCAAATGTTGTGTAGTAACCCATACTGGACAGCCCCAGAATACATAAAATATATATATTTCGCAGAAACAGTGATAGGATTGACAGAAGCAATGTAATTTTATTGGCTTGGCAGCAAGGAGGAGCCACTAATGAGATTAGTCTGTGGTATGTTGTTGACTAGTTAGGTCAGTGCGTGTCTCCCGTCTCACAGGAGCATCAATCTTCTGATGTGGCCCAGCGGTTTCGTTTCGTCCCCAGGCCAGGGAATACCAAGTCACTCCACAGTAAGCCAGGAACGTGTGGCTGATGTATGTAGGTCTCCACTCCATGCTGGACATACCTCCTGCTCACCACTGCCTGGAGTAGGGCAATCATCGGTTGGATGTTCATCTATCTTTGTATACTCACCACCATAAGAAACGCAAACCATAGAAACATAGGGACGTATATAGATTAAGAAGAGACGTTTCCAATGTGTACCACTTAATGACAAAACTAACAATCAGTCAAGTGTTACCACATAGTGTCTTTATTCTTATCAAGACATGCTGGACGTGATTTCCAAACTTTACATGCCAATCCTGCGAGAGATAAATGGTGCATTTCGAGTCATGGATTTATGAACGTGATGTGTTCATAAACGTTGGTTCACACACCATAACGATATGTTTGTCCATCGAACCAATCTAAAATCTATGAATATAAGAAATTCTTCATGTATGAACCAACATGTATGGTATTCACGTTTCTTTTGTCAGTGAGTATATTATAGGAGGCCAGTTGGGTAGCCTAGTGGTTAAAGTGTTTGCTCGTCACGCTGAAGGATCTGGGTTCAATTCCCCACATGGATACAATGTGTGATAGAATATTGCTAAAAGAAGCAAAAATATCAAACTAGCCCACTCACTATTTGTTGACAAATACCTTGACAATTACCGACAAATGTTGTGATAAATCCATTAAGTATGTTTTGTGTTTTGCACTCTATGTGCTTTAACTCAAGTCTTGTAAAAAACATGCAAGCCTGAAGGTGTAATTTCATTTATAGTAATATACAGGCTATCATAGTCTATGGGAATCTTTATCTCACAATATTTCTGTTGCACTCAGAACTTGTGATGTGATTATGACCATGATCATGTCAATATCAGTGATCATAATACCTTCCTGGTTGATAAATTACAGAAAAACAAATTTGATTGTCTCAAAATACCCCACATGACTGAAATACGCATTAAAAATCAAATATTAGTCAGAACATGGATGTAAAATCCAATTTGTCATCTTTGTTAATATCTGATGCTCACTTGGCAGTAACACAGTAATTGGTGTCAATATTGCCATCCATCCATGCCATTGGTCGTATTCAACCCCCCCAGTGGACCACTCTGTCCTAGGCACTTCCTGGTCAGTCCTCCTTGTTCGTGGCGCCCAATCTCTTCTGACAATCCAATATGCCCTGTTGACCCTTCAGGTCATCGTGACCTTGATCATCTGACTTCCAGAGAGGGATTAGGAGTTGGTGGCATCTCTTGTCTTTGGTTTCTGGGAGAGGTTTCTGATGATCCTTTGGTCCTAATGATGTTTGTCTGACTGTGGATGTTGATTAATTTATGGATGATGATTTATGACATGGTGTTAGACTCTTATTGATTATTATGTCAACAGAAATGAAATGGCATATCTTGAAAAATATGGATATTGCATCCCAGCCATGTATTGATGTTACAGCAAATAGATAAAAACTACCCCCAAAATATGAGTATTTCTGTTTTATCAGCAAGAATACCCTTTTATCTGAATTGAACACGTACATAGTTAATGAGAATATTCATCTAAACTTGTTCCTGTTTTATTGATATTATCATTAATGTATTGACAAAGATAACAGCGTCAGTTTGTATAAAACCTGATGTAGATCACCTGATTGATGACTGTGAGTGAGTGAGTTTTGAGCTGCCAGAAATGGTCTTCATGTGTTGTACCCATGTGAGGAATCAATCCCACACCATTGGCGCTATGAGCGAACTAGATTAAATTATACAAATACATTGCAAATAAATTTAAAATTTGTAAAATGATATGTGTAGAAAGAGTTCTGTCACCAGTATATTCATTTCCATCATGTTTTCATGGATTTATGTTATGTATTGTAACCAATGTTCTATCACTGCGCCATATGAACGCTCTATTTTTGTGTCATGTCCCAAATGGGCATTTTTGTATAATACATTCTTGATACAATATACACATATGATATTTTGTAGATATCCCTTGTTCCCATAACTGTTCATGTCTGTATACATCACACTGAACCAGGATAGTAAGAACATATCCATGTATACTTCATTGTAATAAATATGTCAATAAATCCCTCATTGTATAAATACCAGTATCTCCCAGGGTTGCCAACACTAGGGCAGCTCGTTATAGACCCAGGAGCCAGATTGAATTCTCATATAATTCTGATACGAAGTTAGGATTTTGTATTTTAAGTGCATCCAATCACGCTTCCAAACAAAGGGGTTGTCGAATGCTGTTTTGGGATTGACTCTCAACACCACAGTCTACTGGTGTGTCGAAACATTCTATTGTATGGAAATGATCTGACCTGATCTTACTAGACTAAAAGAAATTTTACTAGACTCTGGCCTAGGAGTAGTGGCTAAACGCAGACTGTGAAAGCCCTTGTTTATCGTCTAGAATAGTATTCTCTAGTGTATGTTTGGTGAATGATGTCCGTATTGCAGTAGAATGTCCTCAAGTTAAGTAGATTGTCCTGTTGTGAAGTAGAATGAGAAATTCAGATTTCCTGTTATAATGGCCTGCTGTCATGTCACGGCTGCAGTGCGGGTTATAGGGACACCCATGGTGGGGAATACCAATCTGTGTTGGTGTGATGAAAGCATATCAGTGTTACCCACAATGCTCTGGGAGTGTGTCCCAGGAGCCAACGTTGTGCAGGTGTGGGGGCAATGTGTTGACACTGTTGCCACATATTAATGAGCCATCTACTTCCGTTTAGACCAAGAGGGCTGTAGTTACCACTTGAACGTCTCCTTCCAGGAATAACTGTCTGATTTCCATGTATATTGGGTCTTGTATGTCTATTCTGGTTATAATAGTCTTATCACCCAGCAACGTGGGCACTGTAAAATACAATCATGTGACAAAAATGGTGAGGCGCCATCAGACATGGCTTGTTATTAGTTATATGCTGTAGGCAGAAAGCATCTGACCATCTGAGAGCCTTGGAACAAATAACTTTGAGCTACTGGACAAATCAAAGGCTTTTATTAGTAATAGAATATATGTTATAGCGTTTGGATTGTTTTTTATCATCATGTAAAGATATGGAATTTAGAAACTGTATATTTAAAAAGGATTCTTAAGTATAAATGAGTGAGTGTGTTGAAGAAAGTGAATATATTATATTCCTCTGAATTGATGTATGAAAAGGCATTCCATTATATGAGAGTGAATCTAAGAGTTGGAAATTGTCTGTGCACATCAAGTTAAGAAGCTGATGTCCATACGGACCTGTCTCTGTTATGACCACCAATGGCTACATATCATTCAGCCCCCAGTTCCAGGACATAGACTGTGGCCATGTTCAAACAAAGTCTTTGAAATCTATCAATATTTTCTCATTCATCATGCCTTTCATATGATTAAAACCAAAGACGTTAATGATACTTAACACAACAGGTCTTGAAAAGTAAGAACAATTATGGTTGGAAATTCCTCAATATCAATAGCGTCTTGATCCCATTTGAGATTTGGCAATTCCCTGAGGGATGACTCAAATTGCTGCATCTGAATACAGGAGGCTGATGACTGTTGGATACTCCTTGGTCACTCCAGTCGGTCGGTCACCATTTGTCCAGCGTGTGTCCACAGGCAGGGTAGGCTTTAATGAAAAGCCTCCATGCATAGCAATGAGGAAACTGTGTGGGGATAGAGACTGGGTACTGCTTGGTGAGGTCAGCCATATTGGCAGTCGTCAATCAAAGATTGACTAGCTTTGTCTTTTATTGTGAGTGTCAGGAGGGATAGGAGATGAGGATAAGAAGGGAATTTGATTTATACACATAAAGTAAACATCAAATGATGGGTTTATTGCCATCTGGCCATATTTTGGTCATGGTTAGTGTCACTGTGGCATGGAGGATGGGCTGTTTGCGCAAATATCCTGACGTGCTTGATGATTTAGGTACAGCTTTTGTGCAAAATGCTTTGTAGTTTGTAATACAGTTTATTGTGAATGCAATGGGAAGATTGCGTTCATGATTCTTATCATTATCTGTCAGGTAGCCGTAGTTAATGTTTTGAAATGAATTTGAATATTTTTTTGTTATTTGGGGAATATCATCTGTCTAAAGTAATTGGTTTTGTAACTGATGGATTTGTTTGTGTCTTGGGAATGGATTTACATATTCTTCATAATGGCAAAGAAAGAACTGTTCCAAGGTTGTTGGAGATGAAATCGGGAATTGCGTTATGCAGTGTTTTACTGATCTTGTGCAACCAGCTTCATACATCATTGATAACCAGACCCTTGCATTGTCGAGGAAGGTACTAATATACCAACACCAATTGGAACATGAATATATACGAAGAAAATTGTTTGAAGTGATATGAGACCACAGCAAACACAGAACCCATGATCACAGATGATCACACAACTTTCACACATTGATCATCTGATGCTCAGTCCCTGGCTGCACAATGTATCTTTCAGTAATTCATAAACCAGACATATAAATGTATTTAGTAATCCTATATTCCCCGTTGAGACCGTTTCGGTTTCAAATTGGCACCATGATGTAACTGGCAGTTTGGTCCTGCTGAGGATTGTATTCACCAGGTGCTGGACATGCTGTTATGGTGTATATCACCATTGCCTGGACCAAAACTTCAACAATGACATCAGTGTGCTGTATCCAAACCATTGGCAGTTGTGCCTTGCCAATAATTCCATTACCCATGTTAGTCTCAATTCCAGGGCCAGCTATTATGAGCAATATCACTTATCTTGGGTGTAAATTATGGCGGTTCTTTGTAACAGGCCATTATCCATGACATAAAGCTATTGGTCAATAACACTTTAATCATGTTATTTGTTGCTTCATGTCATCACAGCTTGTGGCCAGACCCAACTGGAGCGTCTTTCCAGTAGCAGCCTCCATCTTGGCATTCTTGACCCCACTCCATATGTCAGTCAGCCATCAAGAGCAACTGTTATTGGACAAAAACTTGCAATCTGCACTTGGGAGGACATCCACAAAAGACCTAGCCATTATTTAATTACTTCAGAGAGCAATGAGTCTTAAATTTCCTGAAAGATTTCCAAATTGCATTTCTGTTCTGAAGGAACTGTCAATAAACTTTTCTTTAAGAGTTAAATTTCTGCACACTCTAATGCCTTCCATGAACATTTGCAGTATCTGTTAAAAATCAAATTAAACATGGCCGTGAAACATTGATACATGCACTTCACCACTCAGATTAACACTTTTTGTTCAAATTAAAAGGCACATTCTATTCTTGCCTGGATATTTTGAAAACTGTTGTCTACCACATATGTGCCTGATATTCTTAAGTGTTACAAAAACAAAAAGCATACTGTCCTAGCTAAACTAGTAATGTACAAGTGGCACCATGGAACCAGACCATCTTAGTGAAAAACACTTGATGTTAACTGTTAGAACTCACACCTATGTCCAATTAGACTTGGCATGGCACTATGTAAAATGAACTTGACATTGATTACATCTACTCGAAACCCAAGAAAATAAATCCATTTTTTTTCTTTAAGATATTGAATTGACTTTTAGTTTTGGACCTTAGTCAAAATGGTGGTGCAGTCTAAACACTGTGCTGATGGTGTTTGTTGGAGAAGATGTGGCGTGTAGCTGTTAACCATCCAACTGAAATACTCCATTTATCAGCAGGTGCTTCCTTGTAACAGTCACCAGACTGCTGGTGTAGGTTACTCCCTGATTTTGGAAGATCCGGATTAGGGGGTAAGGTTGGAGACACACAGCTCTCTAATGAGACCTGATGTCAGGGTCGGGCAAAGCAAGGCCAGCTTAATAATGAAAATTAGATAATTTATCGCACAATATATCCCATTATTTTGTCGAATGTCATCTTTGTGTATATAGTACAGTGGTGATTGATGTCTGTGTTCAGCCTGGTGTTGTAAATGTTTATAGGTGGAGTGGAACCCTGACAGTATTTCTACAATGTGGAGTGAAGAAGTATATATTAATTCCACAGTCATGGTGCAGGACTCTTACATATGTTGTACATGGAAGTGTGGCAGAACAGGTTCCTATTTTCCATGCTTGCTGCAGGAACTGCCTACGATATGAAGTGAATGGTTAGAGCACTCCATCACAATCACTCTCTGTCCTTAATATCAGAGATATATATCAACATGAATCTTTGTTAATATTAATTATCTGCTTAGCTGATTTAAAAAATATCCGCTGAACTGCAAAAGGCAGTTCCATGTAGAATATTGCAGTAAAGAAATGGCAGACAAACGGCAATAAACCCCTCGTTTATTCGCAGTTTACTATATATAAGCCCTTGTTTGGTTAGGTGTGTAAAGAAAACAATGGAAGATATGTGTCTATTTTGCAGAGATGGTCGAGAGATTATTGAGGTTTACCTGTCCATATATCATAGTTTGGAGTGTCGTCTGAGTCATGATGAGGGTGTTTTCACCTAATTGGGTATTTGTGGTGATATGATGGGCGCCACTGGTGTAGAATGGGACAGACAAAGTTGTAAACGATAGAAAGGGTATCGATCACATGTGACACAATTCAAGTTAATCAGACCCATCCACAAAGAACTGCACGAGTCTTGTTCGGCTGCCATTTCAAATTGGTCATTAACCGGACAGCCTCTTGCCACCTTCAAAAAGACAATGGTCACATTAATGGCTGAAAAACAAATATTGATAGCACTCAAGTGTCTGTGTGGTGCCGAGATGTCGGAGTGTTCTATGGAGTATTCTGATTGTCCATTTTGACCACATTCACTCTGTGACTGGTGTCTTGTGTCTGGTGCCTGTCTCTTCATGCACGCCCCACTGACTAACTCGCCACTGTGACTTCATGGAGACGGGCTGATAATAATATTCCCCTTATCCTCTGTCCTGAAGTATGTTTGAGTATTTAAGTAGCCACGAACATTCATGTAGAGACAACAAAGGAATTGGGGTGTATATCTGTCTGAAGCTTGACATGACAACTATTGAAGGTCCTTCAGCAATGTAGTGAATTGCACCTGTGATCTTTCTTGTTCTGGTGGTGTTGAACTCCAAGTAAGAAAGAAACACTATTGAAAAACTTTCATCTTTTTTATTATTATTTTGTTAAATTGATGACCAAGATGGTTTTGTCTGTGACGAGATTATAGGAAGAAATGTGTAAAAATTGTACGATTGTATTTGATTGTGGAGGGGGTTCGATATGGAATTGACTGTGATCATAGTAACAATAGAAAGTGCGTTAGAACTGCAAACTGGTTCAAAACAATCTTCAGATATGATTCAGAACTAAACCATACACAGACATACTGTCAAATGCAGAATGACAGAGTTTGAATTTGCATGTATCTAATATGAGATATAAAATATGGGTGTGGGGAGGGTGGGAAGAGAATTATACAAGAGTATTGGGCCTTTGTTTCAGTATAATTAGCACTGAACACAAACCTTACAGTGAGATAGTAAAAGGGGATCCAAGAGCTAAGATAGCAAAAGGAAGAGTATCTATGGATGTCAACTTCTTTATGATAAGGGACACAATGAGTATATACTTACTCCTTTATCAGGTGAATTAATGCCATGAAGCAGATAACATACCTGTAAAAAGAACAAAAATAATAACATGACAAAGAAGTATATACTCCGAGACGTTGTGTTCCCCATTATAAGGAAGTTGATGTTCGTAAATTCTCTTCCTTATGTGTTTCACTTCTTCATTCAAAGAATATGATAGCAAAGTTGGAACTTGTTAAATTCTAAACAGAACTCTCAAGAGAGAGAAAGGGCTCAAGGGATCATGGAGTGTAATGTCAGGCAGCTGCAACCTGTAAACTTGACTCCTGACAGTTAGATAGGCCCCTTTTCTTTTACCCAGAAAGACCGCCTCCGTGGTCTAGTGGTAGAGCGTCTGCCCGGAGAGCGGAAGGTCCAGGGTTCGATCCCCGGCTGCGTCATACCAAAAGACGTTAAAAGATGGTGCTTGTTGTTACCCTGTCTGGCTAAAGGGGCTAAAACAAGGACTGGTCGGCTCGGAGTCACTATACTGTGTCTTAGTGGGGTATTAAACTGCGGCATGGTATCTCAGTGGGCATCAGTCCGGACTAGTACAAGCAGCCACACACACACACACGTGCATGCACATCGCTATATAAGTGCAATAATCTTGGACGCGACGTTAAACCCAATTTCACTTCACTTCACTTTTACCCAGAAACATGAACCATTATGTTTTGCCTATTTTTGAAAGGCATGTTATGAGTTCTACAACAAATTTTGCTCCACTTTAGGTATAGACATGTCTTCAGATCATCAGTGTTGGTATCAGGGCTATGCCGTTCATGCAGGCCAGCTTTGTGATGTGTTTTTCTCGGTGGTGAGTCTGCTCTTTGGCATTCACCTGATGGTAACATTATCCGCTCCAGCATTGCATCACAATTAAAGAGATGTTTTTATTGATAGGATCCAGTTGTTAGTTGACTGACCGTTGTGTAGACATGATCCTTCTATGAAATGATTACCATATGGAAGGAGGCCTCAGGGTGTGGGCCCCACTGGCCTGTCCGAGTGGACAATAGAGCTGTCTCCAACACTGACTCGTGTATTGAGGCCCAGATTAGGCCCCTTCTCTATGTAATTTATGACTTGCAGTTCTATGGAAGCTCATAATACAGCTTGATTACCATAAAGAGGAAATAATATGGTTGATGCAGAATGATAAATTACAATAATCAGCAATTGATTTTTTACGTTTTTATCCCTTAATTGACTTCCAAGTTAAGGATTTTGTATAAGAATTGAACTGAATTATGCTAGTTTCTGGGTGTTGTTGCACTGCAAGAAGATACAAATCACTACATATTTGCCTTGACACAATTTCATTTCATAAATGTCATTGCAATGGCTGCTGTCATGTGCAGCCTGCTCGGAACACTCATGTGCACATAGGGAAATCCAATATGGAGCATTTAGCCTCTGATATTGCACTTAGTAAATCTAATATGTGGGAACTGGCTTTCAAAATGGTCCAGCCGGCTACAGTTTTGTATTGATTATCAATAAAGGACCACTACATACTTACTGTTGTTGTTAGATTGGGGAAATGGAATACATGACAAGCATGTTCATGCTGGAATTATTGACAGATATTGTCGGCTTGTGTGACTGAAAGATTGGTTTCATTTTTCATCACATTAGGGACACAGATAGAGGTTCTGTCTGGCCATAAATATGTCTCGGTATCTTGTGGATGTAAGGTCATCTTACAATCAGAAACGAAATGATAACATTAGGTGATCATTATTCATTTAATAGCTGTGTTGATGGTGTTCCATGCTAAGGTTGCAATACCATTAATGGGTTTCACAAATTCTGGTCTGTTGGGAGTCAAACCAGGACTTTACCACATTGAGCAAATATCACTGGGCTCCACGTAATTGAACGATTGATCAAAATGTGCGTGATTAACTGTATGCATGCAGCGTGTTGGCAAGAGTGAAATGTCAGTCTGTTTGTCATTTCCTGCATGGTCAGGTCGGTATATCTGTGAATATTTCAGTGAACATGACACAATCAGCTGACTCCGTAGACATGACACAATCAGCTGTCAATCAGTATGTCAGTGGAAATGACGACCTGTGAAGATCCGGGATAGAATAGGTCTTCAGCAACCCATACTTTCCATAAAAGGCAACAATGATTTTCGTAAGAGGCGACTAACGGGATAGGGTGGTCAGGCTCGCTGACTTGGTTGATGCATGTCATCGTATCCCAATTGCATGGATCGATGCTCATGATGTCAATCATTGGATTGTCTGGTCCAGACTCAATTATTTTTCAGCCCGCCATCAAAGTATATATCAGTGGACATGACACAATTGGCTGACTCAGCATGTGTCAGTGGACTTGACACAAGAAGCTGACTGGGTCCAGGACAAGCCTATAGCGTACACATGTGAGGCGTATGTGCTTCACAGGGCAGTAGATGTGATCGGCTGTAGGTGTGTGGCGTGGTAGGACTAAGCAGGTAGCTGAGGCATGATGTGATACAACACATTGATTATTCATGCTTGTTGATCAGGAAGCACTGGTGTAGAAAACTACATGATTATATCGGATATTGGTCATTTTGCTTGACAGCTAATGACTAAAAAGTAATCCTCATGTAGAAAAAGTGTTTGACATAATTATATTAGATTATGTTGCTGTCCTGTATCTTATTACCTTGATTTGTCATGTGTTAAAAAATGCATGTTATTAAAAACCATGTGAAAAACCACGAAGCATATACCGTTACATTCTTAATTTCAAATTGAGCTTAAACCAAATGTTGTAAAAGATATTTATTAATGTATCAGCAACTATTGTTAATTTATGTATACAAAGAGACTGTATTTGATGTTGCTGAGGCTATATTTAATCTGAATCGAAGAAGATCAAAATCACTTTTTTAATTTTTGATAATGTTCAAATTGACTCCTACCAGAATCTCATTTTCACTTCAGTATTTTGTAGTATGCTTTCTTTTACACAAGGTATCTGACATGTCAGACAGAAATCTACAGCAAAATAACTGTACGAATATAATAATTCATTCAAAGAATATTGATTGATTCTTGTTCACACTTGCATCAACCAATGCTGCCTATTTCTACGACCTCGGTAAACATATATTCCTTCCGATTCTTTGATTGACATGAGAGTATTGACTTGGCCGTTCAAAATTAGCAGAACCAAGACATGAATATAGTGGCGAGATTGATCCTTCATGCCCTGATGTTTACCGAGATCCCAGCGCGGTCTAGTAGACAACGTAGATCACGAGATGGACAAGCTTTGACTACTTGCAGGCACCTGCATTGGGATAAATCACCTTAATTAATGTGTTTTACAGTGGTCTCGAATGAATGTCGCCATCAATCATAGTAGCTAGACTTGTGGACACATCATTACAGCTGATTGGGTGATACAGTTAGTGTCATAATATTTGCTTATGTTGCAAGGATTAATGAATGTTGGTTTTCCTTTTCCTAATCCTGACACGACATACTTGATTACTTCCAATCATTGATCATTCTATTATATTACAGTAGGCAGTTTATGTAGGAGATTCAACATGGCGTTCTAGACATACTAGGATCTTGTGATGGCTGCTCAAAACCTTGCCTGTGAGGCTGGTTCTTTGGCTGGAGCAACATGGGTCCTAAATGAACGCTCAGTCGCTGAAAATGGTTAATTTTGATAGAAACAAGCAGCTACATTGGTACTGAAAAGGAGGCTCAGTGAGATGGAAGACTTGACCTGTGGATAAATCTAGACTGGGCTATATCATTATAGTTAGGACTGGACAGAAAGGAAAATAATATAACATTTTAATAACCTTATCATCCTAAACTGGCTTCCACAGGAGCTATTTCTTGGGTGATATGAAGCAATATATCTGAGGAGGTATCATTATGAATTGCATGACATTGTTTTATCTCTGCTCCAGACTTTATGGGACTCTTTTTTTATAGGTTATATTCCCTATTATGTGAACAAAGAAAATTCTAATGTGCCCCATGGCAGGGGGTTAGTGACAACGCTGTTTTCTTGTTATTTCATACATCAATATGCATATGAGATTGAATTGTGGTAATTTTCCACCGAGGTCTGACATGTGTCAGATGGTGAATATGATGGCTCCCACCTGTAAATGGAAAAAAACAGTGCTGAACCCAGGGCATTGTTGCTGACTGTTAATGATTTTTTTAACTCATGACATTTATGATATTGACTTGTGGTAGAAAAGATTGGTGCTGTGACACTTGATTGAAGGGGGAAGATCTCTGAGAAGATATCAATATAAAACCTATCACAGAAGGTATCGTAGGTGGTTTGGGCTCAAGTGCCTCTCTCCGGCAGTCGATGAAGGAATGGCAGTTTAATCAATTCAAAAGAAAAAAAATAATCCATTTAAAGGAAAAAAACACTTGACTGTTCCGGGTTTCATTCTCTGAGGCTTTGCGATGGAAAGTTGTGGAGATGGCAAATGCCAGGAGGTCCAGTGGGGGCGGGGGTGGTCGAGTGGGTGATGTGGTCGCTTGACAAAGAACCTAGTTGAATCCTCGTATAAGTTTTATTTTGTCTGTGTGTTTGCTATGATAAAACACCCTCATGGGCAGAGTAGCTACATTTGGGAGTACATATTATTGCAAAAGATGTTATGGATATTTTAGTTTACGAAAAAAGAAAGAATAGCCATGCACTTAATCTGTTACTTTTGGGAGGTGGTTTCGAATTATGTTGTTGGTTGTCTGCAGTGGTGTGTTCATGGTGTTACCGTTGTTGGTGCAGAGACATCCCCAGGAAGGAGAACACTTGGTTCATCTGGATCAAACAAGGTGCTGAAGTAGACACAGTATGGGAGACGTGTTGGGAATGTTACAGGTTTTATTTCGGGCTCAGATCAGAATCAAAGGAAGCCCACAAAACACATATTTCAGTATTTGCTCTATTCTCGTGTTTCTTGAGGTCATTAAAGGTGCCAGAGGTGAGTGGTTTGGGACGAGAGAGGTCGCTCAGCTTAACCCTCACCCTGAGTTCACTGGCAGGGAAATATTGATATGCCAGCCTTTTTACACATGTGTATCAATCCTATAATTCTCCATTGGGGATTTCATAGAGGCATTCCCATTGGAGATAGGGCAAATAGAAACAGTCGATTTCCTCCAAAAACCATTGTGGAGTACGACTCTTGTTTGTTTTTAATTACCCATGATCCTTTGTCCGAGCTGGGTCGGGGTATCCCCTGTGAAGCATGCAGGACTCAACTGCATCTGGTCAAGGAGAGTCGGAGACCTGGTGTTTTCGCAGCCGTTGGCCAGCGGAGGCCTGTTTGGACAAGACTGTTTACCAGTGGAAACATATGCTTACACCAATTGTAGAGTACTGTTACTTTCCTGGTACTTGTTGAATTCTGCGCAAAGGTTCAATATTCGTTCCAGACTTAGCACAATTGGCTAAAAGCTTTCGCAAGGTGAAAAAATGTTTGGGTTGCAGTTGGCAAAACTAGCAGGTCTTTTGACCTTTTCAGCAAATACACAGTAATACATAATTTTTTCTGAATTTTGGGGTATGTTAAAAGGAAATTGCTTTTCATAAATATATACTGGTAAAATCGTCTGATTATAGTTTGAAGAGAGAGAGCAATGTGACCAGAGCAGCTGTTTGGACCTCGGAAAAATTTGAATGCCAGAAGAGTGAAAATAAATTCAAGAGAACTGTACAAAGGAAAGTAGATTACAGGGAAGTCGGAGGCACTGCAGCATGTCAGAGAGTCACTGTGACTCCACAGCACTGATGATGGCCATCAATAGTATCTGTCAGGAACACTTCCACGCGCACAAACACATCCTTCAAACGCTGAAATATAAAAACACAGGACCTTCCACTAATGCTATTAATGTTCAAGAACATTAGAAAATTGATTAAAAGTTTGGGTGAGATAACAACAGCCAGATAGCTATGATTAATTCATCACAAGTGAAAATAGTGGAGCATCGGGCGCATGTGAGATTGTCGGCTGTTTCTTAGCGCCTATCTCAAGGTGGTACTGCAGCTTCTAGGGATTTATCATTACTGTCGAGTACCACTTGAAACTAGTGCAGATGTTTGTTGTAATTAATTATTTTGTTAATGAAAAAAACCTCAAGTGTTATGAATAGGGGATTGGTTAATTCAATATTTCAGATAGCTCTTGACATTGATTGTGGAAGGAGAGCTTTAGTACAAGAAGGATATTAATCAGCTCACCAAAACACGTGGCCTTTTAACTGTATTAAAAATGTTGATATGTACCACTCCTACCAGTCTCTCATTCAGATACTAAAACAAATATATCCAATACAGCTCATGCAAGTCTTATGATGATATACCCTGTCTGGCGCTCGGCATTAAGGGGCTAAAACAAGGACTGGTCGGCTTGGAGTCAGTATACTGTGTCTGAGTGGAGTATTCATGTTAAACTGTGGCATGGTATCTCAGTGAGCTAGCACTATAAATCGGCATCAGTCTGGACTAGTACAAGCAGCCACACACACACACACACACATGCATGCACGTTGCTATATAAGTGCAATAATCTTGGACGTGACGTTCAAACCAATTTCACCTCACCTCTTATGATGATAGTTGGCAAGTCTAGACTACTGCATACTATATCCTCCAGTGGTCAGAATTTGTTCAGAACCGATTAAGATAATTTAACAGCATTTTATTTATTAAATATTTTCTTATTAGAGACTAGATGTTAGTCTATACTCTTACCAAAATTAGTCAGATTCGGGGTGTCATTACTTCCATATGATGCTTATTGCTCCAGGTGAAAACTTTATCCGTCCTGATATTTATTTTCTCCCTAACTTCGTTCTAACCCAGCGTGTGAGCCATGATTTGAAAATCATTTAGTTGGAATGTATTTTTATCAGTAGCACTATAATTTCATGAGTGTTTGAGCTTGTGATGCAAGCAGTGGGCTGGGAGACTGAAGCCATTAATTGTGCCATGGTCGCAGATCAAAGACAGACTGGCTGGGGCGGTGTACAGGAACACGTTCCTGATCCAGAGCTGACTACTCTATGCTAGACTTAGCACTGGTTTCCCATCAGTGAGCCTTGCCCAGACTCAATCAATGTCAAACTCGCATGTTAAATTGTGAAGTGTCGTTCCCTCCAACACTGCAGTTAAATACTGAAATGATATTGGTGAATTATGTGACGTTTCCTTCCTTTCTTGTAGGAGTGGACAATTAATGTTAATTTAAGTTGTTCTGTGCTCTCTTACCTGGAAGTGATAATGAAGTTCCTGTATATACAACAGAAATGGAGCTGTAAGACAAGGGTTCACTCCCATTGATCCATAAAGACAGAGGAATGGAACTATTCTTGTGTCACCCTTATCTTCAGTATTGCCTATTACGAGCACGACATGCAACTAGCAAGCTATCACTTGCCAGATCTCTGTTCATAAACCCACAAGTGAACAGTTTTCATTGAACGAACCATTTATTTTGTTATAGGATGTAGATCGGTTGTGATCTAAAATTAATTGACAATTTGTTTCTTCATGATTATCAAGAAGCGATACCATCACAGGACTTTTCCTGACAGAACAGATACATCAAAGGCCGTGCCATTGGAAACATTTCCTTTTTACAAACCACTTTTATTAGTTAACGTTTCTTGCATTCTTCTGTCCGTCAGAGTTATAGATTTCTGAGCTGGGCTGAAGCCTCCTTGGTTTCTACTTGAAGCGCTTCACACACGGGCCTGCTGTATACTATTTACCTTACCACTTGACTCAGGGGGACTGCTACATCTTTCCTAACCACTAGTTGCCTAACAGAATTGGGAAATGTCATGGAAATGTGGTTGATTTATAGAGACTTTCTATCAAAAGAATTGACCAAATAATGTAGATTGAATGAGTCATACGTTCAGAAATACTGCTGACTAGCTCAGTATCAATGGGCACTGATTTGGCCAGAGCCTGCACATGGCTGTAGCTGTCATGTTTCCTTTAATGTAGGAAGGCAATAATCTCTAACTCTTCCAATTCAATCTTATTTGTAATATCAAAGTAAATAAAACTGTCAAAATATGAAATTCACTCAATTCCTCACGATTGTATGATATAGTGCATTTGATGGCACGACGCTGCTGAAGTGAGCACAACGTTATTCCCAGGGCCACTGTAGCATTCATTCCATCAATACACTGTAATAGCGTAAACAGAAATGGAAATATTCTGGAAAGTATGTTATACTTTCATAACAACTGTTCAGAATATGTTACAGTGAGTTCAATGCCAGTTCAATATCAATCAGGCAATTTGACTTAGCATAGAGGAGGACAGATGGTCCTTGTATTGTGAAGGACAGTTGGCCCTTTGTATTGTAAAGGACAGTTGATCCTTGTATAGGAAAGGAAGGCAGTTGGTCCTTGTATAGAAAAGGAGGACAGTTGGTCCTTTGTATTGTAAAGGACAGGTGATCCTTGTATAGAAAAGGAAGACAGTTGGTTTTTGGATAGAAAAGGAGGACAGTTGGTCCTTTGTATTGTAAAGGACAGTTGATCCTTGTATAGAAAAGGAAGACAGTTGGTCCTTGTATAGAAAAGGAGGACAGTTGGTCCTTGTATAGAAAAGGAGGACAGTTGGTCCCTGTATAGAAAAGGAGGACAGTTGGTCCCTGTATAGAAAAGGAAGACAGATGGTCCATGTATAGAAAAGCACCATAGCTCAGTGAGAAGTTATTTTACTCTTGTCTGTGTTGGGAGTGAGCTGATATGGTAGGGTTAGAAATTGGCACTACTCCTATAGTCCTGATCAAACTGACCAATTGTTAAGGTATAGTAAAGACTGGAGGAAATTTGCCCTTATTATTGTTATTGTTAGGATCAGTGGTCTAAAACTGTTAGTTTCTATCCCTGCATGGTGTGTGACAAGAGGACAGGTATCACATGGACACAATCTGTGGGTTGTGTTTGCAATTGTGTTTATGCATCACCCTCTGGCAATGCAGGGGCTGCACACTGTCAGGCAGGCAGGCAGGCAGGCAGGCAGGCAGGGAGACAGAGTCAGTATTGCAGCGCTGTTGCAGATCAAACAAAGAAATTTGGCCATTGTCTGTTTCGCGTACTGTCTGGTGGCTTCCAGGACTAGTTGGTCTTGAGGCATGAGCATGAATACCACGCTGGTTTTTAACGTTTTCATTCACAGCAAATGGTTGATATTTTAGTTGTAAAAATTAAATATTTGGGGTGCCAATTACCTGATACGTTACTGCTGACAAACGGTTTCATAGACTTTTTTCTCAATAGGTTCACAAACTGTATCCTGTTGTTCAACTGTTATCCTAACGAAATTAAGACTCAGTTGCCATAATCTGGAGATTGAAAGACGCAGAAACACTAACACACCTGCTCACCAGAGACTATGTAGCATATGTACCTAAACAAGGTAGAAGATGAAAACACCATATCCGTGCTTGTGGATTTCACCAAAGTGGTAAATGTCTAAGACCTGCATATCTCCGGGCTTTCCTTCTACATCAAGCTGACAAGTGGTGATATAACTGGGATACTGTCCAGAGAAGAATTGGACCCAACTCACTCATTAATCCTCAGATTTACCTTACCTTACTCTATGTTAACATTGCAGGTTTATAACCATAAAGATAGTTGCTGCTGTCCAGTACGTGAGTCACATGCCAATGTCTGATCAGTGTAGCAATGAATTTATCTAATAGATTTGGGCAGAAATATAAACAGCCATTGGATAGCAGGCATATGTCTATTTCAGACACTGCTTTGAACCCATGTAAATCAACATTAGTTGTAAGTGAAATAGTGCATTTGGATAACCCAGTGTCACCTTAGGAACAGGATCAGTAAGGCTCAGTTTTTAGAATAAATATTAAAACGTCTGTGAGGTACGTGATCAGTACAAAAAAAATATTAAATAAATAATAGGCTGGAAATAGCAGTGATCAAAAGGTAACTTGAAGCATGCCGTTATTCCAATCAGGCCTGACTCGGATCGATGGTTTGTTCTCATTCGGCTGTATTTGTATAGGCTTAGTTTAATAACCGCACTTCTATATGTGAAACATCTCATAATTATGTAAAGGTAAATGTTGATAGGGACGTATTTTCGAGATTTGATGAATAATACAAGAACTTTATGCATGATGTGTTTAATTGGTGAATTGTGACTTTACAATGAAGGTTGTCAGGTACATAAACGAATACTTTGGCGTTTATGATCCAGAGCTAAATGGCAATTTGTTGCTGATTGCACTGTTAGTGGTAGTACATGCTACTTGATGACTGAATAGTGATCTTTCTAATGCTTGTTGCTCGTAGAACAATCAGAGACAGCTGTAAGCCTCATCTTACACTTTGCGTGTAGTGGCTGTGGGTTTATACAGCTAAGCCGTTTGCACTGAATGGTATGAAATGGTTTCTGCATGTTTGTCACCTGTGACTTAGAAATGAGGATTTAAGTGTCTGTCACGGCAGAGATATACCAGCTCAAACTAACCATAGAGCTGAGTTTGTGTAGTTATGAGGAATTAATGTAGACATTGTGCTCTGTACCCACAACCAGCTGACTTCTTAATGACGACTCATCTTTCATTGCGACGATTCAGTAGCTTGTCTTTTGTCAATCCCTCAATGCCTACAGTATGGGGGCCTGAACATGCCTTTGTAATGTTGGCAAAAGGTTCCCTTGAATGCCCTGCGTGGTAGGGAAATACGTGTTCATAATAACCAGGCTCAGGGCAGATTGAGATTTACAACAGACTGCTACTCACAGTGTTAAAAAAGTAAACCTGGGACACTGAATGCGTCATGAAGTCATTAAAACAGGTCATGAGATGACACTTCAGGGGTCTTCACGAGGAGGAACAGGTGGTAGTGCTGAAAAAAGAATGAATGGAAATGTCGTAAAATGTTGTGAATGGTGTTATAAAACATTAACAATTTTAATGAGAGATTTATGTATGAATGCTTGTCTCCTGCTACTCTTTCTTTTAACCTCATGTTGCCTTGAGCATGTTGGGTAGAAACATGATTAAATATGTATTTATTGTGTCACATATTAGGTGTCAACAAAACAACACATAACTGGGCAAGCCGAGCTGAACTAGGACTCTACCCCCTTATCTACACAGTATTAATCAAAATAGCAAATTTTTATCACCATGTCTGTTCTTCCAAAAACATAATACTTCAGAACGCTTTTACAGAAAGTACATATTTGGTGAAAAAACGATTAGGATGGGTTTACCAGCTAAATATATTCTTAGGAAAACACAATTTGAGTATTTCAGCTTTGCTTTCACCAATATTCAAAGAGACAATCAAATCTAAATTCAACTCCCTCTTCAAGGAATCTCTTCAAGATGTAAATACAACAAGAGGCACAGGAAACAAACTTAGGACATATAGGCTAGTTAAAAATGAAATAAAATTAGAACCCTATCTCAGCAACTGTAAAGTAAAAAAATATCGAGTTCACTTTTCTAAACTAAGATTAAGTAACCATAAATTAAATATTGAACTTGGAAGACACACAAAGCCACCAACCCCACTACATCAGAGGCTATGCTCTACATGTTCAATCATTGATAACGAAAAACATTACTTACTTCATTGTATTAAACACACTCGAGAAAGAAATATACTATTTGAAAAACTATCCAGACAAAATGTAAATGTAAATGTCCATAGTCATGAAGACAAATTATTTCAATACATCCTGTCAAATAATGAAGCAGTCAATATCAACTGCATTTGTTTCCACATCTATAATTTCAAACAATAAATACCCCCTCATAATCAACCGTCGGCATTTTATGTATAAAATATGTAATATTGATTATTTTGTTTTTGTATGTGTCTACAGAAATGTAGATTATGTTTGTCTGTATATATGTATATATAAATCATAATGTCTTGTCTTTTAAAATTGCATCTGTCCCGTAATGGAACGTTTCTGCAATAAATATTATCTTATCTTATCTTATCTTACATACAAGAGTTTTGAAATGCCCAATGAACAGCCTGTGCCAAAAACAGGCCAGAAGCCAAAGATCGTGGGTTTGAATCCTGGTTATCCCTGACTCACTCACTAATCTACTCACTCACTCACTCACTCACTCACTCACTCACTCACTCACTCACTCACTCACTCACTCACCTATTCACTCACTCACTCAACTGCAGATGCGTACACACGGTAGAACTGAATGACATAGATATTAAAAGTAAGAAGGGTCATCTAAAATTCTGAAAGCTAAGCTAAAATTTGTCAAACCCAACTCACTCACTCATTAGTCATAGTATGTAGATTAGCATAAGTTGATTTTTACTCGACTCTGGTTTTTGGCAGAAATTTCTTATAAATATGGAAAGGGTGTTGTCAGATTTTTTCACTAAACCTGAAGACATATTGCTGACCTCAGACTTCAGACTAGTGGCTCCAGTGATAGACGGAGTGAATGGTATGTGGTCTACTAGAAGCCTGCAGGTTGAGAAAATGTATATGTATGGGTGGACAAGCTGAGATCTCCTCCAGGTGTTGACCGTTACACTGAAGTGTTACTGGACTCCCAGCCTGGTCTCCTCAGCAGATGAACACTTTGCTTGGACTCAATAATTCATCACCAGGTTAAAAATCTGGCTCCCTAATTACATTAAACTGTAGATGTTTGCTGACTGTAGGTTTGGTGTTAGATGTACACTGGAGATGGTACATACGGGTGAATTGGTGTGTAGGATTTATTCTCCCTTTTTCTTTCTTGTTGTGATGTTGAAGCAAGACCTGATGTCGCATAATGTTCCTATGTTGGGATTTGAAACCAGACTAGAGCATGATTGGCAAACGCTCTAACCACAAGGCCACCCCAGTTTTCCTGAGAACATGGCTGGGAACCAGCATTGATGTATTGGTTCCAACTGATACAAGTTCCACCAATCTGAGAATAAAATACACCCCTGTGTCTTTCTTTGCGACATCGATCTGGGCAAGTTCTGTATACATTTGCTGCATGATGTTTGCTACGAGACAAAGCTGATCCTCTGGTGGGGATGTTCATTCACAGCTTGAATTCAACCCTTTACATTTTAGATCAGAGGCTTTGCTCAGGAACTAATTTCAAACAAGTTGGAAAGAGATGAGAATCTGTTTGAGTTGTGCAAGACTTGCACTTCTAATTTGGTTGTAAGTGTCATACAGGTTAAAAACCTCCATATTGATTGGTTGAATCAAGTCACATGACCATAATACATTGAAAGCAACTTCAGGGATAGCTGCATTCGGACGTCTACTTGGATGATGAGGTGAATTGTTGATTACACCCGGCTTCTGCTTGGTAAACACAGTTTAGCAGCCATATTGATTAATGTCCCGAATCAGGATAAGCATGAAGCTGTTCTTCCTCCAGTGAAATGTGAGAATCTCCAGGTCAATAATTGGTCGAGGTCTGAATGGTTCTTTGCCAAATATTTTAGTAAGACTGCCCCTGATTGAGCCATTTAATCAATTGTAGTGAAGGAGGCACAGAGGAATGATCTATGCATATTCCTTGTAAAACTACAAACACAGCAGCAGTCAGTCCATGCTCAACAAACCTGAGGGTTTCCTGAAAGGTATCCAGAGGGTTTCCAGAAGGTATCCAGAGGATTTCCTGAAGGTATCCAGAGGGTTTCCTGAAGGTAACTAGAGGGTTTCCAGAAGGTATCCAGAGGGTTTCCTGAAGGTATCCAGAGGGTTTCCTGAAGGTATCCAGAAGGTTTTTCGAAGGTTTCCAGAGGGTTTCCTGAGAGTTCCTGAAGGTACCCAGAAGGTCGTCGGTGGCCTGACACACATTGTACAAGACGATTAATTCTGCAGCACAACTAGTAAATCTGTTTATGTTAGGAAACAATGACTTGTACTCCAGAGATTTCCCTTTTTTCCGAGAAGACAGAGTGTTATGGTCTTAACACTACAGCGGATATGACTGTTTATACTTTAAGAGGCACATGATGTGCAATGGTCCGAGTTGCCACAACTTGCTGTGCAGTGTTGTGTCTAGATTAACATACAGTCCCTGAAGTTAGGTATTAGATTAAAAAAACATGTACTTGTACTAAGGAAACCACAGGTCACTAAGTTTCAGAGCGGAAAAGGGGATGAACAGGCTGCCAAGAGCTAAGAAGGGAGTTTGGGTGAATGTTTTTTAAAATATATGCCCGGCGTCTGTAAGAGTGAGTGAGTATGGTTTTACGCAGCTTTTAGCAATATTCCAGCAATATCACGGCAGGGAACACCAGAAATGGGCTTCACACATTGTACCCATGTCAGGAATCAAACCTGGGTCTTCGGCATGATGAGCAAATGCTTTAACCACTAGGCTACCTGGCCGTCCGGGTCTGTAACAGACACTATGCAACTTGTAGTTCCCACGATCTAGTTATCACGGGTTGTTTAATTGGTCAGTTCCTTTAAAACCAAAGTTAACAGAAACAAATTTCTTATGATAATGCTACAAACTAAACCTATTGGTACCATGCCAGCACTACCACACAGGTTGGAAGCAGGGGCATTTGAGTGGTTACAGGTCTAGGGTAAGTTTGCCATACAAACAGTCAAGTTTGCCTTTTTTTGTGTGGCTTTTGAGATTGATGGAGAAATAAAGAACTGAACCAAACTGACCATTATCGAATTAAGCCTGCATGTGTGAGAGTCCTTGCAGTGTTAGTGACTCTGTCAACTTCAAGTATGTGTTGGTCAGTTTTACCTAGACTCTGCTCAAACAAACCGTCATCCTCAAATGTTTACACTTGCACCACGTGGATGGAGAGGACAGCCATGCCTCCCACTGACCATAACAAACATGACTTCCCTCGACGGAGTCCAATACATTTGTCTTCGAAAGAGATTTTCTCTCATGTTTGAATTCCAAGTATTGAACACAATCTGACATTTAATGACTCTCAACAATAAATCCCTCTTAGCGGTATCAGATGAAAAGGTTTGTTCAGAAATATACATTAATGTTTTAGCACAGTTGAAGTAATGACTCTCAATGTTCTTTTTGACTTTTAACATTATTGCTTTGGAACATCAATGAAAGCAAATCTATGTAGTTTTTAGTTTTGATTGTCATATGTTTTAACTGCTACTTAGCTTGTTTGAAAAAAAATTGTTCGAATTTTATCCATTTGGCAGAGCTGATAAAGGCTGGCTTTTATCATTTTCCTATTTCAAAAAATTGAATTCTCCCTTGTCAGGATATAAAGAGTGAACTGACATTCGCTACATCATAGTTCTGCCGATTATTATTGAAAAAGTGTTGAATGTCACAAATTATTTCAAGTTTTAAATCCAATTTCTTTGCTTCAAATGATTGAGTTAAAGATTTTTGACAAATAACACTAATTTGCTCATTTCACAACAGAAAGTGACATTTATTGTATTATGGCCTGAACTATCAACTGTCAAGTGAGCTCAGGCAATTTATTACAACAAGTGGACAAGCTGGCCGGCCATAATGGACACTAAGGATAGCTTCACATCTCCCTCTGGATACAATTGACACTTTCAAATGGTTGCATAAAGGAACACAAAAAATGCATGCCCGAAGCAAAGAAGTGCAAGTGTGCACCTTGGAGGCGCACTGGTTGTGAGGCCGCAGGATATGTGAGTCATGGGTTGTTCTGAAGAGAAGACTGTGTTCACATGGAAACTGTTGTGTACAGCCAACAGCATTGAGGGTAAACTTGTGTGTCAATACGTTATTTGACGATTATGATACCGCTAGGGGCTGAAAATACGGACGGACATTTTTCAACAATCACTTTGGTAGTGCAGGTTCAGGGACAATAGTGCTATTGTTCATTTGTTAGGTTTGAATATTGATTGCAGCATTTCAAGTTGGCAAAATGGGAGGGTATTGTCAGAACTACCCTTCAGCAATCATGTGACAAATTGTTTAAGTCAAAAAGACTCTTCGGGTCTTTTCGGTAATTAGAATTTATTGATTGTGAGTTTTCATTAATGGTTTTCATTTAGCTATTTTTTACATGTGGATTCAGCATAGTGAGACTAATTTGTTGTTTTCTTTGCAACATGCAACATTAAGTCTGAGAAGTGACATTTTTCCATGGGGGGGTGGGCGGTATCTTTGGAATGACTTGGTGCCTCTGATGAACTTCTCAAAGATATCAAAGCCTTGGTGTACTCGGGATGACTTGAGTGACATCTGTTAACACAATGTTCCTCCTGTGCACATCACAGTTGTGACAGGGAAATGATTCGTGGTCGGGTGACAAGCCATGGCAAGATTGAATCATACACCTCACGGAAATTACCTGTCCTGCACATCCACCAAACAGAAAGCGCCTTTGATTATCCCTTCTGTTGTGCAATTTCCTCACCCATCCCAATGGACTGATTGCCTTTAATTGCCATGGGTCATTTATGAAATTGATAATGAATTTGAATTGCTTATGATTGTCTTTGAGGAAGAAGAATTAGCTATCGTTACACGAGAGACGCATGGAAATGTTCATCAAGGAAGTTTGACTGGTGGGGATGGATCTGTCTGAAACAAACTTGGTTTAATCCAAAGTCTTAGGAAGGATGATGCACTTTGACATCTTGTATAAGACAATGGACATACAAAATCATGATCAAAGACAGTGGGGTTGAAAACGTCTTGATACAGAACTAATTGATTACACTGAGGCCAGGGAGGCATGGAATTCTGCCTGTAATTAAAATCATGTTAAAGGGATCTCAATCAAATTGTCAGATGAAACCAGCTTGTTCTACACTTTAATGTCCAGTGGGACAGATTTTGTCAGAGTAATGTCAGAGTGTTTCCTTAGTGCAATTCAGCACATAAACCTGACAGTGGCTCCTGTCTAACAAAGAGTGGTTGCTCACGTTTGGTGGACAACTGGTTTTCGGAAGGAGAGGCGTACAAACAGTTGTGAAGTTGTATTAGTTCATACAACAACTGGATCTGTTGTACCAATTATGTGCTGCACTGCACACAGTCAGGCTTTGCTCTTCTATTGCTACTGCCTACATTTCAATGCGAAACCTCCTTCGTCAAGTCTTGGTTTTAGTGTCAGGATCAAGAGCTGGGTTAAGGGTAGTAGAGAGGAAAGTAGTACCACACTTTGTTCCATGCCAGTTAGCCACATTGATTCACTAGAGAAACTATTCATGGTTTGGAAAATGCAATTTTACACCCCATTAGTTTGGATGATTTAGTTTCCTGATGTTGTTGCTAGAATTTGACAGGAAATATGCCTTTTCACAAATGAGGAATATTTGACTTTTCTATCATCAGTATAAAAAAATATTTTGTAAAGAGATTCATATTTCATTTTTGATGTGATGAGTTATTGATACATCTACGAGCTGCCGCTGCTGTACCAGTTGCCGTTAATTCCATGTCAGTGTGGTGATGAAGCTGAAATATTGCTGACATCAGCATAAAAAATCCTGTCTGTTGGAGACACACTTCAACATTCTTGTTGATGGGATTCCCAGTTGGGCCATAAAGCAGGAGTGCTTATGTGTCCAGGGTATATATACAGCCTGATTAAATCCCGGTACCAATGGTAATGAGAGTACCACTGGCATTTCCTGCAAGTGTCTGACTTGACCACTAGGTGATGATGGACATCTCAATATGTGTAGGCAGTAGTGGGACTGGTGGTGCTATGAACATAAGCTACTATGATGGAATGTCCTCTGTAATCAGGGCTCCAAGTGGACATGACTCCTCTGACAGCTGATTGATTGCTTAAACACACTGGCAAGGCCACTGGACTGAGAGCTGGGAACGTAACATGCCATTGGCTAATTCAATTAGGACAGATCCATTCAAATTGCCAGAGTATCCTGAAATTGAATCTGTTGGCATGTTGATAAATCGGGGCACAGGTGTTGAATGTACAGATACATTGAATGTAAGAGATCTTGTTAGAAATAGCTTTCTTCGGTATGTTTATGGTGGAACTTATGTGATATATTCTTTTTTTCACTTCTTCATAGCTATATCATACTGAAGGTAAGATAAGATGCAATAATATTTATTGCAGTAAGCATTCCATTATAGTACAGATGCAGTATTTAAATGACAAAACATTTTGATTCATACATACAAATATACATACTGTATTCGATGTAATAAGTGCCCCGCTCTCATAAGTGCCCACAGCGATAGTTGCTAATATATTTGCTAGTGAACAATCCCAATTAGCACTCTTCCGATTGATCAATGTACACAAGACTTATTTGTCCGTATATAATACGCACTCATGTGTTATATGCACCCTTAATTACGGGCAATTAAGTTCTTGAAAATATATCTGTCGTGTATAATACGCACAGACTTTAGTTTTGTATCATTTCAGGCTGTCAGCATAAACCACGAAATTTACGATCTTTCAACTCTTTCACCAAAACTATATTCTAATAAGAGCCCCGTAATTCTAATTTTGAGAGCGCCTTGGGATGTTGAATACAGTACATAATGTAAACACAAAGGAATCATTTAAAGAAAATATTAATATTACAAATCTAATGACACTATACATAATTTTGACAATCAATTTTTCACAGATTGATTATGAATGATGAGTATGTCTTATGTCAGTCTGTTTTCCCTTGAAAGCACTGATTTAATAAATTCTTTTGTATTTATTCCAAATGTAATGTCAGGATATTTGACATTTTACTGTGCGGATAGAAATTGTAAACTGTAAAACAGGAATTTTGAGTAGGCGTAAAGCTGTATTTAAAACTGTGACACATTGTAATGATACGTTTGGTTATGCGGAGTATTTCCTCTGCCTGGACAATACATCTGTACCAATGTCATGTCCTGCTGCAGGCCTGTGTAAAGTCAGTGCCGTAACATATGGGGGACTAGGTCCTGACATATGATGTGACAAAGTAGACTGTGTTACCTGCCTGGCCTACATGCTCTAGTGGAGGTGATCCTCACAGAGGTGGGGCAGCTTACAGGTGCTCAGGCAGAACAACGGCTCAGGTATTCAAAATATTTGTCATTTAATAAAATTTGTGGGGGAAAAAATGAGATGAATCATCTTATTCGTATGGTTTGTATCATGATCTGAAGAGGGTGCCACACCCTGACACACCCTTTAAACATCTACTCAGTCTTTATTACACTCTTAACATAATCGACATGCCAGTATTGATAGGTGTTCCCGCATTTAACAAGGTGTCATATGCTCCAGTATTGATCATTTGCCTCGTTCCACAAAACCATCTTAACACTGAGACTGTCGTAAGTCAGTGTCAAAGTATTTGAGTTATGATCGTCTTAGTACTAAGATCACTTTGTGGAACTGTCTTCACAAAGTTTCATATTCCCTAGTTGCTTTGAGAATCCTGAAACAGATTCTATTTGTAAATGTATATATCTTCCCTTATCTCGACTCTGCAATACTACTGTCTGCATGGTGGTTATGGTATAAATGATTTATGGCCCATGTTTACAAACTGTTTCGCACACTCACAGACTATATAACACAGGTGTGTGTTAACAGTTTCTGTGTTGTTCCCACTCAATGGCATGCACGTCTCAAGGATGAAACAGATGAAGACATAACACCATGATTGAATACAGATGTTCAACTCAGAAGAGATTTATTACACCCCGAGATACTTGTAATGTTCTAAAGGTTCTAGATTTCTTGCAGCCGAGTAGCTGAATTAATTCAAATATAACATAAATGTCAAATGTGAGATGTAGTGTGATAAATACTTCAGATTGCAATTTTGTAAAAATGGTTATTTTGTAAAATCAATGCCATCAGTATATTAATAACGAAAGAGCAATGCCATCATGCATAGAATCGGTTGTCTGAAAAGGGATAGAGCCCCTTTGGTATGCCCTGTGGTGGCGTCATGTGAACATTTCAACCGATTTATTTCTCAAGCTTGTGAATGTAGGAAGGGTAGTATTGTCATGTAGCATGAAGGGTGTCGTGACTACCACGCATTTCCACCTGGCATGTGTGTTGTGTTGTATGGTGCCTGCTGCAGTGAGTGTTGGTGATATGCGCTGTGAGCGGAGGCACTCCTGAATGACTTACACACTAACACACATCCAGCTTTCTGCTGTATCTGCGTCTTGGAGTAATGTTCCACTGACCACATCTGTATACAGGACCCATGAAGATTCCGGTGTAGAATAGGTCTTCAGCAACCCATACTTGCCATAAAAGGCGACTATGCTTGTCGTAACTAACGGGATCGGGTGGTCAGGCTCACTGACTTGGTTGATACATGTCATCGATCCCAATTACGTGGATCGATGCTCATGATGTCAATCACTGGATTGTCTGGTCCAGACTCGATTATTTTACAGACCACCGTCATAGAGCTGGAATAATGCTAAGAGCGGCGTTAAACAACAAACAACAAACAAAACATCTGTATACAGCCTTAATTAACATCTACACCTCATCCCTGAGACTGATTATTGTCTACCTCACTTGTGAGGTATTCTCAATGATTTTAGCCCAACCATACTCCTCTATGAACCATGATAGGATTTCCCAACAAGGTTTTAGTCATCTGTCATCAAAATATCTTGTTTGGGATAAACTATCTCTGGATTCTTAGCACACAGAATGAAGGATCAGTTAAGAAGAATTCCAGATAGCTGCCATATTGCTGACACGACAGTGTAAAGAAAGCCAATAGTCACTCACTGACTCACTAGAAATTAAGACTATTGATCTGGCTACTGCCTCATCCTCATGCTGAAGCCCCCATGTTGTCGAAAGTCTGAAGCTAAGAGAGAGTATTGAGTGAGTATGGTTTTACGCCGCTTTTAGCAATATTCCAGTAATATCACGGCGGGGGACACCAGAAATGGGCTTCACACATTGTACCCATGTCAGGAATCGAACCCGGGTCTTCTGCGTGACGAGCGAACGCTTTAACCACTAGGCTACCCGACTGCCCCTGAGGCTAAGATGGTAATGTTTTGATAGTGTAAATATTCAAATTAGCCGTCATTAAACATGCATGGAAAATATTAGTCCTGCACCATGACTGTGGGATATATTTATTTTCTGAAAAACAAAAACAAACAAAAAACAATCTAATAACACATTCAAAAGCAAGTCTAGCCAGCTCTGGCTTACTAAGCTCTATCCACTATGAAATCAGCATAGGGAAATTTATTTTTTATTTATTTTTTAGAGTCAAGAAGGATATTGTGTAATAAAAGATTTCATAGGCTAAATGTTAGTCTAGGAAAATATTTAGAAAATGAATTTATTTACTATTAGGGAAGGGAAGTATTTTTCCGAATCTGACATCTGATAAATGTACATGGACTGGGAAGGAAAGGAACAGGAATGTGATCATTAATAAAGATGTCTGCATAATCCCAGGAGACAGTATGTCACACAGACAACCACACCCTCTGTTTCATGGTTAGGTGTAGATATTCCCCTGTCTTTGATGTAAGCAGGTATACAGCTAAAATATATCAGTTTGGAAAAAATGTTGTAAAAACTGGGTCCCATTTGTTCTAAAATACTTAAATAGGACATTCAACACAGACATTGTAAAATGTTGCAAAAGGACTTAAAATCAGATCCACAGATAGCCTGCTCTTGGATCACACAAGTTGTCTCCTAGGAGACAGTATGTCACACAGACGACCACACCCTATGTGTGTTACCTGGAAAGGTGTAGATATTCACCTGTCTTTGTTTGTTGTTTAACGTCGCACTCAGCAATATTCCAGCTACCGGTATATGACGATGGTCTGTATATGATCGAGTCTTGACCAGACAATCCAGTGATTAATATCATGAGCATCGGTCCACGCAATTGGGATGGATTACATGTATCAACCAAGTCAGCGAGCCTGACCACCCGATCCCTTTAGTCGCCTCTTACGACAAGCATGGGTTGCTGAAGACCTATTCTACCCCAGATCTTCACAGGTCTCACCTTTCTTTGATGTAGGCAGGTCAAGCTGTTTGTCAGGAAGTATTTAAGGCTCATGTTTGATCATGTACACGCACACAGCAAGTGGGAGGGTTTCCTTTCATATTTCACGGAGTAAAAAATGTCTCTTCAAATATAATGTACATTGGAAAAATGGTTGATACAGCTACAATATGATTCATCTTGGGTTGAGTGTCAGTTTGATAAATGTTTAGCTCATGAAGAATTATGTTGGGGAAATCCAACTGTTTTCTAAATCAACAGTATTAATTCACAATCATGAATGGGGTACATGCCTGTGTTGACTCAAGCCTTTCAAAACTCCATGTAATCCCATATCAATAACAGCTCATTCAGAAATTACATCTGCACCAACACCGATACCGTCTTAACCCAGATTTGTTTGATTTTCCTTGTTCAAACTGACATTGTAATCCTTTTTTTATCCACAATAATGTAAATGTTCCTCTTTCTACTAGTGGGGAATTATCTTCTCAGGGGTTCCTGCGCACTGTTTGCCCAGCACAGTGGCAGTTTACCAGTCTCCCAGAGACAAGGGAGTGTTTCAGTAGGCATGTCTCCCCGCCAAGTAGATAGCGACATCCTACCAAGTGCTATGGGACATCATTTGTACATGAGGGGCGGTCGGGTAGCCTAGTGGTCAAAGCGTTCGCTCGTCACGCTGAAGACCCGGGTTCGATTCCCGACATGGGTACAATGTGTGAAGCCCATTTCTGGTGTCCCCCCTGCCGTGATATTGCTGGAATATTGCTAAAAGCGGCGTAAAACCATACTCACTCACTCACTCATTTGTACATGT
Organism: Haliotis rufescens; assembly: GCF_023055435.1. Classification (NCBI taxonomy): domain Eukaryota; kingdom Metazoa; phylum Mollusca; class Gastropoda; order Lepetellida; family Haliotidae; genus Haliotis; species Haliotis rufescens. The sequence continues at coordinate 58,668,675 of NW_025964223.1, forward strand.
TGGTAGTTTGTTATTTGATTTCATTTGATCTTGCTGGATTACACACAAATGGAATATAATGACCCCAAACAGAGTAATCCAGAATCAGGAATTTTAATTATACAGAACACCCTCGTAGGGCAGGGTACAAACTGTTTACATATGGGAATAAATATTACTATAGACATGAGAGGTATAGATATGCATATTATGTACATTATTCATAGGGGTATTACATATTATTTTCATTCATGATACATAAAGGTTTGTATATACCATAGGACGACTGGCAGTCTATACTTAGTGTAAATACAATATTGATAACACACACTAGTTGTATTAAAGATTAACGTCATATCTAAACATTGTCTACAAGATGGGTTCTTTTTGTCAACACGTCAGAGATAAATCTTGTAACAGATTATGCTTTTTCAGAACAGGGATTCAAGATACTAAGCAATGTGTGTATGGAATTATTCTGTTCTGTACAGTGATATATCCCTATATTATGTCTTTAAGAGATAGTGTTGACTCGTAGATTTCATCGCCTGTGTTCTTCCAATGCAACATTTCAGTTCAGATGCTTGTACCTTTGTCAAGCACTTGATCAGGGTACTAGGACCTATACCAAAATGTTGCATTAGAATCATAAAATTAATTCTGTTTCCCTAGATTCATGAATGGCATATGCAGAATGACAACTTACAAAATGATATCTGCAACATGATTCTTACACCCTGCAAGTCTTGTGAAATTGAAAATGGGTTCAAACGTGGATACTCTCTTTCTCCTATTTTGTTTTGAGCATGTCAAGAGTGAATAAATTATTTTTTTTGAAGTAATACCAACAGATTGACATAACCTTTAAAAGGATTTTTGTAAGTCCTTGGGATTACTGTTGAACTCATGTGGAATAAGTCTTCACAGGTTCTCTCGTTTCATGAAAAGAGTCTGTGGAAGGCGTTATCAGTATTGTCCACATGTTTAATGATATTGTTGTGACACTGTGGTACCCCAGGCTCTCCCCATCTATGCCCAGACCGTGTCTGTATAGACTTACCAGATTACTTTGTAACACAACTAAACAAACTCTTTGAAACCTGATCAAATCTGTCAACTTTTTATTGGCACCATGTGAAGTACACCAGCAAGGGCAGACCAATATTTGTTTAGAAATTAAACATTTTGAAGTGGCGGGAAGTGTCTTCTGTTGTGGCATGCTATCGTATTTTCCATCCATTCTCCAGCCAGTAAGAACATACAGGAGACATACCAATTACTATTTAAAGGAATAAAAATGCCTGCAAATAAGTACCACCCAGCATGTTGAGTTTCCTAATTACGTAGCATAAGAAAAGATTAGCAAAGCCCTGCTGTTTATCCTCAAAGACAATTTGTTTATACCAGTACAAAGAATGAACCCAATTAATTAGGTTAACGCGGCACATGCACTCTGAGAATGCGTGGTTTTGTGTAGAGAAATAATATTACACCCTTAACGTGCTGATGTGCAGGGAGGCAGCAGTAACCTATTCTCAAACAACAGTTAATTGTTCTGTGTATTCAGTCCAAATGACATCAACATTATTGTTAAGGTGTGTGAACTACTTTGTCGGAGGTTGATCAGCTGTGGGAGATTGTCGCCCTTCCCTCATTCAAGACCATTCACATGGTCACCTGGGAGCTTGGGCATCCATTACAAAAAGCTATTGTCCTCTTGTGATCTGATGGGCAGCCAATAACCTTGTGTTATGATGATCTTTAAGTGCACAGATAACTGTATACACAAATAAACACGGACGGATTGTCACCTGGGTCACTTCTTTGATCTGTCTTAATGAGACAGGTGATACAAGGTGGGTTGTTTACACCAGGGCCAATGCCGACAGAATTGGTTTCATTATTAAAGGGCCAAGTGGCATCCTACAGGGCAGAGCAGGTCAATGGGGGTCGGTGACGGAGGAGGGTGCGTTGCACTTCTTATGTCCCCCATGAATGTCCTCCTTGAATGTCCCCCATAACTGTCCCCCTGATAACAAATGACCTGTGAACCATACCCACCACCAAATCGCACCCATAGAAACCCACATTCTGTTACTGTCGTGAACTTGGTGAACCATGTAAGCTGCTGTTGTAAAGTGTAATGGTTTTGACTTCTTGCTTTGTGGTTCTAACCATAAGTTAATACTACGTTTGACAGTACCATATTTAGAAGTTAAAGCCCTTTGCAATTTTGACTTTATACATGTGATAAAGAATAACAGTGTATATATGATTGAAAAGTGTAAGTATCTCCGGTGTATTCTGATCCTGCAATAAACATACAAGGGACCAGTGTGACTGAAATGTTGTCAGTTGTTGGCCTTTAAAGACACTACTGCTACACCCTCTCGGAAATAGTCTTTAACCAGTCAAATGCGACAAATAAGAGTCTCATCATGGAGTAAATGGGCAAGAATATATTTAAACTTCCATTTCTATGGAGCTATTAAAGTGCCAAGGTAGTTGTAGATTGCCTCACAACAAATAAGTGTTTGCAGATTTTCAATTCTGCACTCGAAGAGTTTTTTGTTAGCTTGTGTGAGAGTACTGCCCTGTTGATCAGTTGCACCAGATAACACATGCAAGGAGTGATGTTTTCGTGGACGAGTTGGTCTCACGCTTACCAAATGTGCCACTTGTTAGACGCTCAGATGAGGAATTACAAAAAGATCTGTTTTCCTCTCCTGAAAAATGTTTTCCTTCCAGGCAAATAAACGTGTGTAGAGTGTGAGAAGGAAGCACTGAGGGATATGTGGAGAGGTTAGCGGTGAAAGGACTCGTGGACCAAACCTAATCTTGGTCCCCAGTAGCTAGAAGAGGAATAGCCCCCAGCTGTCAACATGTCAAATTTAGAAAGTCCTTGCCAGCCCGATTCAGTTCACTTCTGTCTTCCCGATGGCATTGTCTTGTTGTAAGGATATCAGCATCAGACCAGTGAATACCTAATTGCCCTGTGAATCAAATTGCTTAATATTCCGGATGTCATGCCTACAAGATAGGATGCCTGTTTGTGTTGAATTAGAACACAATACCAATTTCAGTTGATTTAGCAAATTTGCATATAATTGTTCAAAGTTCATGTGCCCTGAGCCAAGTTGAAGATAGTAACAGCACTGGTTAAATGGATTGAACAAATTCTTTTTGTCCAAGTTTATTCCTGTACAGATCCCACTGGAACTAAGACAGTGATAGATTTGAGGCATATAGCCACGTAATACATGCTTTTCTACACATATAGTTAACATTGCAGACATTTCATCCAAGTGCTGTGCATCCCATTTCCTGGGGAGAATCTGTGAAATGTGCATTTACAGCTTGAATGACAGTATGGGGTGATTTGTTTCACTTAGCACATTTGCGGAATGTTCAGTGTGGGCTTGTGAAGTGATAGGGTTAGAGTGAGCCAGGGCAGATTTGTTGACTCAATGCTTTGAAAGGGGGAACTTTGGGGGGTCAGTAGAGTTAGAATACCCCCAGTGATGTGAGGACAGCAGGAACAATGTGGCCAGTTCTTGTGTGACATGGCACAGCATGGAGGAAGTCATGGTTTGATATGTCACAGGTTTTCTTTTAACTGATCTCAAGACCAAAGCATCAAAGCAGATTCTGATCCTCAGTGTTGAAGTCAGATTTAAGACAAAATATTTCCATTTGGATAATCATTTTTAAAATTGGGAAATATTGCATGAAAGGGATGGAAAATAAGTGTTTCTATTTTGAACCTGCTTCTGGAGTGATTGGATAAGTGATGAAACAAGACAGAAAGGTGACAGTTATTTATCATTAACAGAGCAGATGCTTGCTTCGCCAACAACAATTGATTGCAACTGTACAAGGACCTTAAGGCTTACTGTTGTTCACTGTATAGGGAACATCTTCAGCATAGCAGGTGCTTGCTCAGTCCACAGAGATTGATAAATGTTCAAAGGACCCTACTGTTGTTCACTGTATAGGGAACATCTTCAACATAGCAGGTGCTTGCTCAGTCCACAGAGATTGATAAATGTACAAAGGAACTTAAGGCCTATCCGTGTACAGTCACCAACACAGTTTGTGATTTTAGCCACTTGTCCAAAAGCCCATGTTTCAGTCTAGTAATCTACATGCTAATGTTAGTCCACACATTAACGCTAAGATCTACTGAAAATGATGTCAAGTGACAGGTTCGGGATAGTAGATTCAAAAGGTTTTGACACAGACTGTCAACACATATGTCTCCTCTGTCAGGAAAAGCTAGTCATATCACATGTATAAGTGCAACTTACCTAAATATAGTGTTGTATAGACATTAATCTGTCCTGCCTATTTGTATTGAAACACTCAAAGATTTATTCATTGATTCTTGTTGACATTTTTGATTTGTATCATAGTAGGACTTAAGCCTATCAAGTGAGAAGTGTCCACCCTTTGAATAATCAGTCAAAAATAACAAATGCACAATCATGCCAAAATGTAACACGATCCATCAGTCCAAATGAAGTGATTTATATCTGATGAAAGGACTTCATGACTATAAAGGGGCGTATCCCCCTGACTTTCATTTGGTACCCCCACGGGGCCAGACCTCACACTGAGGAGGGATCTGTGAGACAATCAGTCAGAACAATAGCAGGTTATCAGGTGTCAGATTAGGTATCAGCTCTATAGTATGTCTGTGCTGCTGTAGGCATGCAGCAAAGACTACCTGTAGGCAGAAGCGTGGGCGGGAAAGGTCATTTGTCAAGGTCACTGGACAAGGGTAATAGAAAATTAACCTGTTCCCTTTAAATTGAATGAGTGTTAGGGTAGCTGCATGGGTAGTTTATGTGACACTCAGCAATATTCCAGCAATATGATGGCGGTGAGCATGAATCTATGCAATAAGGATACGATGACATGCATCAACGAAGTCAGGAAGCCTGACCACCCAATCCCCTTAATCACCTCCTTTCAACAAGCATGGGTTGCTGAAGACTTATTCTCCACCCGGATCTTCATGTGTATATGCAACAGGTAGTGTGGGCTAAACCAAGTGCTGTTGGGAGAGAGACTCATGTTTTATGTGTCAATTTCTCATTAGATGATCAACTTGTGCAAATACAAACTTATGTTTGGAATTGTGGTCCATTAATCAATTAATCTGTTTCCAAGAAGGATAATTCAGCATGAGATAGCGACTAAAATATTTGCAAAACATATTACAAACTACTTGAGCTCTTGCACCCTCCGATGGCTGAAGCAAGATATCAAATTCATCTTTCTTTTATGCCATGTGCACACCTTTAAAGTAGCTTTTAGCTTGCACCAGAGAGAAAAGTTACATGAATAAATTTCAGTCATTAAAAAATTAACCAAGAAAGATAAAGACAGCATTCTAAGCGATTTGTCACAGCTTAAACGGGAAACGGTAATAATGATCATTAATCACTTGTGTGAGTTGTGGACTGGTTGAATTGCCAGCATCTTGGAGCATAAGACTGCTCTAACTGCATCTTGAAGGAAATGGATGGTCTGGGAGGGGATCAGGACCAGCAACCTGAATTAATCATGTGCTCCCAATTCCTTCTGCTCCCCCAGACACATGACCCTCCCCCTAGTCAAACCCCCCACCCCCTCATTTCAAGAATCAATTGGAGTAAAGAGATTGAGATGCTTCAGTTTAAGACTGACTTGTCAGTTAGTGGGTCCATGTAGATATAGCCTAGGGTCTGTACCAGCATAGCCTTCCTCCAAGGCTGTACTGAATGATAAGTTCATGGGTAGGGAGTAATTCTATCCTTATGATAGGCAAGTCTAGATATGTGGGCAGTATATCTAAGGACTCCAGTCTCTTATTGTGACAACTTGTTCTTTTTATTTACATAATCTAGAAATTGATTTAAACTATTAATTATTGCCTGAGAGACTTGGGCAAGTCTAGTACCTGCACTGTATTGATAAGAGCCAGTAAAGGATTATTGTGGCACCCTTTTATACGGGTCTACGGGGCTACGAAAGGGCTCTGTTGGCAATACATCAGATTAAAAGTTGCTGTCAGAGTTACTACTGCTGTCTGTAGGACTAAGGCTCACAACTACTGTAGGAACACCTCAGAGAAGTTACTTACAGTCTCAGAATACCAGTATAAGAACAGAAAAGAAACTGCACATATATTTTGCTAATTGTCTTAAAGATTATTGTACCTATTGTAAACTGGATTGGTCAATAGTTTAACCTTTCTGAGTTTGTTAATGTTTAGACAGGATTAGCATTTGCAGAGGAAGGGACAGATATATAACACAGATAGGGAATATCTTATGTATAACAGGTGCGGAATATCTTATATATAACAGGTAGGAAATATCCAATATATAACACAGGTAGGGAATATCTTATATGTAACAGAAGGGGTATTGTAGTACAAATCTCTATTTCATCGGTCTACCTAATTATGATTATTACCACAATCCATCATAATTTCTTCCTGACAATACAGTCTGACAGATGATTGAGCAATCTGACTGATGTCCTGACAATCAGTGTGTATTTCTGTGGATTTGTCATCTTCTGCTTGTTTTTTGTGCAGCAACATATTCCTGTGGTTATACACTAGCTACCATAGGCAGGCCCACCATGATGCTACAGTGAAGATTCTCTGGTTCATACGGGCACTAGATTTGCTCTTACATCAGATAGACCATATGGTTTGCAGTACATGTATGAAGGCATTACCACTAATAACAAAGTAGCGTAAATGTAGAATATTGAATCAACATGCCAGGCGGTCTTGGATACACCAATTCTACTTGCCATGTAAATCATGTGGGGAAAGTGATAGCTGACGCAGCACAGATCTTTAGGGAGAATAGAGATGTTTTCTTGTATCAAGGAGAATAAACTATGGTTATTTTATGTGTAACTGATTGATTCCGGGTGACATTTATTCCTGGTTTTATGGGTACCCATACTTAGGCTCTTTGACAGGTTAATTAACAAATAATTAAGCTGCCATATGGCTGTATTGCTGTTCTTGATATGACTTATGGTAGCTATGGCATACTGATGAGAATAACGAAAGAAGTTAATTACTTAGTCAGAGCAGTACCATGAAATGATACAATTTATGTTTATAGTGTAAGATATAAAGAAAATGATGGAAAACACAAACGTGAAAAAGGAACATTTGATCATGGTAGCTTATGATGATGCCAAGTAAATTTGTTTTATATCTTTCTGTTGTCAGATGTGAAGGAATGTTTTTTATCACAGCCTGAAGGAAGGGTTTTGACGTGTGCTATTTGTAAATGTTGTGCGAAAAGTGTACACAGTAGCACCCAAAGTTCAACACAAAGCCACTTGTTTAGAGACAAGACGTCACATATTTTCATATGCCTGGCCTATGTATGGGTCAGTTTCAATATATCTTTTTGAAATGTACCTATGATAATTGTGATAACCTTGCCCAGAGACCCATGAAGATCCAGGGTAGTATAGGTCTTCAGCAACCCAAGCTTGCCATTAAGGCGACTGCTTGTCGTAAGAGGCGACTAACAGGATCGGGTGGTCAGACTCGCCGATTTGGTTGATGCATCAGCCCCAATTACGTGGATCGATGCTCATGATGTCAATCACTGGATTGTCTGGTCCAGACTCGATTATTTACAGACCACTGTCATATAGATGGAATATTGCTGAGTGTGGCGTAAAACAACAAACAAAACAAAACAAAACCTTGCCCAGAATGCTGTGGACATATCATAGCCTAGCCTTGCTCCAAGTCTCTACTGTATGATAAGTCCATGAATGTATAGTAATTCTATCCTAATAATAGGCAAGTCTAGATAAGTGGACAGTACTCGTTTATAGAAACAGTTTGTTCCTATTTTTTATATAATCTTTGAATTATGATTTAAGGTTATAATCATTGCCTTAGAGACTTGTGCAAGTCCTACCATGGCAAGATGACCTTGTGGCTGTTTGTGCCCTCTTCTCGTTGTGGCCTGCTGAGGTTTGACTGCCAAAGCTTTCATTGTCATTGTCAACTATTTGCTGTCAGGTCCTGGTAATATTGACTCAGTGATCACTTTATACACTGTCAATATCTCCTGTTCGACTCACAGGTATAATGTATTATTAAGGTATGTAATCAATGCCATCAGCTTGCTACAGGTCATGCCCTAGTGATCCAGGCCAGCTGGCCTGTTGGCCATACAGGCTTCATGTCATTGTGGTTCCACCACTCCAAGGTTCCCATACACTGTATTGATTTATGAACTAATGTGTTTGATATACTTGTCATCAGTAACATGTTTGTGACTATGTTTGAAATGACCCAAATCATAGCCTTTGTCCAGACAATGGAACATTAAGTCTTTGAATGGCATTTAGAAGTGATACACATAAGGAAGAGAATTTCTTTATTATGAGGAAACACAGATGTCCATAACCATCAGCATTAATTACTGTAAAGTGTTGGCTTCCATTGTCTTTTGCTAATCACCTATCAGCAGCAAGTATCTGTTGGTTCCCTTTAAAGTTTCCACCTTTGTTATCTTAGTACTTTTGTTGCTCTCACATGTACATATATATGCTCTCTGCCTCATAGCTTTCATTCACCTGATGGAGGAGAAATCATATACTCTGAATTGTTGTGTTTCTTCATAATAGAGAAGTTGACATCCAAAACTTCTCTTCCCTAATGTAACATTAGTGCACAGCTCATCATCAACCACTCGTGTGGCGCTCCAATGATGTAGGTACTTACTTCTCATTGTTCACTGCCGGATGAACCAATGCTTTTCTCAAGGCTTAAATGTCATTGTACAAATGGTATCTCTTTCTCATTAAAAATGCAAGACGACTGGAGATACATGGAGCAAGGTAGACACTAGCAACTCGGCCATTTTGATGTCATCTGAGTGTGTAAGATGGTCATTTGGTTCTTCATGTTCATGCAGTGTGGAGTTAGTAAAGTGGTTGAAGAAGAAGCACTTAGTGTTGGCACTGCCATATCTGATTCTTGTATTGGCCAAAGTGGTTTTTCTTGAGAAGGACTGGAACTTGAAAAAGGATGCCATTTGATGTCTCCTTCACCCTCATGCATCGACAAAGAGGCATCGACATAGGTATTCCTAAGTACTGTTGAATTCTATGTCTGTGTAGATCTGAGTTAAAGAGGTATAAAAATGATAGTAAAGGTTTTTAATGCAGATGTGTCAGTGCTGATTAGTCTGTCTCCCAGACCCTTGAGAAAAAAAGCGCAATCCAACTCAAGTCTAGAATGATTTGGCAAGTCTAGATTGCCTCAGCTCTAGGCTGAAATTAAGGATTGGTCTGGGCTCCATTTTGATAATATTTATTATAATTTTTTTATATATATATATTTTTAAATAATAACTTTATTTCTGGGTCTAAATGTCAGTCAGCAGCTTAAGCCTCGTGACTTTCAAATAAGACAAGTTGGATGAGCCCCTGTGTTGTGCCCGACTCCCCACCCTACACTACCCCCTGACCCGTCATTGCACATACATTGATGTACACACTGTGACAAGGCACGTAGTCTCTGTTTGACAAGATATTAAGGTATGAGTCAATATTATCACTATTGATAGTGGATGCTGATCCAGTGAAGGATCATGGGAACTATTGGGTGTGTCACATCGACTGGATAGGTAGTGTACCCAGTACAGAGTGGTGCTTGGACACTTTTGTAGTCATCATGTTCTGATCATTGGAAACCTTTGTGGACTATTGCCAGGACACGACTTGTTAGGACATTCCTTTGTGGGAGTTATTGATTAAGTTGACATTATTATAATGGACATATTTTATGTTCAGAGCAATGTATGGTTTTACAGGTAAAAAAAAGAAAAAGAAAAAAAAAGAAATGAAAAAATATTTAAAAGCATCATGTTTATGTATTTATGATAAATGTAAAATGATAAAAGTTATGAAAATCTGATGCAGTCCAGTTTGCATTCCTTGTTCCAGGACATCATGATGACAGGAGTACACTGTCTCTGTCAGAATCTCTCGATCATGTCTGGGTTGCACTGATAGGCAACAATTAACAAGATAAGAAGTATCATCTTCACCTTTTCTGAACAATGTATGAATATTATTTTCGTACCACATGTAAATCTTGGCGTACTCGAACAAGCAACGTTTTAGGTATCATGTAATGGTTCACAAAGGAGACACATCCATGACAAGTGAAACAGTAGTCTCGTTACTGGCACCTCACCTGTCCATTGCTCATCACCGTCTCAGTGTGAGGCTTGTGTAACATCAACATCCCGCTTCTAACACTGAGTGTAGACAAACATGAGCGCCACAGTTATCTCGTTATCTGACAGCCTCCTACATACATGCCGGATAATTCAACATCCATGCTTCTGAAGAGTTGTCGACTTCTTCGTAAGCAGATTGTAGAAACAAATCAGCCGGGTATCACTGTAACCTCACAAGTCAACACCATGTTGTGTGTTGAAGGTGAGAAAGATAAGACAATAAACAAGCACCTGCTAGGGACCTCGCCAGTGTATGAACCTTACTGTTGCATAGTCTTGTCAAATATGACCAGTCATCTAGTCACATAGATTCATATCAAACGTTGAAAAACAAGCACCTGCAAGGGCACTCTAAACAGTGCAACAAGCTCACTTGAACATACTTCTGTTAAATAAAACCAATCGTATAGTCTCATTGATTCATATCAAACATTGAAAAACAAGCACCTGCAAGGGCACTCTAAACAGTGCAACAAGCTCACTTGAACATACTTCTGTTAAATAAAACCAATCGTATAGTCTCATAGATTATATGAAATGTTGAAAAACAAGCACCTGCAAGGGCACTCTAAACAGTGCAACAAGCTCACTTGAACATACTTCTGTTAAATAAAACCAATCGTATAGTCACATAGATTCATATCAAACGTTGAAAAACAAGCACCTGCAAGGGCACTCTAAACAGTGCAACAAGCTCACTTGAACATACTTCTGTTAAATAAAACCAATCGTATAGTCACATAGATTCATATCAAACGTTGAAAAACAAGCACCTGCAAGGGCACTCTAAACAGTGCAACAAGCTCACTTGAACATACAGTGATCGCTCGCTATTGCGCTCTTCGATAAAGCGCTACTTCGGTTATTACGCGCGGTAACGCATGGCTCCCAAAATTTATGTACACTTTTATTACTGAGAGTTTTACACAGACATAATTGTATTGTTGTTCGTTGTTCATTTGCACATAACGCTTCTCATTGCATAATCAACGGTTTATCGCTGAATGGAGTTCTAATAATCTGTTTGAAAACATCCGCGGCAAGTCCCGGAAATACGATTGTTCAACTAGTTAACTTTTCACACTATACATCCTTTGATCTTAGAAGCGCATGCATGCAATAAAAGAGAACCACAAGCGAAGTTTATATTCTTAATTAGTGGGCAATCCAATTTAAGGCTAAACTGTCACACACATGTAGTTGCTGTCACAACACGGCGGTCATTCATTTCGTAATCGCGCTTTCGTAACATCGCCTGTTTTTCCCCGTAGTTATAACAAGCGATTTCATTGGATTAAAATTTGTTTCTAATGACGCTTTCTTGCCGAAATCTGCTACAAGTTTCGTGATTGGTCAATTTTGAGCACGTGACCTCAGGCAGCCAATCAAGCTGTGATACCAAGCTCGTGTTTGATAAATTTCAGAAGTTAGCGAAAGATTTTTTGTTAAATCGTGTTATTCTGAACGTTTTAAGCAGGAAATCACGATATATATTAAAAATATCGAACTTCGCGAATGTATCGTGCTAGGTTACGAGCTGTGACAAAGATTTTTCATGCATATATTTTTGCATTAAACGTTGTGTCCGAGCCGAGAATTCAAGGCCACGAAAGCCGAGATGTCATTTGACTTACATTAAACGCGATCGCACGAAACGATGGAAATAATAACTTAGATGTAAGTTTGATTACTTTTAGATATATTTTTGTTGATTTTGTTTATCACTTTGTATAATATATTTAAAGATTTGCTTAAAATAGTCTTTATTTTGCTCTTTGACATGTTCGATGCGGACCCGTTGTCGAAATGTGTGTCCGAGAATTTTATTTTCAATAACATCGCGGGAAATAGTGAATAATTTTTTAATTTATTGATAAAAAATGATAAATTAGAATGGAATACGTATTTCAGACATTGTGAAATATGACAGATTTAATAAATGAATGATATTACAGTTAGATCTAGGTCCATAAAAATATATACTATTTTGACGTGACGTGAGATAAACACATAGGCCTATTGATGATTTGAGATTTGCCGAGCGCGCTCCCCCGCCTCGGCCTCGGTTAAACGGCTCATCGTCTATAACGCCCACCAATTATTTGGACCCCATTGGTAGCGCAATAGCGAGCGATCACTGTACTTCTGTTAAATAAAACCAATCGTATACTCTCACAGATTATATGAAATGTTGAAAAACAAGCACCTGCAAGGGTACTCTAAACAGTGCAACAATTGATCATACACCTAGTATGATACTTCAGTGAGGATAAAGTGTATCTATCTTAATTATGGATGTTTGGTCATAACCTGAAGTATCTCCATGTATTTGAAGCTCACTGAAGTTTTAGACTAGGATCTTTTGAAAGTATAAGACGACAGATATTGATATTATAATGATTAATATTCAATGTAATAGTTCATATTTTCAAGTTATAAATATATGCAACAGTACAAAATTAATGGGAAGGAATTTTAGGAGCATCAGAAAAATAGTCCTTAGTGTTATGTTGTGCATTTTTCATGCCTAAGGGAATAGATCAGTTTGATTGTGGGGCTGTTTGACCAAGTGGTATCTCATTACCTTTAAACATATATCCTTATAATAAAACTCCAGTGGTAGTCGACATATGTGGCCCCACATACCCATGATTAGATCTGTTTTAAGGATTCAGTAAACAGTCCAGCCTCAGTTTGAGGGGTCAGAGGTCAGCAGCTGACCATGTGGAATATGACCTAGCTACTCAACACTTCCTCATAAACAGGGAATAAACATTCTCCTTTTGTCACCTTTCCTTTGAAGCCTAATATTAGATGTTTTATTGGCTGATAATGACTGTGGTTTGTGCAGTTATGGGGAGATGTTTCACATGTTTGGATGTTCCCCATGGAGCAGAATGTCCATTTGCAACTTAATTGGTCAATGCTGTAAGGGGAATGGTAGGGGAAGAAAGGTCAACTGTCTAAAACATTCCAATGCTTAATTTGTAATGCATTTCAATGAGCTGAAAGCTGGCCTAACCATCATGGTGTTTCATGTCCCGATTCACCAATACATCAATGCATCAAAAATATTATCAGACAAATATGATATGTTTAGGATTGGTCATAGTGTGCATTTCATTGTTTTGACTTAAATTAACAAACCTGTTGATGAATTGTTCTTTGGTTTTCCAGGAAAACACCTTGTGCCAAAGTAGCCTGACTGCACTGGCTGTCAAATATGCAAAAGAAATCAAGACCCACTTTGCTGATGTGTGGGACCGACTGGAAGACCTGTGGAAAGTGGCCCAAGATATCGACAACTTTCCGGTAAATATACATCCCCCATAACTGACATCTTTCTGGTAGATACACATCCCCATTACTGACAACTTTCTGGTAAATATACATCCCCATAACTGACAACTTTCCGGTAAATATACTTGCCCATAACTGAGATCCTTCCGGTAAATATACATCCCCATAACTGTACTACAGTATTAATCCGGGTTAGAATTGGTCTTCAGCAGCCTATGCTGGTTGTAAGAGGCAGCTAAGGGGATCGGGTGGTCAGGCTTGCTGATTTGGTTAATGCATGTCATTATATCCCAGTTGCATAGATCAATGCTCATGATGTTAATCATAGATTGTCTGTCCCAGACTTAATTATTTACAGACCACTGTCATATAGCGGGAAAATTGCTGAGTGCGGCGTTAAACAACATGCAAACAGACAATACTACTGTATAAAACCAATCTCTGTACGTCGTCTCCTCTGACAAGTTGATTAGGAACATTGTGTTGTGGGGCATGTTCGCTAGACTTCATCAGCACTATGTGACTGGTATTCAGTGATTTATAATGTGTATATAAGGCAGGTATGTTGGCTTATTCCATTTTGGAGATATATATGTGGTAGTATACCAAGGAATGGCATGAATGATGCATATTCCAATGAAGTGTTATGTAAGACAATGTAAGAACATGTATATCTTGGATCGATAATACATACCCGCTAGGCATTGAGGATAGGGTGTTTTTATAATTGACAACTTGTGTATGGTATATATACATATATGTCACATATTTGATTAACTTCTTCATTAATTAATGTCAACATTTAGATTTTTACAAATTGACAAACATGTGGACACCCGACGGCCTTATGTGGAATGCTTTAGGCAATATAATAATATATTTCTTATGTATTAGTATGATGGCATGATTCGTGCATGTACATATAAGCATCAATTGAATGCTTCCTTATCTATAATAGTCAAAATATCAAAAACCTGTTTCACTGTCAGATGAAAGATTAGTGAACAGAAATCTCCTCAACGGGGCAAACACGACCAGATAGCAAGATGTGTTAGTAGTCATAGATAATATGTTGTCTGGATGACTGTCTCTATGGCCATCCTCTACTATCTATTTATAATGTGATGATGAAGTTGAGTCAGTATGTGCACCAAGGTCTACAGGACAGTGAGGAGGAGAGCTGGTGTATACGACTCGTAGATCACTCAGCTCCTCACACCAGTGTGTGACAGGTGCCCTGGGACAGTATCTAGGAATAACAAACAAGAAATTAGCACTCATGCTGATAATGATGTATGCCTTGGGCTTTATGAATAGATCTTCCTTATATGACAACAATAGACAGATTATTACTGGCTCTGGGGATGACATTACCTGGTACATAAACATCAGGCCTTTCTGGTTTCTTTATTATTTAAGACACTGGTGGCTGAGTGGTGAAAGTATTTGCTTGCCTTCAATATCTGTGTTTGTTTCCACCACCATATAAACTGGCCAGTCTTGGTGTCCTTGGGTTAGAGTCCCAGATAATATTGGAATATTACCTTGGGGGATATATCTTATATTTACATCTGATTATTCCACTGAATGGATACTATCAGTGATTATCTTTAAAGAGAAATAACTGCCCTCTGAACTGGTGACAATCCTGGACACTCAAAGCAACAGGCATATTTTCTGTTTGACACATCCAATAAATAAATTGACTGGCTTCAGTCTCATTGAATGAATTTTGGTGTTCTCACATTACGGTTGTTTGAAATATTGGGCCATTTACCAAACCCAGTTAATTGGTGTTGTGAATGGTAAGTGTGGTGCCTATTGTCAACAGGAATGACCTGTAACAGCCTTACATCGCAGGGAACCAGTGGATGTGTAATTTCGATCATAATGTGCCCTTTACATGCAAACAGAATCAAGTTCCCTGATATCAATGATGATTGGTCTCTCTTGGTTCCTATTGGTGGAAGATCCGACTTGAGAGTGTAGGAGTGTAAGGGACTTGTCACAGAGCCTGAAACATGTCACATCACCATTGATCTTTGATGTTGTCTGGGGGTCATGTTTCTCAACAGGGACTGGAAGGGAAGCCTATCTTATCGATATCCTGTCCATCAGGTTATTGGACTTTTGATTTATTACTTGTTGGCTAAGATGAATATCTTCTTCTGTTCATTGGATAGTCCATGGCCAGCTACAGTATTGCAGTATTCATGGAAGCAATTGTTGTTTTGTAAGGGATGGTTATTGTACATGTACAAGATGAAAGTTTTCATTGTGGTGCTGATGTTATTTGTGTGGCTCAATAGCTGTTGCTATGGCTTCTGCTGTAGTTGTAGTGGTGTTGTAGGAGAAAGTTGTAGTGGTGTTGTAGGAGAAGTTGTAATGCTGTTGTAGGAGAGGTTGTAGTGGTGTTGTAGGAGAGGTTGTAGTGGTGTTGTAGGAGAGGTTGTAGTAGTGTTGTAGGAGAAGTTGTAGTCGTGTTGTAGGAGAGGTTGTAGTGGCGTGTAGGAGAGGTTGTAGTGGTGTTGTAGGAGAGGTTGTAGGAGAAGTTCTAGTGGTGTTGTAGGAGGAGTTGTAGTGGTGTTGTAGGAGAGGTTGTAGTGGTGTTGTGGGAGGAGTTGTAGTGGTCTTGTAGGAGAAGTTGTAGTGGTGTTGTAGGAGAGGTTGTAGTGTTGTTGTAGGAGAAGTTGTAGTAGTGTTGTAGGAGAAGTTGTAGTGGTGTTGTTGGAGGAGTTGTAGTGGTGTTGTGGGAGGGGTTGTAGTGGTGTTGTAGGAGAGGTTGTAGTGGTGTTGTAGGAGAAGTTGTAGTGGTGTTGTAGGAGGGGTTGTAGTGGTGTTGTAAGAGAGGTTGTAGTGGTGTTGTAGGAGGGGTTGTAGTGGTGTTGTAAGGGAGGTTGTAGTGGTGTTGTAGGAGAAGTTGTAGTGGTGTTGTAGGAGGGGTTGTAGTGGTGTTGTAGGAGAGGTTGTAGTGGTGTTGTGGGAGGGGTTGTAATGGTGTTGTAGGAGAGGTTGTAGTGTTGTTGTTGGAGGAGTTGTAGTAGTGATGTTGGAGGAGTTGTAGTGGTGTTGTAGGAGAGGTTGTAGTGGTGTTGTAGGAGAAGTTGTAGTGTTGTTGTAGGAGAAGTTGTAGTGGTGTTGCAGAAGTTGTAGTGGTGATGTGGGAGGAGTTGTAGTGGTGATGTGGGAGGAGTTGTATTGGTGTTGTAGGAGAAGTTGTAGTGGTGTTGTAGGAGGAGTTGTAGTGGTGATGTGGGAGGAGTTGTAGTTGTGATGTGGGAGGAGTTGTAGTGGTGATGTGGGAGGAGTTGTAGTGGTGTTGTAGAAGTTGTAGTGGTGATGTGGGAGGAGTTGTAGTGGTGTTGCAGAAGTTGTAGTGGTGTTGCAGAAGTTGTAGTGGTGATGTGGGAGGAGTTGTAGTGGTGTTGCAGAAGTTGTAGTGGTGTTGTAGGAGGGGTTGTAGTGGTGTTGTAGGAGAGGTTGTAGTGGTGTTGTGGGAGGGGTTGTAATGGTGTTGTAGGAGAGGTTGTAGTGGTGTTGTTGGAGGAGTTGTAGTAGTGATGTTGGAGGAGTTGTAGTGATGTTGGAGGAGTTGTAGTGGTGTTGTAGGAGAAGTTGTAGTGTTGTTGTAGGAGAAGTTGTAGTGGTGTTGCAGAAGTTGTAGTGGTGATGTGGGAGGAGTTGTAGTGGTGATGTGGGAGGAGTTGTATTGGTGTTGTAGGAGAAGTTGTAGTGGTGATGTGGGAGGAGTTGTAGTGGTGTTGTGGGAGGAGTTGTAGTGGTGTTGCAGAAGTTGTAGTGGTGTTGTAGGAGAAGTTGTAGTGGTGTTGTAGAAGATGTAGTGGTATTACAGAAGTTGTAGTGGTGTTGTGCTGGTTGTAGTAGAAGTTGTAGTTGCAGTTATTATAACCGTTGCATACTTGATTATCCTGATAACCAGCAGGTCAGCATTCAGGTAACTTACATTTAGCACACCTGTGAACCGCACCTGTGTATTCACCTGAGCTCACCTGGCTGCCACACATGAGTAAACTACAGTTACCTAACTCTCAGAGTGTCAGTATGCCTACTGTTTTAATCATGGATCATTACCATTTATTACAAATGTTCATCAGCTATCAATCAGTCTGTGGACTGGACTGGAAACCCAATCCTTGCGGGGAATACAGTATACCTGTTGTACAATAGACACACCTGTGTAGGATCAGCCAGGGCATATGTAGGGGCAGCAGCACAATGCATGGGGTATACATGCTGTTAATAAACGTATTGTGTACTTGAGCTGCTCAGGTGTGTTACAGGTGCTCATGTTTTGTGTCTGCTTTAATTTTGTTTTTTAATTAAACATGTTTGAAAAAGACAAACTTATTGGGGATAATAAGAAGTTTCATCCATGTGAGATGTAAAACAAAAGTGGTTTGAGAAAGAAATGGTGCCTGGCCGCTTCTTCTCTGCCACAGGGGAAATTTTGCAGTGTACTTATTTTTGTTTCTTTATCCAGAACAGTTATAACTTATTGGCATTCACAAGAGACACCTTATTGATTAAAAACTTACTGGCATCGGCAAGAGGCACCTTATTGAGTCCTTGACAAATAACACACTTAAATGTGATAGCTGTTTTATTTCATTGCATGGAACTTGTTTGTTTCAGAGTGTATGCAGGAGTCCTATGCACAGTATCTATGGTGGATCAAGTCTGTATGGCTTCTCTCCCCGTGGAGTACCGCCGCCTCTGCCCTCATGTCCTCCGGTAAGTCACAATATCTCCAGTGGGTCAGTCTGTCCGGCTTCTCATCTCCCATGTCCTCCGGTAAGTCACAATATCTCCAGTGGGTCAGTCGGTTTCTCATCCTGTGGAGTACCTCCCCGTCTTCTCATTGCCCCGGTAAGTCACAATATCTCCAGTGGGTCAGTGTTTTTGGCCTCTCTCATGCCCCTCCCCTTGAATCCACTGATAAGTCCTCGTATATATATAGAGACCCCCAGTGTTCAATGTAAGGTTACAGTGATAGGTACAGTATGTACATCTCTTCTCCCCCTCCCCCATCCCCCCAGTGAGTCACGGCCAGGACAGGACTTGTCACACCGTCCATCAGACCAATAAGGTACTCCACTGTTCTCTAGGGGTCAATTATTTTAGCTCAAGCAAACCCCCCCCTAAAAAGTGATTTTTCTCGGCTTCATGGCAATGTCTACATTACCAGAAGGAAATAGTGCCACGAAAACATGCTCATGGAAACCAGATATAATTTTAAGTATTACAATAAATGAATAAATGAAAGTCAATAGTATTGACCATGTTTTTGGTGTGTGAATCATAACTTAAAGCTGTGAAACTCACTCACTCACACACTCACTCACTCACTCACTCACTCACTCACTCACTCACTCACTCACTCACTCACCCAGAAAATACCCATTCAGTTCACTGTAATTAGGCTATGCATATCTCGGCATCTTCCAACATAGTCTCCACTACAGGTGAGCTACATAGCCATTGGGCTTCTACGCGGAGGGCTTCGTATAACAGTAATAGGAGGTTAGTCACATGATCATTATGCAGGGGTCATGTACTGTGGTGTGAAAGTATGATTTAGAAGCTAACACTGTGGCAGGCTCGTAGTCTGTCTCCCAGTCCCAGAACCATATTGTTTTCCCTTTCGCCCAGCCTTTTCTTTAATACAAAAGGCCTAAATGAAGTTGGAGAGTTTCCTCAGGTTCAGCTTCTGAATCCCCCATCTCCCTGGAGCTCCTTCTTAAAATAAATGGGAGTTATTTGTTTCTATCAAAATTATATATTTTCAAAGACTAAGCGTTAGTCTAGCAGGCTGGAAGCAGATGCCAAGAGCAAAGCATAGACTGGTTTTGAACTGGCCTGTCTTCAGGGAAAATAATATAGATAAAAAAATGAATCTTTACTAGCAATAGCCAGTTTAGCGGTACAAGAGAATAAAGACAATACATTAAATGAAGTCGGTTTTATATTGACAGTGTAGGGAGACAAGGAAGAAAAACAATGCATATTGAAAGAGCTAGTTAAGTGGTTATGGTAAGGACATTGCGATAAGAGAATGAATAAAACAATGACTATAAGACTTATGTGTGTGTGACATATTCACTGTAGCTTCCCTATCAGATGGAGACAATCCGGATGTGTTCCATCCCGAAACTTGGCCATTATTTCTCTCATATTTCTGTGTGCTTTTAGTAGTCCAGACTAATGCTGATTTTATAGTGCTAGCCCACTGAGATACCATGCTGCAGTTTGACGTGAACACCCCACTCAGACACAGTGTACTGACTCCGACCCCACCAGTCTTTGTTTTACCCCTTAATTCCTAGCACCTTGCAGGGTAACAACAAGTTAATAATACCTTTGGGTATGAAGTAGACTGGATCAAACCCCCAACCTTCCACTCTCTGGGCAAGCGCTCTGCCACTGGACTACGGAGGCGGTCATACACCAGATGAAAACTTTACACTTGCTATGTCAGGAGACTCACATACAACTAAAGAAACACATTTAGTAGATTTGAGTTGAACTTGAGTGAGTGAGTGAGTTTGGTTTAACACAGCTTTTAACAGTATTCCAGTTATATCGTGGCGTGTCAGCTTAATGTGGGAGGAAAGCCCGAAGTGATGCAGGTCTCAGACGTTTACCACTTCGGTGAAACCCACCAGCACTGGTATGGTGCTGACAAACCTAGAAACATAATCGGGGCGAACCGGGATTCGAACCTACAATCATAGGTCTCTGCACAGCAAATCACGGCACCTTAGACGACTGGGCCCTCCGTGCCCCCCTTAATGAATTTGAAGACAGTAACTTCAGACTTCTTGTACATTCAGCAGAAAATTGATTTTACAATTTATTTCATATCATTATGCATATTTACTGGTCTTGCTTTGTAGTGATACATCACCTCATGGTACAGTCCTTGTATCATGATACAGATAAGCGTGATGGACCAGAAATTCGGAGAATTGTTTCCTCCCTATCATTCAGCTGACTCAGTTTGGAGTTGCTCATTGGATTGTGAGTGAGTGAGTGAGTGAGTGAGTATGGTTTTACGCCGCTTTTAGCAATATTCCAGCAATATCACGGCGGGGGACACCAGAAATGGGCTTCACACATTGTACCCATGTCGGGAATCGAACCCGGGTCTTCGGCGTGACGAGCGAACGCTTTAACCACTAGGCTACCCGACCGCCCCCATTGGATTGTGAACACAGAGATGTAACACTGAGCGTAACATGTTACTCAGGGTAGTGCTATTTGGTGTGTACATGAACCATGTTCAATCTGTGTGATAAAAGTAAAAAGGATGTAATTTAATCTATGATGCATTCAACCTTTCTCCATTTCTCTCTTTTAAAACTAAAACTTAATTATGAACCATTTGCAGCTGTTTCATTTCTTTCACCTGAGACAGAACTGTCATTTTGTTTGGTGAAAAGAAATGTTTTTTTTGTTACGCAGCAATATTATCTGGTAAATGTTTTGATTTGCTAGCTCAATTAACAGTGACATGGTTTTGACTTTTCTCTCCTTTGAGTTACATTTAAGTGTTGATTCTAATTGAACAAATTCCTTCCCTACCCACTTGAAATGTCAAGAAAACAAGCTACCAACAGCGTATTAGTTTATCCCAGCGATCAGTGTTGTTCTTGTAGTAATGCCAAAACTGAAAAAGAGACTTAAAGTTGCACTAGTGTTTCTGAGATGAACGTGTACACTTGAAGGTAAACATGCTAATTTCCCAATGTTGGGGCTAGCTTTGTACAAGAAACTTTGTAATGGTTCCAAACAAACGTAAACTGCAACAAACACATTTTTCCTGTTTGAATCTGAGAAAACACTTTCACACTGGCTGATGTGATGGTGTGTTCTTGGACATACACACACACAGGCATTTACACAGGTAGAAAAACTGGCCGAGGAAATGTCTTGATAGATAGTGCTGACGAGGTGCACAGGTGGGCTAGGCTGTCATTGCTGATATGATCATGATATGTTTCACTTGCCGACTCTTTAATCACTTTTACAGGAGAATCTGTTGAGGGGAATAAAATAATGTTTACAGAGTATTAAACACTAAGTCAGCCTTATCATTTCTGTATTAATGCTTTGAAAGCATGTTACAGATGAATGAGGACCATGCTGTCTTGTGAAGTTCAACTCCCCATGTGTAAATCAATGACCAAGCATGGAATGAGTAATGTGTGTAAAGGGATATGAAGTATCAAACTAGGATGAACTTTAACGCCACTTTTAACAGTATTCCTGTTATATCACGGCATGTCAGCGTCATGTGGGAGGAAAGCCCTATGTGATGCAGGTCTCAGATGTTTACCACTTCGGTAAAACCAACGACCACGGGTATGGTGCTGACAAATTTAGAAACATAATCGGGGGGAACCGGGATTCAAACCCACATTCATAGGTTTCTGGCATGCCCAAGGGACGCAACTCTACACAGCGAATCACGGCGCCTCAGACAACTGGACCACCCATGGCCCCCTAAAGGGATATGAAGTATCAAACGAGATGGAACTTTAGATACCTTACAGGTTCCATTATCTGCTGTCCCGGTGCTGTAATCTCCAGTAATACCACCCCATCCCTGTAAATGTCCCTTGAATGGTCAATGGGCGGATACAGAGGGGGGGTGCGGAGGTGTGCACCCCCCCTTTTTATTTCGAAAAAATCTTTATTTCTGTATAAATTACCACCAAAGACAATAAATAGATCTTAATTGTGCACCCCCCCTTTTCCAAAAAGCTGTATCCGCCCATGCGGTCTATAAGTATATTTATTTTACATGTATTAATGGATTGTTTTAGCTTTCCTTGGTCAGGGTATTGAAATTTTGTTAACAGCTGAAATGTTGTAAACAGTAAATTCATATGATAATGTGTTGTGAATTGTTCAATAGGACTCCATTGATAATATTTATATGATTTTGCTACTTTTGTAAATTTGATATGTAGCTCATATGTAGCTCATTAGGTTAATATTACTTTAAAAAGAGGCCTTCTTACTGTTCGTCTCAATCCTGACAGATTATTTTCAGTGAGGTATGTTTTACCAGATGTTGAGCACAACTGAGACATGTTTTGTTTCAAATTGTTCATTCATTGGAATTTCATATTTTTGGTGAAATCAGAAAATGTTCTTGATCTTGTTTACTTTGAAAAAAAGATTGTTTGTTAAAATTTGAATGCAATGATATATAAAGTTTTGTGGCTCCAACAACTTATTAATGTGCCATCTCCTGTTTTTGTTTCAGCCATCCACCAGCCATGTTGACAGAATGCCGGAACTCCCCATCTCGCCATATGCATACAGGTAACACCTTATTATACTACAATGTTACATCCTCACAGCTGAACACTTTACACCTGCAACACTTCAGACTTTAAACCCTGAACACTTTACACCTACAACACTTCAGACTTTAACCCCTGAACACTTTACACCTACAACACTTCAGACTTTAAGCCCTGAACACTTTACACCTACAACACTTCAGACTTTAAGCCCTGAACACTTTACACCTACAATACTTCAGACTTTGACACCTGAACACTTTACACCTACAACACTTCAGACTTTAACCCCTGAACACTTTACACCTACAATACTTCAGACTTAAACCCCTGAACACTTTACACCTACAACACTTCAGACTTAAACCCCTGAACACTTTACACCTACAACACTTCAGACTTTAACCCCTGAACACTTTACACCTACAACACTTCAGACTTTGACACCTGAACACTTTACACCTACAACACTTCAGACTTTAACACCTGAACACTTTACACCTACAACACTTCAGACTTTGACACCTGAACACTTTACACCTACAACACTTCAGACTTAAACCCCTGAACACTTTACACCTACAACACTTCAGACTTAAACCCCTGAACACTTTACACCTACAACACTTCAGACTTTAACCCCTGAACACTTTACACCTACAACACTTCAGATTTTAACCCCTGAACACTTTACACCTACAACACTTCAGACTTTAACCCCTGAACACTTTACACCTACAACACTTTAGACTTTGACACCTGAACACTTTACACCTACAACACTTCAGACTTTAACCCCTGAACACTTTACACCTACAACACTTCAGACTTTGACACCTGAACACTTTACACCTACAACACTTCAGACTTCAACCCCTGAACACTTTACACCTACAATACTTCAGACTTTGACACCTGAACACTTTACACCTACAACACTTCAGACTTTAACCCCTGAACACTTTACACCTACAACACTTCAGACTTCAACCCCTGAACACTTTACACCTACAACACTTCAGACTTTAACCCCTGAACACTTTACACCTACAACACTTCAGACTTTAACCCCTGAACACTTTACACCTACAACACTTCAGACTTTGACACCTGAACACTTTACACCTACAACACTTCAGACTTAAACCCCTGAACACTTTACACCTACAACACTTCAGACTTTAACCCCTGAACACTTTACACCTACAACACTTCAGACTTTAACCCCTGAACACTTTACACCTACAATACTACAGACTTTAACCCCTGAACACTTTACACCTACAACACTTCAGACTTAAACCCCTGAACACTTTACACCTACAACACTTCAGACTTTAACCCCTGAACACTTTACACCTACAACACTTCAGACTTTAAACCCTGAACTCTTTACACCTACAATACTTCAGATTTTAACCCCTGAGCACTTTACACCTACAACACTTCAGACTTTAACCCCTGAACACTTTACACCTACAACACTTCAGACTTTGACACCTGAACACTTTACACCTACAACACTTCAGACTTTAACCCCTGAACATTTTACACCTACAATACTTCAGACTTTAACCCCTGAACACTTTACACCTACAACACTTCAGACTTTAACCCCTGAACACTTTACACCTACAACACTTTAGACTTTGACACCTGAACACTTTACACCTACAACACTTCAGACTTTAAACCCTGAACACTTTACACCTACAATACTTCAGACTTTAACCCCTGAACACTTTACACCTACAACACTTCAGACTTTGACACCTGAACACTTTACACCTACAACACTTCAGACTTTGACACCTGAACACTTTACACCTACAACACTTCAGACTTTAACCCCTGAACACTTTACACCTACAACACTTCAGACTTCAACCCCTGAACACTTTACACCTACAATACTACAGACTTTAACCCCTGAACACTTTACACCTTTCCTACTACAACACTTTACTTTAGCTGTAAGTTACGTCCAGGTCCAAGACGTTTACTGTTGCCATGTAACTTAGGTTCACAGATGTGGTTCATATAGACCATGGATCACAACAGAGATGAATCCAGGATTCAAACCTGTGACCAGTAGATGCTGTCAGATAAGGGAAGCAACTCTGCATGGCGAGAATATTGGTTTTTTTGTCCGTGTTAGATTGGACATTGATGTCACCTCTTGTACTTCCATTATCCTTCCACAAGACTTCGGGGCGGTCGGGTAGCCTAGTGGTTTAAAATCATACTCACTCACTCCACAAGACTTCCACACTGACATGCTTTGAACAGATACAGTGACTGTGAGATCTGTGATGAGAAGTAAGGCCCTCAGTGTGGCATGTATGTTTATGTTGTAGTTTGTTTCTGTGGGGAGAATAGGGTTTCCATTCTACTTCCCTGGAGTCCTTATATCTCTGACTAACTGTGGGAAGAGCAGTTTGTTGATATTACCTCATGGCTGTTGCGAAGTCTTGATGTTCGTGTTTGATTGAACAGCGCACTGGGATGAAGTTTGTACATGCAATATGGCCGTCTGATTAGCATGATGGGACTGCTAGGTTATCATTAAAACTCGGGCAGTTATCAAGTCACAGGATACGAAATGTGTCCACTCAGGGCAGTTCGAATAGTGAGCAGTATTTCTGATTCAAAAGTATCATTAAGGGCCATCTTATGATGTCGTTCTGACCTTGGGAGGTCATCATGTTCTCAAGACTCATCTTTGCTTCATTATATGACAAGGACCTAGTAAAGACAAGCAAATGTTCTTACAGAGATAGGTTGCTTGACATATGGTGTAATCTTTGGGAAAGAGCACTTCCAAATATTTAAGTTTTTTTGTCCTTTTCTTTTTTTGAAAATGTTGTAAATATTTGTTGTTAGGGTAAATGATTAAGTTAATTGAATATCAACACTTACTCTGCATTTGTTTTATTCAGATGAGTATTGAGATGGGGGAATTAATTAAATAGGGCCATTAACAATTCAAATAACAAAAAAAATTGGTTCGATCATATTTCAAAGAAACACCAACAATTTCTTTACTTTGCATGAAGAAATGCACTTTAACCATGCGCGCCAAACAGGTCCATTGAGAATTGGTTTCATAAAATTTAAACACGATTATTCAATGGTAATACACAGTCTTCAGGGAATTGCTTTTGTCGTGTGTTGAAACAGGTGAACAATGCTTGTGTCATGTCACCAAGAATAGCTGGTTTTCATTGCTTTGGTTCCTAGACAGACCCATTGCACGTCTATCTTGGGTTTTTGAGAGATTAGGCCCCCATTAACCCTTTCACCACTTTCTTGCTGAGATGCTGAATGGGGATCATGAGGACACAAGGTTCTGTCAGACTGGGAGGTACTCTCAGCCAGACCTGATAACTGTGCAGTGTGTCTTGGCAATTACAACCTAAAAAGTAATACAGTCTTAATGCCTGATACTTACTTTTTTTTCTATGGATATACAAAACATTTTCCTCCAATGTTATGCTGACAGGCTGTGATATGTCATCACTGCATTAAGGAGGCAATAAACGCCCACTCACTCACTCACTCACTCACTCACTCACTCACTCACTCACTCACTCACTCACTACCTCACTCGCTCATTCACCACCTCACTCGCTCACTCACCACCTCACTCACTCACTCACTCACTCACTCATGATTCGGGGCGGTCGGGTAGCCTATTGGTTAATGCACTAGCTCGTTGCGCAGAAAACCAGGTTTCGATTCCCAACATGGGTACAATGCGTGAAGCCCTTTTCTGGTGTCCTCTGCCGTGATATTGCTGAAATATTGCTTAAAGCGGCGTTAAACCATACTCACTCACTCCCCATGATTCTGTAGCTTAGTCTGCTGACTTGGTCAACACAAGTTCCATTTGTATTGCAGGAGTTGTGATCCATCTTGTCATTGCTGATCTCATATGATTTGGAGAGATTACTGCTATTTATATGATAATGCCGACGCATCAGCTCGAATAATCTTGCAGGATATTGTTAGGTTTCTGTAATGGACGATTCCTCTCTGAATAACATTCATTTCAGAACACTGAGGTGGTTGAGTCAAACTATCGCCATTAGTACTTGATGTAATGAAATGTCATATGTAAATTATGGAAGTGGCAGTTTTATGAAAATTTGATTTTCTCATTCCATGAGGATTGGTTTCTGTGTATACCAGTTGGTTGGTTGGTTGGTTTGTTGTTTTATGCCACACTCAGCAATATTCCAGCTATATGATGGCGGTCTGTAAATAATCGAGTCTGGACCAGACAATCCAGTGATTGACATCATGAGCATCGATCCACACAATTGGGATTGATGACATACATCAACCAAGTCAGCGAGTCTGACCACCTGATCCCGTTAGTCGCCTTTTATGGCAAGCATGGGGTGCTGAAGTGTGTACAAGTAATGTATCCACATAAGGATCAAATACATGATGCTTCTTTTGACGACCCAGCATAAGCATCATGCCTGGTTGTGTCTTGTCTGATTTCTTTTGTATCAGACAACACCATCATGTGTGTCAGATAGTATATGGGTGGAACTGCTTTGTATGGACTTTAGATACTCCTTGTACACATTTCACTGGAATGTTCAGTGTATGTAAGACGTTGGAAAGCTTAAACTTAATGATTGTTGGAAGAGGTGACTATGCTTGTTGGTCAGACTAGGCAACTAGTTAAACAACTAACAGGATCGGATGGTCAGACTTGATTTGATACATGTCATCGTAGCCCTATTGTGTAGATTGATGCTCAAATCAATCACTGGATTGTCTGGTCCAGACTCGATTATTATGACAGCCGTCATACAGATGGAATATTGCTGAGTGCGGCGGTATTAAACAACAGACGAAACATATAGATAAATAATTAGATGTCACTATTCCTTGAGCTGATAATATAATAAATACTTCATGTTTTTACTCATATTCCCACATCGACCAGGGGCATTGTTTCTTTGTGATTCTTTGTGATTTGTGCTCAAGGAATCCTAATGGTGTCAGTCTAAAAATCAAGAGGCTAAAATATGGATTAATCATAACGCCAACTTTTGTTTTGATTCACTTTAGGTTGCTTTTCACTTCATTTTTTGTTTTGAGTGCTTCGCAACCATTAGGATAATGGTGATTACGATCAAGACATTGCCATATTTAGTGCCATTACAAGCTAGGGAAAACAAAACAACACTGTCATCACTCACGGAATTACTTTAAGAATAGATCCCTTAATATCATAGAAAAAGTCTGATTAACTGAGACCTCCCTGGAGCCCTTCTACAAAATCAGGAAGTGAACCAATGCCACCATATTTAATGGCCGATCAGCAGTTTGCAACATCCGGTTTGTTCCCGCACATTCAGAGATAATATAAGCGATGAGTCGTTGTGTTGTGCGTGTTTCCTCCCCGAGCAGAAGAGTGGAGTTGCTGCAATACTTGACAATAGAGACAAAAACGCTTGAGTTGTGATTGTAGCCAAATGGCCATCGAATCATTACAGCAACCTCCATTCATCTCTGTGTAGGGAATATATTACATCACCAAATACATGTGTTGGTGTCTCATAAACAAAGAAAATAGTTTTTGTTGTCGTGAAGTAAACATTAGAAAGAAATGTAGTTTCTATGTTTGCATCTAATGCTGGTTCAAATATTAATTTTTTTCGCAGTTTGGTCAAATATTGACAAACATTGAAGCATTCTTGTTATCTAAAATTTTGATGAAGCTGTGTTTGAAATCAATAAATACAGGAGTTTCAAGTGTTGACATTCTGCATGTGTGGTAGGCCATTATCCCAGGGAGGAGAACAACATTATGTTGTTGACATGGAGAAGCTCCTGCTGGTGGGGGACATGTTGTATTGACTGATACTTGCCTCACAACTAGCTTTCGTTTCCTCTTTGAAACTGAGTTATATCTCGGGGGGGGGGGGGGGGGGGGGGGGGGGGGGAGATATTGGTGAACACCAAGTTGGAAATTGAGTCATGGTTGCCTTTAGTGCTGGGGTGTTTCCCCTCTAACCAACACAGTAGCAATATCCCTCTGATCAACCCAGTAGCTATATCCCTCTGATCAACACAGTAGCAATATCCCTCTCATCAAGCCAGTAGCTATAAAGCTATATCCAACTGATCAACCTAGTAGCAAATCCCTTTGATCAACCCAGTAGCTATATCTCACTGATCAACATAGTAGCAAATCCCTTTGATCAACCCAGTAGCTATATCTCACTGATCAAGCCAGTAGCTATATAGCTATATCCCTTTGATCAACCCAGTAGCTATATCTCACTGATCAACCCAGTAGCTATGTAACTATACCCCTCTGATCAACCCAGTAGCTATATCTCACTGATCAACCAAGTAGCTATATCCCACTGATCAACCCAGTAGCTATATAGCTATATCCTCAGATCAACCCAGTAGCTATATAGCTTTATCCCTTTGATCAACCAAGTAGCTATATCTCACTGATCAAGCCAGTAGCTATATTCCAAGGATCAACCCAGTAGCTATGTAACTATACCCCTCTGATCAACCCAGTAGCTATATCTCACTGATCAACCCAGTAGCTATATAGCTATATCCCTCTGATCAACCCAGTAGCTATATCTCACTGATCAAGCCAGTTGCTATATTCCAAGGATCAACCCAGTAGCTATGTAACTATACCCCTCTGATCAACCCAGTAGCTATATCTCACTGATCAACCCAGTAGCTATATCCCACTGATCAACCCAGTAGCTATATAGCTATATCCTCTGATCAACCCAGTAGCTATATAGCTTTATCCCTTTGATCAACCCAGTAGCTCTATCCCTCTGATCAACCCATTAAGTCACTTTAACGAACCCCCTACTAACCAACCCCAGGTCCAGTCCCCTCAGCGTTTTCCTTTGGGTGCTCAAGTTTATCACAGACAAATTAACTCAATGCCTCACAGATAAAAGAAATCATCATTTTTCCCAAAATGGTTTAGAGTTATGTCCCTTCCCCATGGTGATTTGGGCCTGTTTTCTGATATAATCTGGTCTGATTGTACACTGAGTTCCATGTGGTCCGGAGGCTGCATTATCATCTTGGTGCTAATCAAATTACTTGGCATGATTTAGATGGTATGATGAGCAATTTGAATGGATCAATTTAGCCAGGAATATTTCAGTTTGCAAGATATGATAATGCATGACAGTGTAGTTTTCCTTTCGTTTATGACTGAATGGCACAAACTAGTTGACATGATCACATTAGTGTCATTTCATTGCAGATTAGTCAGAAATTGTGAAAAATGTGGTAAAAATGAATTTGTAATGAAACAATGATGAAATATTCTTTGTATTAGGGGATATCTTCTTGGTGAGTGGCGACATGATGACAGTAGTTACCAATTCTAATGTCGTACAAATAAGATTTTAGTACAAGTAGAAAGGAAGGTATTATGATGTTTCGTAGGTCTTCTATTTAAGTGGTCCAAGGTTAGATTCCCAAGTGTGCCCTGGTTATAGTGTACACTACGGTTTTGTTTGTTTGTTGTTTAATGCCACACTCAGCAATATTCCAGCTATATGACGGCAGACTGTAAATAAGTAAATCAAGTTTGGACCAGACAATCCAGCGACTGACTTCATGCGTACCGATCCATGCAATACGAGACATGCATTAACCAAGTCAGCGAGCCTGACCACCCAATCCAGTTATTCGCCTCTTACGAAAAGCATAGTCGCCTACCACACCTGCACTAATATGTTACCTGAATCTGGTAATCCAGCCTTTGAAGTTCACGCTAGTTCACAAGCCTGTGACGACTGGACTGTGCTGGGGACAAGTGAAAAACCCAATGGTGGTACTCATCATTTACTCTAGTATTTGAGGTCTATGATTCTGAACCAGTTCTCAATGCTTCAATTTTGCTACAAATTGGAACTGAATAGAAAATGTAAACAGTTTTGTCTCTTTCAAGCAGGATGAGCTACAAACTCAGGGCCCAGAGAAATAAGGTTTACACTAGCCCACTTGACTCAAACCCCCCCACATTTTCTAAAACAGTTCACATGTCTAGGACCTGCTGTTGAGCCTTGACAGACTGATGTGTCAGTAACATTCCTTACTAGTGGTACATCTACTTCATGTTTACACACAATGCAATTTAATGTTTGGTGTTAGTTTGTATCAGTGATAATGTGTTGTTATTACTTCTGTAATTCAGCCTCTTTCTTCTGTTTCAGTCAAGAAAACTATGTGGCCATTGATGGAGGTAAGTTCACATGTGTAGTTTTAGTTTGTATAATTCTGTATTATTTTGTCAAATAATAGTCTTCAAGTTGTTGCTTTGCTCTGAGAATGACCCAGTGTACACAACTGTACCAAAACAAGAGCCAACAGCGACAGTCGTATCAATTATACATACATATGGCTGTGAGTGTATGAGGCATGTAGGAAGACAATCAAATACCAGCTGCTCAGCTAAGGAAGCTCTCTGAATCTGAATTAGGCCAAATCAGTTTTATTGTTCGGTTATGATTTTCTTGTCCAATACGCCAAGATACAACCCAGTAAACACTTGTAGGGTCCTGAGTCTACCTTGTTATGCAGTCAACATAACACACCTCAAATCATCACAGATAGTCTGTCATACAGACCCTGAAACAAATATATCCAATACAGCCCATGCAAGTCTGTAATGTTTTGCAATTCTAGATTACTGCAGTCTGAAAATGAAGAAAGTCTCTGGGCTTGTTTTTATTATATTTTATAAGTATTATTTAACGACTGTATTGTTTCCTGTAAAATATGTTCATTTCAGAGACTAGATGTTAGTCTACATCACAGACCGTCCCTTTAGCTGGTTCTTACTGTTGTGAACACAGGTCATTCTCAGCCTAAGACTTGTCTGCTTTGTTTCTGTTTGAACAATATATATTGTTATACATCTGTTTTCCTGTTGTAAAATTGGTCTGATGACTATAATCCTTGCAGTGTTTCTGCTATTTGAATTGGTAATTTTAGGACTTTAAGCCTTGTAAAAGTTTGCTAAACAATGTAAATTTCTTTACACGAGGATCTATTGTGTTTCTGCACTTTGATACACGTCCTCCACTCATCGGCAATCAGTCTCCTGCACAGCACATGCAGTCAGTACCTACATGCTGTCATCATTGTCATTTCCTTCATGCTGCCATGCTAATCATTGTCATGCTAGCTCATGTGTCACTTCCTTCATGTTGTCAGTCATTGTCATGCCAGCTCATTTCCTTCATGCTGCCATACTAATCATCGTCATGCTAGCTCATGTGCCACTTCCTTCATGCTGTCAGACATTGTCATGCCAGCTCATTTGGTATCTGCCTTCATGCTGCCATGCTAATCATTGTCATGCTACCTCATGTGCCACTTCCTTCATGTTGTCAGTCATTGTCATGCCAGCTCATTTCCTTCATGCTGCCATGCTAATCGTCGTCATGCTAGCTCATGTGTCACTTCCTTCATGCTGTCAGACATTGTCATGCCAGCTCATTTCTTTCATGCTGCCATGCTAATCATCGTCATGCTAGCTCATGTGTCACTTCCTTCATGCTGTCAGACATTGTCATGCCAGCTCATTTCTTTCATGCTGCCATGCTAATCATCGTCATGCTAGCTCATGTGTCACTTCCTTCATGCTGTCAGTCATTGTCATGCCAGCTCATTTCCTTCATGCTGCCATGCTAATCATTGTCATGCTAGCTCATGTGTCACTTCCTTCATGCTGTCAGTCATTGTCATGCCAGCTCATTTGGTATCTGCCTTCATGCTGCCATACTAATCTTTGTCATGCTAGCTCATGCAGTCACTACCTTAATACAGTCAGTCCTTGTCATGACCTCTTATGCAGCGTTTCCCACTGTCAGTCAGTCATTGTCATTTTAGCCTATTTTCCTCCTTCATACAGTCAGAGTCAGCCATTGTCATGTCAGCTATGTGTGTACACTCATCAACCAAAGAATTATCCCCGTTTTGCATGCTTGAAGAAAGTTCTGCGAAGTAGGTCTAGTACTTAAATGGAGAACTTGTTTTTGACATGTGGTCGTACTCCAGTGATATAGTAGGTTGCTTATCCAATGGTTTACCTGTTCCAGATTTGATCAGAAAGAGCAGGCAGATGTGGTACATCTTTGTCTTACCGATAATTGGTTAAAACCCCATTCCCTCACTCACTCCATCACCAAGAGTAAATGGTCTTGAATGGTTTTATTAGCCAAAATCAGGCCAGTAATAATTCGTATCAGGTATTTCGCATGGTGTCACACCAACACGCTCACAGCCATTTCTCAGTCATCATTAAAAAAGGAATCATAAATTTTCTGGAACAAATTCAGCTACTAATTCAGTCTTGATGTGTTATGGATCTGTCCAAGTGGAGTCATTATTCCTGGGATTATTCTGATCAACTTCCCCTTTATGTATTGACCAACTTGAGCAGTTTTGTAAGAAGAAACAGGAAAAAAGTAAGAAAAATGTGTTTAGGCAGAGATGTATTGTTCAGAAACGGTGACGGAATTGATCACATAGGCTCAGCTCGGATGAAGCGCTCGGATCTCGGTGACTCATGACACTGTGATCGGTTTGAATTCGGAGGAACTTTTTAACCAATACAAATAAATTGAACAAGCAGAATAATTCCCTTTTGGGTTATTTGGAGCAGTGATTTGGAAGTCTTAAACTCTTGCCCACCTCTTTGACAGGGAGTAGTAAATTTAGTTCTTGATAATTTCGGTGTCATTTGTAGATTGGAAATATTGATGTCTTAAATTGGGGGGTTAATGTGTACTTAACCCTGCGCATGACCACACATGTAGAAGGTGTTCCTCCATTACAATAACTTCCTGAAGGACATGCATGCCTATAAACTGTCAATAATGCAAGAATATTTTTTAACCTCTGTTTCCACAAAGATCAACAAAATAATATTTATTGTAATGTTTCTTGATGTATCTTTGACATGAAGGGAAATCAAGTCACGACTATTTTGATACAAAGGTCAATATAAAATAAGCAGTGCTACGGTAGACTGACATTTATTCCCGGAAAGATTGTATCCTAATTGTACAAAATATTAAGTAAACTCCAATTGGAGCCAAGAACGATGCTTGATAGACTAACATATAGTCTATGGAATCATTCATTACACAATACATTTCTCGCCTCTAAAATTAAAACAATTATTTTTCTGCTGATTTCATTTGTGGAATAGTGTTGGCTAGAGCTTGCTAGACTTGTTTTTGTATGTATATCGAGATTGGTTTTGATTTTTACAAAATAAATATATTCCATACTCATGGTGCAGGGCTAAATGCTTAATTTAAAGCTGATACAGTCCAGACTTGCCAAATGATTCTCGACTTGAGTTGAATTCCTTTCTAACTTTATCCTCTCAGGTCTGGGCGACAGACTAGTATGATATCTGATGTTGTTACATACATGGCCTGTCATGACCACCAGGGGTACTCTGTCATAAGCTAAAGCAGCAGCATCAGTTGCCCTGTATGCAGTCCTGAATTGATCCATGTGTCCTACCTCAAACCTTCACTCTGATACGGAGCCATAAACATATTGCCACGCCATGCTTTTCAGGCCCATTGATTCCATCTGACTCTTGCCACACTGCTCATGTTGTCATTTGTATCTTGAAGCATCAGATCAATCAGCAGCCATGCTCTCACTGTATTCCCAACCTGTATGCACTCCCTTCAATTGCATGTCCATAATGTTCATATCCACCACTCGCCCCATCCACTCTCACTTACCCGCCACTACTCACATACCCATCAGCTCTCACTTCAGCCATTCCACCCATCATGTTTCAATCCTTGTTGGCACATACCCGTCCTTGCTCCCTTCAACCATCCTCCCCATCCAATGCATGCAGACTGCCCATCCATGTTCCCATCCTTCTTGGCCTTTAGACCTTCCATCGCATGAAGCCTGCCCTTACAGCGTGATAACTCCCATATACAACACTGTGGAGATATTCATATATAAACTGTAGCTGCTTTGTGTGTTGTCATAGCTACTAGACTTCCTTGTATGTTTATCCTACAGGTGTATGTTGTCTGTTTTCTCGAAAAATCACCAGGCCAGGTATTTTTATATTTTTCTTGCACTTTTGTTTGGCATCCTTTTATGACATATGTACAATGTACCACTACTTGAATACTATTTCCTGCTAACAATGAAGCATCTGTTGATTAACCCCAATCTTTGACTCATGTTCAGATTTGTACTAACACCCGCCTTGCATATATTCACACACAAATCCTCTTTATGTGCAATAAAAGCTTGTGTTTTTATTACTTGTTTTAGAGATTTGAGAGGCCATTACGACAAGATGATTAAGCAAATCAATTATTTGTTTCATTTTCCACTTATTTTCTTGGACCTAAATTTCTTTTGGGGAATTAGGTGGAATTATTGTTGTAGAGCATATTCTGCAAAGAGCAGTTTTATCCTAAAGACAAAGACAAACCAGTCTACTGTTCTGAGTAGTGTTAGATATAAATGAAAGTGCGAGGATTTGGTGTGTATGGATATATGCAAGAACATGCTCCCCAGCCTAGTTTTGTTTTCACTAATTTTTCCTTCCAATTGGTTGGCTACTGTGGAGCTTCCCCAGGGTGGTAATGAGTGGTTATAAAATCCTAACATCCTACTTGTCACAACAAAGTTTGCATTATAACATAATTACACACTGTTCCAAATATCTTGAGATGAATGTGTAATATATACATTGATACAGGCAAGATCTTTTGTAATAATTGTGTGTGATGACTGAGGAGTAATATGACATTGATAAATCTATTTAAATGCTCGTAGAATGCTCAATAGAATGACTACAAACATTCTCAAAACACTGTCAGTGTCAGGAATATAATTTGATAAGAAAGAGAGGTTTCTAAATGTTTATCAAGTTCCCCCTGCATGCCTGTGCCAAGTTTTTGACATATAAATTATTGAGAATGCTTCATTGGGTTACCTTGTCTCCTAACTTAAAATCAATAGCTTTTTAACACAAGAAGCAAATGCTGTAGTCTGTGTATGGCTGAAGTTCTGATGTTGCAGAAAACAAAGCTTTTTGCCTAGCCCTATCATATATCCTGTGCTACGAGCTTAAGTATCTGACTGCTACAATTAGTGATTTAAAGATTTACCATCATCAAGATTTAATGATTTTAAGTGCCTTAAGTGGAAAAGTATTCTCCATATCTCAGAGCTTAATGCACATTAGAAAACCTTGGTTTGTGAAATGGACAATTTCTTCTCGTATGGCAATACCATGTCAGACTAGAACCTGATAGATGTTTTTTTAGTTGTGTTTTGTTTTGGTATAAATTTAATAATATCTTAATAACTCTATCAATATGGTATTACTTTCAATCATTGTTAAGCCAATTATTATGGAGAAGATAAATGCTTATATTGGGGAGATGGGGAGAGTTGGGTAGCCCATTGAATAAACCTTGGACGTCAAGGTCCTGGTTTGATTCCAGACGTGGGTGCAGTGTGAAGCCCATTTTTGATGTCCCCACCATATTGTTAGAGTAGTGCTATGAGGGGTGTATAACTCACTCACTCACTTTCTGAGATGGGACGTGTCACCTGTAACTGCTGTTGGTTACAGCCATTGACATACACAAACACAGCGTATATCATCCACAGATGCTCTAACATGTCTTTGTTACCTATTGGTTACAGCCATTGACATACACAAACACAGCGTATATCATCCACAGAAGCTCTAACATGTCACTGTTACCTATTGGTTACAGCTATTATTGCACACATATTGTATACACTGTCCATGGAAGCTCTAACATGTCACTGTGATCTATTGGTTACAGCTTTTATTGCTCACATATTGTATACACTGTCAATGGAAGCTCTAACATGTCACTGTGATCTATTGGTTACAGCTATTATTGCACACATATTGTATACACTGTCAATGGAAGCTCTAACATGTCACTGTTACCTATTGGTTACAGCTATTATTGCGCACATATTGTATACACTGTCCATGGAAGCTCTAACATGTCACTGTGATCTATCAATTAAAGACATTATGGCACACACTGTGGAAGTTACATCCATGTAAGCTCTTAACACATAACTAACAGTAACAGAACTATCTTGTTGAATTAATTTTTTTTTAAATATTTCACTTCATAATGTGTTAATAGGGCATTAAATGTCATAACTAGTTCAGATATATTTTTCCGAGTAAGCAAATTGGCTTGAAGGTGACAGACATGAGTAGCCTCCCTTTGGTTTCTGAAGTGCTCGTAGGCAGTACATGAGTTATGCAACAGAATAGGATTGTTTAGATGGGTGAATCTTGTACTTTCAGATGTACGGGACACTGTGCTGTCGGAGGGCAAGAAATCATCCTCTTTGGGCAAATTTTTACGAAATATTGGGATACGTCGGTCAGGAAGAAAGAACTCGTACAAACAACATTCAGGTAAGGCTGAATGCCAGTTAACTGTATATAACAAAGTTAGGTCAGGTGTTTGTTAAAACTGTCTAATAACTGTCAAGGTTACTGAGTAAATACTTTTCACTTTAAAACCTGTCTGTGTTTACACAGTTTTGCTTATAAAGATCTATGACATGAAAACAGAGTGAGCTAAATATTTCTGATGTTATAATGCACTTATGAATTTTTCTAGTCTAGGACTACAGCAGACTTTTGTCAATTTTGAGACCTTGAAGAAAATATGGTGGTGCTGTAAATGGGAGAAAGCAATGGTAGCTTGAGTTGTTTCTAGCTTTGAAGTAATATTTGTGATGTGCAGCATGGGGAAGCCTGGGCAAAGAGGTCGTCCAAGATGGGGCTATGTTTGATCACACTACAGCACAGGGTTGTTTACATGTCTCTGTGACGTTTGATAACATGCAGCTACATAAATATCAAAACAATGATAGTGTTAGTGTCACCTTATCATTAAGCGACCGCCTCCGTGGTCTTGTGGTAGAGCGTCCGCCCGGAGAGCCGGTTTGATCCCCGTCCGCGTCATACAAAAAGACGTTAAAAGATTGTACTTGTTGTAACCCTGTCTGGCGCTCGGCATTAAGGGGCTAAAACAAGGACTGGTCGGCTCGGAGTCAGTATACTGTGTCTGAGTTGGGTATTCATGTTAAACTGCGGCATGGTATCTCAGTGAGCTAGCACTATAAATTGGCATCAGTCCGGACTAGTACAAGCAGCCACACACACACATACACGTGCATGCACGTCGCTATATAAGTGCAATAATCTTGGACGCGATGTTAAACCCAATTTCACCTCACCTCACCTTGTCATTAAGCTGTACTGCACCTCTCCCTGAAGGTTACTCGTTATCATTTTGAAAAAGGTTTTTCTGAGAATATTATGTCAATATGAGAATTTCTTTTGAAGTGGTTGGGGCCTTTCCAGTTTCCTTTATTGTGTTATGGAGGAACTTACTGTTTCGCAAAATCAATATGCTGAACATAAACTTACGATTTGACTTAGTGTTAGCTTATTTCAAAAATATTTTTGATAGTATTGTTTTAATTCACATACATTTCAAGATTTTTTAATTAAAGGGTAATTAAGCACATATCTTTATGATCAACAAACTTTATATCAAAGTAGAATACTGAAATTTATGAACTTTGCATTGATCTTGTTCTGTAATTTAGCTCAAATCAACAATAACAATATTTTCATTTTATTTTGTGGCTTGTCATTTTAAAACAAGGGGTAAAGTTAATCTGGCCTGATTTGGAATGGAAAATAATTTGCTATGTTGACAGTGGAATGTTTGTAATGGAAGCTGTGGGTTGCAGGGAGCGGGACCTAGTGGGAAGCACACCACGTGGTGGGGGTGGCAGAGTGAGTGAGGGACTTGTGTTGTCAGGAAATAGTCCAGCCAATGTGGCTCTGGGGGTTAAATAAGAAGCCTGGATAGTATGACCTCCTTTTGACTGACATTTAGTCCCAGAAAGAAGTCCCAGAAATCATTCCATCATCATCCATAGTGACTGCAGACTGACCTGTGGTATTTCCGCCATGACCGCTCCTTATATGGTAGTTGCCTCATGCATGAACACAATCATGATAAGTGGTCCAGTGTAGAACCGTGTCTGGCAGCTCACCTTCACAGGACTGGGATTTGGGGCAACTACGGGGGTCGTAAGAGCGACTCAATGGATCAGTGGTTAGGCTCGGTGACTTACTTGATAATATTTCATCATACCCAAGTGGAGTGGATCGTGCTCACAATATCAATCGCTGGATTTTTGGGCCCTGACTTGATGTATAGCTGTAATGTTTTTGAGTGTGGTGTGGAACAACAAACAAACAAATACTGGACTGATGCATGCTCTACAGTATACACTGGTACTAGGATGCAACTCCATCACTGTAGACCCCTATTGCAATGCTTGGTAACATGATGATAAAAAGTGTGAGGTTCGGTCATACAACAAATGTTCACAGTCATGTCAGGAGGATTTACTCATATATCAAGCCAGCAGGTGCTTGTCCCACTTCAATATTAGTTCTACGCCATGACTGTGGAATTAATGTATATTTGAATTGAAGTGTTTTTTATAAAAAGCCTAGGCAAGTCTAGATCACACCAAGTCTAGTTTCTATGATTATTGAAACAGCAGTTTTCTTTTGAAAAAAATAAATGACTCTTTTTTAATTAAATGTTTTCATTGACTATTGTGTATGGAAATAGTAAGAAATATCCTAATCCAAGGTTGAGTAGAATATTTATAAGACAGCTGCCATAAAATCCCAGGCTGATGGCTGGACATGAAGCTGGGCAAGCCAACCATGACGCCCGCCAACACTCACCAGATGGTTTAATGGAGAAACAAGGCATATGATGTGTTATTTACCATTCCAGGCGACCTGCTGGCCTCCGATATCACGATGAGCGATGAAGACCGTATAGCGCTGATGGTGATGGTGAAGGAGGGCAAGATCTCCACGGAAACAGCTTTAGAGGTGGTGAGTTGTTATCTGCCTGTATATTCGCAGCTTTATTTGCTTCCTTGTGGTATTGTTATTGTTAGAATCATACTATGATGTGCAGAAACATCAGTGCTAGTGTAGTCTTTTTTTCTGTGAAGTGATTTTGTGGTCTTACTGTTCACCCAGCTGAGTACTCTATCCTGGGCTTGAGTCTGTACGTCGTGGCAATGTCAGCTTCTAGAATAGCCATTTCTGTTGGGTACTTCTTCACACTATGTGTTGGGAAAAAAGCAAACAAAAGCTGGTTTTATCATCGTGGGATGTGAAGTACTGCAAATGAATGGGGCATCTAAGGACTTGCAAGATGTTCTTGTCCTTGTTCAATGAGAATGGCGTGGTTTACAGCAATACGTTAACCTGTTCTGAAAATTTAAGTTGCTGTCAAGAACCACTTCATTTGATCACAAGTATGATACAACAGTAACCCCAATGCCTTTTCATTGTGAAGCTGACATATTGGATTAACTCCGTCTATCATCCTTTGTGTCCCTTCACCATGTAATGAACTAGATCAACAAAGTGGCATTTGGGATTAATCACTTCTCTGACTAACGACCATCTTCATGCTGCTCGCTGCTTTAATATGCTTCTGCAACATAACCTTTGATATAACAGTCATATATTGGACATGGTAGTGGGACGTTGATGTCATTTACTGGACACGGTCCTTGGACTTGGTTGGTTCTATGGAAGGACGGAAGGATGGGTCCCATGTGCTGTTCAGTCCCAAAGTGATGCTATCATCATGATGCTGTTTTTGTGAATTAACTGGTAATAATAACACTGGATATGGGATGTTGAAAGTGTTGACACTAACGACATAGAGTGTACTGGATGTTGACACTTAGGACATAGAGCGTACTGGATGTTGACCAAAGGACATAGAGTATACTGGATGTTGACCAAAGGACATAGAGTGTACTGGATGTTGACCAAAGGACATATAGTGTACTGGATGTTGACCAAAGGACATAGAGTGTACTGGATGTTGACCAAAGGACATAGAGTGTACTGGATGTTGACAGTAAGGACATAGAGTGTACTGGATGTTGACATTAAGGACATGGAGTGTACTGGATGTTGACAGTAAGGACATGGAGTGTACTGGATGTTTACAGTAAGGACATAGAGTGTACTGGATGTTGACCTAAGGACATAGAGTGTACCGGATGTTGACACTTAGGACATAGAGTGTACTGGATGTTGACACTAAGGACATAGAGTGTACTGGATGTTGACACTAAGGACATAGAGTATACTGGATGTTGACACTAAGGACATAGAGTGTACGGGATGTTGACCTAAGGACATAGAGTGTACTGGATGTTGACACTAAGGACATAGAGTATACTGGATGTTGACACTAAGGACATAAAGTGTACTGGATGTTGACACTAAGGACATAGAGTATACTGGATGTTGACACTAAGGACATAGAGTGTACTGGATGTTGACCAAAGGACATAGAGTGTACTGGATGTTGACACTAAGGACATAGAGTATACTGGATGTTGACACTAAGGACATGGAGTGTACTGGATGTTGACAGTAAGGACATAGAGTGTACTGGATGTTGACACTAACGACATAGAGTATACTGGATGTTGACAGTAAGGACATAGAGTATACTGGATGTTGACAGTAAGGACATAGAGTATACTGGATGTTGACACTAAGGACATAGAGTGTACTGGATGTTGACACTAAGGACATAGAGTATACTGGATGTTGACACTATGACATAGAGTGTACTGGATGTTGACAGTAAGGACATAGAGTGTACTGGATGTTGACACTAACGACATAGAGTATACTAGATGTTGACAGTAAGGACATAGAGTATACTGGATGTTGACACTAACGACATAGAGTATACTGGATGTTGACTGTAAGGACATGGAGTGTACTGGATGTTGACAGTAAGGACATAGAGTGTACTGGATGTTGACACTTAGGACATAGAGTGTACCTGATGTTGACAGTAAGGACATAGAGTGTACTGGATGTTGACACTAAGGACATAGAGTATACTGGATGTTGACACTAAGGACATGGAGTGTACTGGATGTTGACAGTAAGGACATAGAGCGTACTGGATGTTGACACTAAGGACATAGAGCGTACTGGATGTTGACACTAACGACATAGAGTATACTAGATGTTGACGGTAAGGACATAGAGTATACTGGATGTTGACACTAACGACATAGAGTATACTGGATGTTGACACTAAGGACATAGAGTATACTGGATGTTGACAGTAAGGACATGGAGTGTACTGGATGTTGACAGTAAGGACATAGAGTGTACTGGATGTTGACAGTAAGGACATGGAGTGTACTGGATGTTGACAGTAAGGACATAGAGTATACTGGATGTTGACAGTAAGGACATAGAGTGTACTGGATGTTGACAGTAAGGACATAGAGCGTACTGGATGTTGACAGTAAGGACATAGAGTATACTGGATGTTGACACTAAGGACATGGAGTGTACTGGATGTTGACAGTAAGGACATAGAGTGTACTGGATGTTGACAGTAAGGACATGGAGTGTACTGGATGTTGAAAGTGATGACACTAAGGACATGAAGTGTACTGGATGTTGAAAGTGATGACACTAAGGACATGAAGTGTACGAACTGTCGTGGGATTTTTAGTGTTAATGCATAAACACATAGTCCAAATGATGTGACTTGTGCTATTTCTATGACTAATGCTATACAGGGCATAGTTGTTTTGTTCCATCCTTGAAACATCTTGATGACTTTGGTATTGTAGGGACCTTACGAATAGTGCATAAGATACAATAAGATAGCTTGTACCCAGTTGTCTGCCAGGGCAGACCTAAAACATGTAGTGTTGCGAAGTACTTTGAAGACAGAATATGCCCTAGATATGAAGGAGGATTCAGACGATATATGGATCATATGGACGAACAAGATGCTGAGTTATGTACTAGTTTCATGGATTTTTTAATGCTCAGTTTTTTATATTCATGTGTCTGTCTACACTTCGCTCGTCAAATATTTTTGAAGCGTGATTAATGTATGCCTTATTATTTCAACAGCTGTCTTTAAGTGAGCTATTTAAAACTATTTCTAGACAAGTATTGGCATTTTTGTCTGAAAAAATATGATTTGAATCCTTGTGCCCATCAGTGATGACCTAAGGCAATATTTCACACTGATCAATGCCACTTTGTATTTGAGCAGGGAGTATGTGTGGTAGGGCTTATCCCATGGCGCGACAGGGATTACGTTCAAGAATCAAAACTGATAAATGCCCTTTTACATGAGAAATTAACATCAAAGCAAGCAGAGGGGATATTTCAGATTTGGAGAGACAATAGAAGTTACTCAATCCAAGACATCACATTAGAGCTTCAGTTCAGTAGATTTACTCCTTACTCGCTCCTTTGTTCCATGCATAAAGACTGAGTTCAAGAAAAAATTCGAAGACAGCCTTGGTGTTTCTGATTGGCCAAATCAATGAGAGGTCTGGATTTTGTGGCAGTGTGAATTTTCATGGTTTCATGAAAGGTGGCAAATGTATTTATTCAGACGTATTGGTCCTCAAAAGCTACTTAATAACTGAATTCATGCTCCCCAGGGAAGACTGGTTGCCAGTGATGTTGGAAT
The DNA here is from genome assembly GCF_023055435.1 of Haliotis rufescens. Taxonomy (NCBI): domain Eukaryota; kingdom Metazoa; phylum Mollusca; class Gastropoda; order Lepetellida; family Haliotidae; genus Haliotis; species Haliotis rufescens. Next base: position 58,712,271 of record NW_025964223.1, read on the forward strand.
TACATTGATGATATGATTCCCAAATGTTTGCACAGAAAGTTGTTATATGCACTTCCGATGTTCATGCTCTGTGTGGAGCTGTCAGAAAATTAGCATGTGCTATTCTTGGAGCTAATGGATTATTGGATTTATATCTTATGTAAACTTTATCAGCAAAAATGATTTTTCACTATTAGCAGATTCAATAAATGCAGATGCAAGAACTTGCTTGGAAAAGTTGTTTTCAAATATTGGTAATGATTTTCCTGTTTCTCAAACGATTAATGGTATTTGTTTCACATTTAAGGATTGGGGTGGGTTGGGGTTGTTTTCACCATAGTTGGTGTATTTGAGGTTGCATGTTTTACAAATCCCTTCATTTGTTACATGCTGTATTACATAAATCATATCAAGTTTTAGATGGTTGCTGAATGTTCAGCATCTGGAAATATTATTAAAATTATTTTGTGCTAATGGACACTACTTTAAAGCCTTCAAGACAGACATTACAAATTCCCTTCAGATCTTTTCAGACAGTAGGTGCTTGCAGCCAATCAGTTTGCACCACTATTCCACCAACAGCAGCTTCACTTACCGTTTCCATCTGTGCTTGGCGCCAACGGTGTATGTGGGCAATGTCACTGTCAACGCCTAGGTGTTTGCCTACTCTGGTATTACATGTTTGTAGTCTCTGCTGTTCACACTGGGGTGACGTCTTGTATACAGCAGTTGACAGGGCAAGGTTCATCATTGACACTTTGTTGGTTACATGTCTACAAGAGCTGGTGTCAGGACTAGCCTTGCTCCAAGGCTGTATTGAACGATAGGTCCATGGATGTGTAGTAAGTTGTCTCTTATAGGGACAACTTCTTATTTACATAATCTAGAAATGATGATTTAACCTAATAATTATTGCCTTTGAGACTTGTGCAAGTCTAGTGTCAGGACCTGTAGAGGGAAATGGCGGTGCACTCAATTTAAATTTGTTTACATACAAGTTGACAGGTCAGGACTCCTCATACTGAGTGAGTGAGTGAGTTTTGATCTGTATTCCTGTTATATCACGGTATGTCAGCTTGATGTGGGAGGCAAGCCTGAAGAAGGTCTCTGATGTTTACCACTTTTGTGAAACCCAGGAGCATGGGTTGGTGCTGACAAACATAGAAACATAATTAGGGCGTACTGAGAGACTCCTCGAACAGCTTGCTCGTTCACAACTGCCAGTGCTGGTGCCAAGAGACATAGAGTCATGCAGTGGTTATCTGTTTCCATATTTTCATATTTCATAGATTCTGTGTGAATTGATGGATTATCCATTGCTGAGACATGAGATCACATGACAAAGGAAATATGGTTCATTATAAAGGTTGCTCTGTTTATCAACAGAAAGTGAACCGAGAATTGCTTTGTCTGGTTAGATGAGGAAGTAAGTAGGTGCACACGAGGGTTGATGACTCTGTCGCCAGGTGTAATATTATCTCTGATGGTTTCAACTAACCCTGTGTTTAAGGGCTGAATCTTGTTAACAATTACTTGACAGATACAGCTTTTACACATTATTGTACTTTCAGAACTACTTTGTAGTAACAATAATTGAACAACCCATGGAGAGAGAATGAAACATGGAATCAAGCCTTGTAACTCAATACACTCTTATCCATTACTGCCTACTTGCCTGAAACCCTATTCCTGCACCAGGACTGTGGAATATATTTATTTTATGAAAAACAAAACCAATGTTAGTCTTCTACACCCCCACCCCATTGTGCCTGTGTCTTCGCCTACACCCTCCCTTTGCCTTGCTGTCTTGCCTGTCTGTAACGTAACGCCAGACACGCCTACACCCTCCCTTTGCCTTGCCCTGTAAGCCCTACACCCCCTCTCTGGTGACTACAGAACACATGTGGAGCCCAGGTCTGTCAACATGAACATTAACCAGAAAGAAAGACATTTAGAAACATGTTTGTCATAGAAATGTTGTTATTTGTGAGGATTCCAGTGCTGCCACCAAGTGTTACTGATATAGTGAGCGACAGATCTAATAACAGACTACCAGCAGCTTTGAGCACTTAAACAAAAAACTTCCAGATGTCATTGCCATGCTTGTTGTCAACTTTCTTCAACGCCTACTCAAAGTTCAGCCCATGTCTGCTTGTTCAAATCTGACTTTCATTTTGTCTCTTGTGTCTGCCCACAACAGTATAGGCTTATCTGCTCTTCTTGACAAGCTCAATTTGAACACTTCCAGGCCATTTTGTAGCAATAGATATCCTGCCACTCAACTTCAGGCTCAAATGACTACAAATCCGTTTTTGTTTATCCTCAGCTTCTCGACCCTCAAGTCTCTAACCCTTTTTCATTCATATAATTTTCACGGCTTTTTTGCTTTCTACGCCCAATGGAATTTGTGTCGATGGATAATAGAGACTCTCTGGCGTTACGTTACAGCCAGCAGATCTCTGAACCATACACCCCAAACATCTGACACCCCCACCCCCTTTCAACCATTGATGGGGTCATACCGCCCACACGGCCAGCTGTGTGACCCCACTTCAACCCCACCCCAACAGGAAACAGACTAGTAACCCCACAAGATTATCATACAGCAACCAGTGCAAAACATTGATGGGACACACCACTTGCGCTCCACCCCCACAAGAAACAGACTAGTGACCCCACAAGATTATGGTACAGCAACCAGTGTAAAACATTGAAGGGACACTCCACTTGATCCCCACCCATACAGGCAGCTGTGACCCCCTCAAGATTGTCCCAACCAGCGTACCACCATGCAAGAGAGTTAGGACATTCTGAGTTGACCTCACACATGGCTTATATCGAGAATCTGAATTCTGTCAACACCCACATTATGTAACATTTAACAGGACTCTGGCTTACAGGAGATTTAATTTTGGTTGTAATCTGATTCTAGAAAGCTGTGGGTTGCCAGGCCTGGGATCCTAACACGGAAACCATGTGATGGTGACACACAAAAGTAGTCGCATGTCATGACTCACTGTGCAGACTTAGACACATAAACAACGCACATTCCATGGGGGGCATCGTGGCCTTGTCCTCTGAGGCACCGCCACTTGGTTCCCCCTATGGGGATTCTTTGCTGGAATTATCCCAAGCAGCCTTGCTCCATGAATGGTAAATCCAAGATTTATATAATCCTTAAATTAGGCATACTAGGATGCCAGTCTTTTATAGGGGTGAGGTGAAATTGGGTTTAATGTCACGTCCAAGATTATTGCACTTATATAGCAATGTGCATGTGTGTTTGTGTGGCTGCTTATACTAGTCCGGACTGATGCTGATTTATGGTGCTAGCTCACTGAGATACCATGCGGCAGTTTAACATGAATACCCCACTCAGACACAGTATACTGACTCCGAGCTGACCAGTCCTTGTTTTAGCCCCTTTATACCAAGCGCCAGACAGGGTAACAACAAGTACCATCTTTTGACGTCTTTTGGTATGTAGCGGCCGGGGCCGGCCGCTCTCCGGGCGGTAGCTCTACCACTAGACCACGGAGGCCGTCCCCTTTTAAAGGGACATCTTGTTCTTATTATTTATATGACCAAGGAATTATGATTTAAACTAATAATCAGTTCCTCAGAGACTTGTGAAAGTCTAATACTGGATATCAGAGGCAAATCAAAGGATCAGCTGGTCAGGCTCACAGACTTGGTTGATTAATTGTCATCGTAAGCCAATGTTGCTCACACCAATCACTGGATTGTCTGGTACTTGATCCAGTACAAGACACTGTCATATAGCTTGAACAACAAGCTTGGTACTTCAAGATATGTGCCATTGTAGCGCTAAGGTGATTGTAACTTCATACTTTAGCATAGACTTAAAACTTTCTTAGTGCTACAATCACTTTGTGGAACAGGCCCTAGTGGCTTTGGCTAAGTACCGACCATTGGATATTCTGGGAGGGGGGGTGGGGGGCCGGGATTTTGTATCAAGATTAGATATTTTTTAGGCTACAGCTACAAAACAAGATATTTTTTTTAACAATGTGTAGTTTTTTTGTGGCAGGCAATTCCTTAGTCCTTCAACAATCTGAATCATAGTTCATTTTTTTCAAGAATTTTTTCAATAAAAATCACACAAAAATTATGATAGTTAGAGCTGGCTAGACATGCTTTAATATACATCTGGATTGGTTTAATGAAATAGATATATTCCACAATCATGGTGAAGGACAGGCCATGGGTTTGAAACTGTCATTGGTATTATTGTGGCCCTTGGCGCGGCAACACCGTATGTGCACAACTTCACATCACACTCTTCCCAGAGTAAGTTGATGATGCCATGATATTTTCATCATTATTGGGGCACTGGAAAATTGTGTTGGGCGTAACAGTAGGTCATGAATTATTACAGATTTTTGGTTCACATATACATGTCTTTTGCATACAGGTTGTTTGACACACAGAATATATTGTCATTTCATCTTGTTCAAGGTGAAAAGATTTGAGGATGACAGAAGAGCTGATGAAGTGAAGGAGAACCGTCTGGTAGGTTGCCTAGTTACCATGGTGATTGGACACATATGCTAAGCCCCAAGTACCCCAGAGTTGACTTGGGCTGGTTTACACATTATGAACGGAAAAAGTTTGATTATTATTGTCATCATTGTTGAACAGACACAAAGCTATCTTAGCGCTACGACAATCATAAGTCTATGTATAAGTATGGGAGTTACAATCATCTTAATGCTATCGTCGCTTTGTGGAATGAGGCCCTGGGTAGTTCCAACTATCTCACTAATGGTCGTCACAGGCAGCCAGCCATACAGTGGGTATGAATGGCGAGAATGAAGTATGTTCCTGATGGTTCTGGCAGTAAGTCAATTTTTATTACCCACAAGGGAATTATTTTTACACATGGAAGTGTAAGTAGCTACTGATTATATGCATAAAATCCAGCATACAAACAAAGATCTATAGAAAAGGTACATTATTTAACAATCATTTAAGAGAGGGATACTTGTTGAGAAAAAAGATCTGAGAGCTCTACTTGTCTTAGAAATGTAGCATTAAATATCATCATCCAGAGTGAAGTTGTGCATACTCTTTGTGTAAAGGGGTGGTCGGGTAGCCTAGTGGTTAAAGCGTTCGCTTGTCACGCCGAAGACCCGGGTTCAAATCCTGACATGGGTACAATGTGTGAAGCCCATTTCTTGTGTGCCCTGCCGTGATATTGCTGGAATATTACTAAAAGGGGCGTAAAACCATACTCACTCACTCACTTTGTGTAAAATGTGATTGGGGACCGCTAATTTTGTTTGACTGTTCTTGTATGAAACAACTAAACTGTCAAAAGATACTCCAGCTATTTTACTAGCTAAATAAAACAATTTTGTCCAAGTGTGATATATTCCACACTAAAAGATGCCCATATGGCTGGAACACTGAATGGAAAGCTTTAGAACACTTTAAACAAACAAGTGATCAGAAATGACACAATATATATTTTTTATCAGGAATAAGAGATTTTAGTTTTGCATAAAATTTAATCTGTATTGACATTTCTTGAAGACGGCGTCAATATGGACTATCCCCCACTTCTCCTCTTTAGGTAGAGTCACAAACATACTACTCCAAACAAGTCAAGGAACAACCCCAACTGGAAGACTGTGTGTTGCAGTACCCACCAGCCATGACAGATTAACTGTAGTTATGCATAAAGAGTGTTCTTAACTTCTTTTGAGCAGTGGGGGCACGGGTGGCCCAGTCATCTAAGGCGCCGCGATTCGCTGTGCAGAGTTGCGTCCCTTAGGCATGCCAGAAACCTATGATTGTGGGTTCGAATCCCGGTTCGCCCCGATTATGTTTCTAGGTTTGTCAGCACCATACCCGTGCTTGTTGGTTTCACCGAAGTGGTAAACGTCTGAGACCTGCATCACTTCGGGCTTTCCTCCCACATTAAGCTGACACGCCGTGATATAACAGGAATACTTTTAAAAGTGGCGTTAAACCCAACTCACTCACTCACTCACTCTTTTGAGCAGTATACATCAACTCGATCAGAAACCATTGTGATCCAAATTTTGAGTTGAATAACCATTTTCTATAATTTACCATTTTTATTAGGTTTCTTTCAGTATTAATCTAGTGGCAGAGAGGCTCATTGTAGAAGCTATGTAATAAAATGGCCTTTGATTGGCATTGGAAGTTGAATGTGTACATTGTATGCTATTACAGTATCAGATTAGGGAGTGACATGAAGAGATGAAACTGTTCCCTATCAGATTTGTAACATTGGTGATTATTTTAGACTGTTTGAAATAAAATGAGAAGAGTTGAAAATTTGAGTCGCTGACAATTTCAACTGTCAGGGCTGCTTGTGTGAGTCATGATAGCTTTAATCAGGTAGTTCTGGATTATTCTCGACTTTATTAAATGTACGTTCAATCATGTTCCCTGTGTTGATTCTTGAGTCATCCATTGATCATAGGTTTAAAGATGATCTGCCAGGAATACTGGTGTAACCAGCCTACCGGGATCAGGTGTCGGTTCACGCTGCCTGTTGCTCATGCAACAACCAAACACTGTTGTCAAGGGAATGTCCTCTCGCAACCAAAACTGTCAATTATTGCAGGAGACGTGCAGATCAAACATTTCTAATTCCATCTCATTACTCAATGTAAATGGTAGCCATCTCTATGTTATTCATGCTCCAAATCAGGAAGGCTCTGTGTAGAAAGCCATTACAAGCTATTTCACTTGCCACTCACCTTAGGGAGGGCTGTATTTTTTAGTCATAATGATCAGTTGTCAAGGAAGTATCACAATCAATTTATTATGAATGATTTTGCTGGTTGGTCACTGAGTGAGTTGTTAGGAAAGTGTTGTGGTGAATATGATAGAGCCAATTTAACCTGAATGCCACGGACTTGAAACGATAATATTATTCCAAGGGTCCGAAGGTTAGCGTATTCTCCTCCGGGAATTCCATTCAGTTTTATCTTGATTCGTTGTGAGATTCTGAACTAGATGACAAGTCCCTGTTTGTTTTTGCTAGCCATTATTGGTTTAATTCAGTAATATCTCAGCTGTCAGATTCTATCAACATTTATCCAAAGTTTCCTTTGATCAGAATTTTCGTAATTTTTCTGAATTGATGCAATTGAAGACTTCTTCTTCCTACAGAAAATTGTTCCTATTGGGAGGTGTGAGACACTTTCATTGATTAACTCAAACTTTATTTAATTCAAGATTCAAGTTAAATATGACATTCTTCGCTGCACAGACAGAGACTTGGCTTTCACACAAGGTCAATAAAATACACATTTATTCAAGAACTTAGAATTAGATTAAGTGAAATGAAAATTGGAAACAATTTAAGATGAACATTTCTCTAAGGGTAGTCCAATGTTTGCTTTGGCTGGTTTGATGTAGTTGGAATGTAAAAAGTAATTTTTTGTGACTATAGATACCAGTGGTTGTCACCACTAAGATTAAAGCTGCCAGTCCACACCTCAATTCTGACTAGTGGTTTATGTAACTTAACTAGATTTTGGGGGAAAACAAGTAGACAGATTTCCACGAGTCTTGGAACGACTAAGTTATTTGTCATAACCCTACATGTAAGAAAAGTATGAGATGTCTCTTGAAGACATGTAAGGCTGCCAAGATTAATATGAAGTTGGGGATGCCATGTTTGCCAAAAGATAATTAACCGCCATGTTTGATGAAGTCTGTGTTAAGGCATTGGTTAATTCTAGTGGTATGATTGACAAAAGTCAGGTTAGAGCATTGGTTAATTCTAGTGGTATGATTGACAAAAGTCAGGTTAAAGCATTGGTTAATTCTAGTGGTATGATTGACAAAAGTCAGGTTAAAGCATTGGTTAATTCTAGTGGTATGATTGACAAAAGTCAGGTTAAAGCATTGGTTAATTCTAGTGGTATGATTGACAAAAGTCAGGTTAGAGCATTGGTTAATTCTAGTGGTATGATTGACAAAAGTCAGGTTAAGGCATTGGTTAATTTTAGTGGTATGATTGACAAAAGTCAGGTTAGAGCATTGGTTAATTCTAGTGGTATGATTGACAAAAGTCAGGTTAAGGCATTGGTTAATTCTAGTGGTATGATTGACAAACGTCAGGTTAGAGCATTGGTTAATTCTAGTGGTATGATTGACAAAAGTCAGGTTAAGGCATTGGTTAATTCTAGTGGTATGATTGACAAAAGTCAGGTTAAGGTATTGGTTAATTCTAGTGGTATGATTGACAAAAGTCAGGTTAAGGCATTGGTTAATTCTAGTGGTATGATTGACAAAAGTCAGGTTAAGGCATTGGTTAATTCTAGTGGTATGATTGACAAAAGTCAGGTTAAGGTATTGGTTAATTCTAGTGGTATGATTGACAAAAGTCAGGTTAAGGTATTGGTTAATTCTAGTGGTATGATTGACAAAAGTCAGGTTAAAGCATTGGTTAATTCTAGTGGTGTGATTGACATAGGTCTTTGTTAGAGCATGGCATAATTCTAGTGGTATGATTGACATAGGTCTGTGTTGGAGCATGGGAATATTCTAGCCCTATGATTGACATAGTATGTTTTGGAGCATTGGTTAATTCTAGTGATATGACTGACATAAGTCTGTGTTGGAGTATGGCATAATTCTAGTGATATGACTGACATGAGTCTATGTTGGAGTATGGTATAATTCTAGTGATATGATTGATTTGTGAAACGGGGCCCTTATCAGGGCTATTAAACATATTCTGTTCCATATTAATCATATGACATACTAATCAAAAGAAATTAAGGCTAACCCGATTCATTCATATTACTATGTGCTGTAGTTAATCTGTCATGCTATGACATATTAACCATAGTAATATGAAAGAATTTGGTGGTCCTTAATTTCTTTTGATTAGTATATGATATGGATATGGATTCTTGCACATATTTACAAAACAACAACGTGAGAGTAGCATTGATTTGACAGGAAGTGGACTTAACCCTGTGTTGTCGATGTGGTGCTGTGACATCTGTCTGCTTTGTATGGGTTTCAGAACACACAAGGACAAATTGGGTGTGAACCTTGGTGTTAACCTGAGTGAAAGTTTGGTGAAGCATGATTTGAACCTTGTTGAACAGGGTGTTAATGTATTAATTGCTTGAATGATTTGTCTCTCTGTTCCCCTTGCAGTTTGAGTCACCAGCGTCCCGGAAAAGCGGGAAAGATAAGAAAAAGAAAGCAGGTGTTGGAGGAAAACCTACCAAATCACACTCGGCCGTGTATACAGGTATGTGAGATGTCACAGCCAGCAAGTCTTATCTCCCAATAGTCTTTGTGATTCTTCCTTTCAACAACATATTGGGAAAGCAGCATTGATACCCCTTATCCTTGGCTGTAAGGCCACCATATATTAGAACCATGTGAAGATCTGGGTTAGAATTGGCAACCAGTGCTTGTCGTCAGAGGTGACAAATGTGATCAGGATCAGGTTCTTCTACTTGGTTCATGTATGTCATTGTTAACCAGTTGTGTAGTTTGATGCTCATGATGTCATATAGTTGACAATTCTGTTAGTATTGAATTACTTACAGAAATCATGCTGGTCAGTTACCATTGATTCAGTTTTGTGAAAATATTCTGTTTGTTTCAGATGAAGCGCCAAAGTGCCATGTCTGCAAACATCTAATGCTCAACCAGGACTACGAACTGCCCCTTCCACCGCCACCTTCCGACGGCCAGCCGCTGTACGAGTGTTGCCGGCATCGACGCGTGCACAGTGTCGGGCATATTGACTTTCCACAGCATCTACATTCCCCACCGTTTGTGCGCGCATTCTCCTGTTCACCCACCCGCAACGCCACCCAGTCATCAGTGGTGAGTTCCCCGGGACCTGCTCATAGTAGACTCTACTCCCCCATACTGTCACAGGCACCCCGGATACCCACAGTTACCTCGCAGTCAGCTCTACCTCAGGGAGCGGAGAATCTCAAAGAAAGGCTCTCAGGAAAACCACAAATATTCCTTCACAAAACCCCGTCAAGGACATCTTTACTGTCCTCGGAGTCGGACCATTCAATGGAGTGTACGTCACATGCCCCACTGAAATCAGACGTTGTGACCACACGTAATGATGACATGAACTATTGTAGCACAAACTCTACTGTGTCCATGAGTTCCGATAACTCTCCTGCTCAAGGGAGGAAGAAAAGTGAAAATGCTGTTAAAGCTAAAGGTCATAGGGTAAGGATCTAGAATTACTCAACTGTTACATTTCTGTTTGCAGCAATGTTATTTTGTGACTTGCTGCACATAGCTGACCTAATACAGCTGCAGCAGGAATGGCCAACCATTTCCTGAAAAAAGTGTGTGAGGGATTGGGTTTGGTTTAACGCCTCTTCGAACAGTATTTCAGTTATATCACAGCGTGTCAGTTTGATTCAGGTCTCAGACATTTATCACTTTGCTGAAAACCACATGCGTATGGTACGGTGCTGACATATCTTGAAACAATCAGGGCAAACCAGGATTCGAATCTATGATCATAGGTTTCTGGAATGCCCAAGGGACACAACTCTGTACAGCAAATTACAGCGTCTTAAACAACTGGGCCAGCTTTGTCCCGATTGATCAGTTAACACAAAAGGCATGGATTGATGTTCACAGTTCAACAGTTTTCCAGAGAAGAATTTCTCCCAAGCACCCTTTATGTGTTGTGTGATTGAGTGAATATTGCTTAATGCTGAATCATCAGTCTTGCAGCTATTTGCAGTGAGCAGATTGTATGAGGCAATGGATGTTTCAGTTTCCCAGAGAAGATTTTCTCCCAAGCACCCTTTATGTGTTGTGTGAGTGAGTGAATATTGCTTAATGCTGAATCATCAATCTTGCAGCTATTCTCAGCGAGCAGGTTGTATGAGGCAATGGAGGTTGTGTGGTCACAACGGCTTTTGAATATGAATAGTCATTAATTGGAGCCACATTCCAGACTTAATTGCTTGGAAAGACTTCCGCCCGCATCCCCCCTCCAAATGTTATATATATTTACATATAGTGTGTTTCTTCCGACTATATATGTACTATATTTATACGGCGGAAGTCTTACCAGCTGCTCGACATATCCCTTGGTGAAGGTATCATTTTACTGACTGACATTAACCTTTTACAGAAAAACACTCATGATTGGTTTGTCTGCTCCTAGCTGACACTAGCATCAGGATAGAACTACAACAACACAATGAGAATACATTCACAAACCTGCTGCGAATGTTTGTCACAAATTACCATGGTGTCTCAGCTGCTGAGTCGATGCATGATAGGAAAACAACCTGATATGTAGCTACAGTGATTAGCAGGAGGCCTAGTGTCATCATATATCTGCTGCACGTGCAGCTCCATGTCATCACAGTTATCTCCCTTGGTTTACCTTGTGGCTTTTCAACTATATTCGATGCTAATATGACAGAGCTAGGACATGCTGAAGGACAATGGCTACTGTCAGACTTGTCCTCATATATGTATCCACATTTTGTTTTTGTCACATCCCCTAATTACCGATTGGTTTCTGACAGAAAATGAAAGTCAGGCGGTTTGCAGAAAAGCTGTCTGCTCTGGAATGGAAGCAATTTTGAAAAGATAGTTTCCTCTGTCATGTGATTAGCAACAGTCAGAATTGAGGGAGAACTTGTGGACCAAAATATGGACTATTCCATATGTCGAGTTCATGTGATAGCCCTATTGTCCCAGTACAATTACTGATGGACCAATGGTCTGAAATGATTATGAACCAATGTGTGCTTCCATGTCCATATACGTCCTTGCTACCTTTTGCCAGCAAATATAAAAACATGGCATATTGATATTTTCTGATGCTCATGTCTGACTGTTCAGGATTCACATCAGTGATCTGCCCAACTTGGCAGTCAAGCCTATTGAACAGCATGACATCACTTGTTAAAAATAAGGTAGACTTTCCCCTCAGTTATGAATGAGGCTGATGGCCCTGCAGATTTCTAGGCTTGCTTTTATTCATGAAATAAATTACAAAAACAGCTTTGATAATTGCTTTTCTATGTGAGCATTTTCCCGAGTTACATTAAGCTGTGTATCATTCACTCATGCATAGAGAGAAGACTGCAACCAAGTGATGTCCATAAGCCCTACAGTTTCCATTAAGGATGAATGTGTCGGGAGACGAGATTTGGCTGCCGAGGACGAGTCGAGTCAGGCTTCTGAATAGACAAAACACATTTATTTGCTTCCATTCAAACTAGCAATATACCAGATGAAGCTAAAGTTCAAATCCATTATTACTGGAAATAAAATTTGATGCGTTCTATTCTTGTATGGATACGAGAGTCCTATCTCCTCCAGACGGAATTATTGATACATGTAATCTAAATGCATCTGCGTCAAACAACTGATGTGACAGAGCTTAAATTTTGTGAAATGGCTACAAATTGTTTCAATTTGATAAATTTAGATCCCACTTTGACCTTTTCAAAGATACGATTTATTTATACCTTCATCGGTATCATGTAACCATATTATGTTGTGAATTGATATTTTTGTGTAAGAGATTAGGTGGCTGTTCCCAATGTATTAAGAACAGCCATTTTGACGTCAGCTGCGTGCGTTGTTGAATAATAACTTGCGTGGGTTTGTCCCTTGGTGCTGCTGTAGATTGGGGAGAAAGACATGGGGCTAGCAGATAGTGATTGAAGCCAGGGATTGTGAAAGTACTCACACATCCAGTATTATGTGGAGACACTGCTGAGAGCCCGCACTGCCAGCGACACTCTTCGATGCATGTATTTGTTGCTCTGATCAACTCTCTAACTCCCTTCATAGACTTAGATATTTACAGTTTGGGAGAAATTTTGTCTGTAGAAAAAGGTTGTTTTGAGGTTATTTTCGGATCAATATATGTATAAGCCTGATGGAAGGTGGAGTGTGTCGCTTCTTTCATGTGCTGTCCTCATTCTCTGTAGGGAGTTGGGAGTGCAGCTGGTCCCAGTGCAAATTGCAGCTCAGTACAAGGTGGCTCAGATGCCTGTAATGGCTGCTAGGTGTGAATATTACTCATCAAATGACCACAAGGGAGGTTGGGTCACTGCTTGTATTAAGATGTGACCTTGGTTGTTCAACCCACATAAGATATTGACCCTCACACATCCTGTACTCAGATGTGACCTTGGTCGTCCTACTCTGATGAAAGGATTGAACCTCACACATCCTGTACTCAGATGTGACCTTGGTCGTGCTACCCTGATGGAAGGTTTGAACCTCACCCGTCCTGTACTCAGATGTGACCTTGGTCGTCCTACTCTGATGAAAGGATTGAACCTCACACATCCTGTACTCAGATGTGACCTTGGTCGTGCTACCCTGATGGAAGGTTTGAACCTCACCCTTTCCTGTACTCAGATGTGACCTTGGTTGATCAACCCACATAAGATATTAACCCTCACACATCCTGTACTCAGATGTGACCTTAGTCTTTCTACTCAGATAAAAGGATTGAATCTCACACAAACCTGTATTCAGATGTGACCTTGGTCTTTCTACCCTGATGAAAGGATTGAATCTCACACATCCTGTATTCAGATGTGACCTTGGTCGTGCTACCCTGATGGAAGGTTTGAATCTCACACATCCTGTATTCAGATGTGACCTTGGTCTTTCTACCCTGATGGAAGGATTGAATCTCACACATCCTGTACTCAGATGTGACCTTGGTCTTTCTACCCTGATGAAGGGATTGAATCTCACACATCCTGTACTCAGATGTGACCTTGGTCTTTCTACCCTGATGAAAAGATTGAATCTCACACATCCTGTACTCAGATGTTACCTTGGTCATCCTACTCTGATAAAAAGGTTTGAATCTCACACAAACCTGTAGACAGATGTGACCTTCGTCTTTCTACCCTGATGAAGGAGATTAAACATCACACTGGGTTATGAAGGTGTACCTAAACCAGCATTTCTTACGTGATGCTTGTTGGCATAACATCCTACTCACTCACTCACTCACTCACTCACTCACTCACTCACTCACTCACTCACTCACTCACTCACTCACTCACTCACTCACTCACTCACTCCTGGCCTGTCATCTTTTTAGAGTCTCTATAACTTAAGCTGTCTTGATGTCATTCAAGTGATGTCTTAACCCTGTTTTATGGGAGGCCCAGGCACGCCTTCATGCCAGTCATGCAGTAATTTCTGTTCCATGTTCTTTGGGAGGTCTGTACATGTGAGGGACCAGCTCCTGCAAATCAGACACCGGTATCACACAGTTTAAGAGAGAACTTTCTCCAATTGGCAGCCAAGGAGTAAAGATATTATTCAAGTAGCAACATAGGTGCCTAATGACTTGGAATAGGCAGCACTCAGACGAGAACGCTTTTGTGAAGAGTCTGCAATTTCCCTTTGAAGTCAGTATTGATTTTCAGCGAGATAAGCTATTTATCAAGGTCTACTCAACCTCCATTATTTCTGGCCTCTTCTACTGATGTTGACGTACAGACAGGTGACTCGGGTAGAATGTGCTGTCATGTTGTGATCTGGTGTCCGAGACACTCGCAGGAACAGGACATAGATATGTAATAGGCATCAAAGCCGTGTTTGATCTGTGTTTTATGATAGCATCTAATGGTGCAAAAATATACAGATTTTTTAAATTGCTAGATCCTATGACACATGTTTCCTTGTGATCTACTTTCAAGACTATCTGAATTTCTTTGTTTTGATTAGTTGGTGATTTTTTTAAGAGTACATTTTTTTTTTCAATCAAAATAATTTCCTTTAATGTTGACTTATCTAGAGTTTTGAGTTGCCTCATGAAATGCTAATAAGATGAAAGAGTGACCCACAATGGAAGGACCACTCATTCATTTTGAAGTGGCTGTTTCAAAATGACATTGTACAATACATAGTCTGTTGGTTCAAAGCCTGAGTTTATAAAAAATGGGCAATTCAGTTTACGATTATAAAAATGGTATCAGTAACGCGTTCACTAGAGGGAAGTTGTGCATTTTTGATTGTATGTATGTGGTAGATCAGAGGATCACGATTTGATGGTTACCGTGTTTCAGTGGCATCGGAGCGCCAGCTATAGCACAGGGGATGATGGGATATCTTCGGAGAACGACGATCATGATGATGCAGTAAGTATCTCCACACACATACAAATACAACCTTGATATTGCTGGAATATTGTTAAAGACAGCCTAAACCCACTCGATCATACATAAACACACACACACACACACACACACACACACACACACACACACACACACACATACTCTCTCTCTCTCTCTCTCTCTCTCTCTCTCTCTCTCTCTCTCTCTCTCTCGAACGATCTCAAATGATCTCAAACGAACGAACGATCTCAAACGAACGAACGATCTCAAACGAATGATTTGATAACCACTACAGTCTGGAGTCCACACCTGATGGATTGTTCATGCTGTCCGATAGATGGCTTCATAGATTCCTTCTCTTAAAGGAATTATCTTGATGAAGGGTGCAGCAATGGACCCGGGCGGTAGAGTCTAGAGAGTAATGAACCTAGGCCTGTGCCAACAGTGCTACCCGAGTCAAGTCTACCACTGCAATATGGGACAGAAGGTGTAAATATGAATGTACTCTGTCTATATTGGAACTGAGGTGAACAGAGAAAGCGTGATCACGGAAGAAGATCCATTAAATGATGGCGATCTTCTGTCAAGAAGAGAAGACGAGCTCGAGACTGCCGAGGGAGACGAGGGGCAAACATGGTGTAGCAGGCCACTTGTTCTCGGGGGGCGCCATATTGATTGCTTCCAAAGTCAATTATACAAATACTTTGGAAAGCACCAATCAATGATGCACGGATTAATGGACAATTGCTCTGTCTGGCTTGTTTTTTGGTTGGCTGAACTCTACATGACTTTTTAAGAAAAACGTTCTGTGGTTTTCTTATTGTGGGATTATATATAGAGATTGGAGAACAGAGGGTGTTGTATGAACAAGATGGATATTGCCATGTAGGCAAAAAATGCAGTTAAGAAGTTTTGTTGGGGTCTAAAAGTGAACATGTTCAGTAGATGGATTATTGATATTTGATTACAAAGCTGACTTGAAATGCAGTTTGCAAAAGTTGTTTTTGACTAGGAACATTTCCCCAGGGAAATGCTCACTGTAGGTTTATTGAATTCGTTTATGTGAAATTGAGGTTCAACAGTTGGGGTTTCAAGGCCATGGAATAAATGTTGAATGCAGGGCAATATTATTCGTAATTACAGCATTGTTGGTCATGGATATGACATGGAGAGTAGCTCACTTGATCCCTGCATGGGTTCTATTATGTTTGATTATGTAATCAGTCTGCTGACCTCAGCCATTCAGTTCTGATCAAAAGGCTTAAGAAATAGCAACTCAGCACAATTTCTGCTGTGTCAGCAGTTTTTCTGCTGTTTTTTTGTGAGGAGAATCCCCACTAGACCAGCATCTGCTGACATGGAAGGCATTGACGTGCACCATCAGGTCACAATGCACATTGAATCACATGTCACAGCTACCAACTGGTCACTTCTCTCGCTGGTCTCTGATGAAAGTTCTGTCTGTACAAGTAGTCATTGTGGCTCCTGATACTGGTGCCTTTTTTAAATCTCCTTTCTGACAAAGAAATAAAATAGGGGAGGTGGGGTAGTCTAGTGGTTGAAGCGTTCACTTGTCTAGCCAAAGACATGGGTTTGATTCCCCACATGGGTACAATGTGTGATACATTCTGGTGTCCCCCGTCCATGACATTGCTGGAATACTGCAAAAAAGCAGTTAAAACCACTCACTCACTCACCCACCCAGATTCTCACTCACCCACTCACCCACTCACCCACCCACCCACCCAGATTCACACTCGATTATCTACAGACCACCATCATATAGCTGGAATATTGTTGAGTGCAGCGTCAATGGTTAAACAACAAACAAACAAAACAAACATGTCCACACTTGGAGAATGACACAAATGATCCATTATTAATGAACTCTTCAAACTACAGTGGCTTCAGGACCATGTACACATGGTCAGAAAATTAATATATTAAAATTTGTTTTCATGCTGGTCTTCTTGATAAGTTGGTATAATGATGTGTTGCTAAACAGTGTGACGCTATGATTCCCCTGTGAAGATACGATTTGCCCTGGGGGATTCCAAGTTAGAACAGATCCACAGTGGCCTATGTTGGTAGTAAGAGGCGAACAAATGGATCGTGTAGTCAGACTCACTGACTTGGTGGATAGTGTGTTCTCGTACCCGACAGGGGCACGGAAGGCCAAGTTGTCTAAGGCGCCGCAATTCGCTGTGCAGAGTTGCGTCCCTTGGGCACGCCAGAAACCTATGATTGTGGGTTCGAATCTCGGTTCGCCACGATAATGTTTCTAGGTTTGTCAGCACCATACTCGTGCTCGTTGGTTTCACAGAAGTGGTAAACATCTGAGTGAGTGAGTGAGTATGTTTTACGCCGCTTTTAGCAATATTCCAGCGATATCACGGCGGGGGATACCAGAAATGGGTTCACACATTGTACCCAAGTCGGGAATCGAACCCGGGTCTTCGGCGGGATGAGCGAAAGCTTTAACCACTAGGCTAGCCGACCGCCCCTGTAAACGTCTGAGACCTGCATCACTTCAGGCTTTCCTCCCACATTAAGCTGTCACGCCGTGATATAACTGTAATACTGTTAAAAGCGGGGTTAAACCCAAATCACTCACTCACTCTCATACCCGACAGCATGGATCATTGCTCACAAAGACCAATCACTGGATTGTCTGGTCTAGACTCGATTGCTTACATCTGCCTGCTGTTATGTAGCTAGACTACTGCTAAACAAACAAACAAGAGAGGATACGATCCGCCTTTAGACAATGAAGACAGTTATTAGTTGAATTAGGAGGTTCAATCCATAAGTCAACTCGGTCTTTATGGATAAGACAGCTTCTAAGTTAATCTGTATTGTGACACACATGATGCACTGCCTGCCAGTGACTGGGTTGGTTGGTTTGCTTCTTGTTTAATGCTGCACTCAGCAATATTCCAGCTATATGATGACGGTCTGTAAATTTTCGAGTTTGGACCAGACAATCCAGCGATTGATATTATGAGCATCGGTCCAAGCAATTGGGATCAATGACATGCATCAAACAGGTCAACAAGCCTGACCACCCGATCCCGTTAGTCGCCTCTTGCGACAAACATGGTCGCCTTTTACAGCAAGCATGTGTTGCTGAAGACCTATTCTCCCCCAGATCTTCATGGGTGCCAGTGACTGGGGAGGGTCCTAGTTTGATTGGTACTTGCTGCTTAATCTGTCATCCGAGAACAGCGGTAGAAACAGTCCACTAGTGCTGTAATGATAACATATATCATATATCAAAACCCTTAAAAATGGCAAATCTCTACAAGTCTTATGTCACATTAACTATTGGGCTGTTTGGCAAGAAGTACAGGACTAGTGCCAATTTCTAATGCTGCATCATCTTTCAGCATCTGCTGGGTGCTGTCAGTCGAGACGTGTGTCGCAACGGCGGCAAGTTGAGTGGGCGACTCCGAGACATGAAGAACAAGGTGCTCAAGGGAAGAGAAGGTCACGCAGCAGAGGTGAGAATAGGGACAGTGCTTGCCATTGGTTATGTATAAGGCTTTAAAAAAATGGTAAATTGAGGACATTTATTTCTACAGCAATATGTTTTCAGTAGAAGCTGAAACCAATGTAAGAAATGGACTATGTTGATACTGTTGAGAGTAAAAATTGATATTGTTGCTGAAGTCGCATCTTGTACAGCAGCTTGGATGTTGAGATTGCCTTCTGCAGATGTGGAATAGCTTGTTTAGACTTTGAATATTACTGTTAGGAAATGAAATCCTAGGATGTAAGTTGCCCCCGATAGATTCTTGTTGGTAAAGGACAACTAGATGCTCCGAGAAATTGTGTTGATGTAGATGTTTCTGCTTCAGCTGGACTTTAGAACGGCTCAGATGGTTCACCGGCCGCCGCTCAGAAGAGAGAACTCCTATGGCGGGACAAGGTCACCAAGTAAGACGTCCCACCTTGAAAACTTGAACACAACTTGTAGCTCTATGACAATCTGTATGTCCCACCTTGAATTCTTGAACACAACTTGAACCTGTATTATGATCTATGACATCCCACCTTGAATACTTGAACACAACTTGTAGGTCTATGACAATCTGTATGTCCCACCTTGAATTCTTGAACACATCTTGAACCTGTATTATGATCTATGACATCCCACCTTGAAAACTTGAACACAACTTGTAGCGGTATGCCAGTCTTGTTACGTAACACCTTGAAAACTTGTACACAACTTTTAGTGGTTTGACGGTCAATGACGTCCCGCCTTGTAGAATAGGTTCCCAGCACCCTCTCACTCAAACCTGCAGAAACAGGGGTAATAAATAGATAGTGAAAAATAGATCACATCATTTCCTGTAGTCAAGGGGAGATAACTATGTAAGACTAGCTGTGTGCTATATATTCCAGGTTTAGGAAAGGCAGTGCAGGAACTATTAACTTTCTTCTGCCCTTTTAGCGTTTTTTTTTTTATTGTTGAGGGAATGGAATACTTTTCAGTTAACGTTTTATTACTGAATGAAATTTGTAACTATCTTGTTAAAGATCTTTGAAATATGACTGTACTAATGTTTGTGTTCTCCGCTCCAGTCTACAACTGCCACAATCCAGTGGTCTCCCACCCCCAGGCTGCATCCACCCCAGACAGGCCAGTCTACGCCACCGCCCCCATCCTGGGGCGTGCCAGGGTCCACACAGACTTTGACCCCCAGTGGCGTGAGGATTTCCTACCCCTGAAGGTGAGGTCCCTGTGACTGTTATAACATGCTGGTAGGTTTCTGGCAGTCAGGCACTTCTGAATGCAGCAGAAATATTGGAATTATTTTATTAGAAATGGTGTATTTTTCATTATGACTTGCATAGTTAAATGATTTGGAGATCTGCAAATATTTGACGGTAAAGACAAGATATTTTGTGGATGACAACTTCTTTATTCTATTATGATCTGACGTTTCGATATAGATCCTTATACCGTTGTCTTTGATCACAGTACAATACCATTTAGAAAGTGGTCAAATGTAACAAATGTTATATCTGGGATAACACTCTATTAGTAAATTACAAATTCTTGTACTTTTATGGTTCGAGTCCCGTCCGTTATGCGGACACACACTGCCAGAGTGACTCTGTGTGCTGGCGATAAGGTGACTCACTCTGGCAGTGTGGGTTCAAATCTTGAATAGGACCCAAACCCCAAAAGTACTAGAATCTGTACTGTACTTAGAAAGTGTTGTCCCAGATTTCACATTTGTTACATAAAATATCTTGTGTTTACTGTTACTTACCAACTTCTAGATATGCAAATCCAACAGTGCCAATATTTGGTTGGTGTATGTTCCAGCGAGGGGATGTAGTCAACATCATCAGCATGGGCCACTCGGGGATCTGGAGGGGCGTTCTCAATGGCAGAGTCGGCAACTTCAAGTTCGCCCATGTGGATGTGCTGGGAGATGATTGGTTGAGGACACAGCGCAAGGAGAAACAGTTACGGCGCCACAACTCCCGCAAGTCTAAACCCAAGTCGGTGGAGGAACTCATGCAGAGAATTGGCTTGGAGGTTGGTGAATATTACCATTGTGTTGTGTATACAACCAAGAACTTGTCCTGGGACCTGTTCCTCAAAGCTATCGTAGCGCTACAACAGGCGTAAGTCTGTGTTAAAGTATGGGAGTTACGATCATCTTAGCGCTACGATCACTTTGTGGAACGGGGCGCAGGATTATATCGGGGCTCCCATGGAGGTTGAACATGACCACTGTGTTGTGCATTCAGCCCAGAGCTTGCTTGGCCTGGTGTCATAAAGTGGACTGAGGGTGGATGACATGTCAGCTGCAGCCGGCTGATTCAGTACATCATGGTCCCCTATTGCATACAGATCACTCGCAGTGTTGACCACGAGGATGAGGGGTTTGCGTAGTGTTTAAATTGGTTGCTTTTCACCCTGAAAACCTTGGTTGGATTCTTCACAATGTTTGGGGGGCGGTCGGGTAGCCTAGTGGTTAAAGTGTTCGCTCGTCATGCCGAACACCAGGTTTGATTCCCGACATGGGTACAATGTGTGAAGCCCATTACTGGTGTCCCCTGCCGTGATATTGCTGGAATATTGCTAAAAGTGGCCTAAAACCATACTCACTCACTCATTCGCAATGTTTCGAAGCATGAAGCCCATTCTTGGCGTTCACCAGTGTCATGTTGCTGGGTTAATGCTAAAAGCAGCGTAAAAACTTTCTTCCTATTGACACTAGTGTCTGGTCCAGACTTCCATGCCACTGATACAGCTGTAATTTAGGTAACCAATCTTGCAGTCACTTAAGTGTGTAGTTAATGACTCCACCTTATGGTTACATCTGTTATTCTATTTTTCAGCACCTGACCAGTTTGTTTATGCTGAATGGATTTGAGATGTTGGAGACCTTCTCCGAGCTGGATGAGGACGACCTGAACACTCTGAACATCACTGACCCTGAACAGAAGGCCAAACTCCTGACAGCGGCT
This sequence comes from Haliotis rufescens, assembly GCF_023055435.1. Classification (NCBI taxonomy): domain Eukaryota; kingdom Metazoa; phylum Mollusca; class Gastropoda; order Lepetellida; family Haliotidae; genus Haliotis; species Haliotis rufescens. Next base: position 58,733,873 of record NW_025964223.1, read on the forward strand.
GAACTACTCAATGACTGTGATTGTAAGTGGGAGGCCGTGAAGTAGAGGACAGTTACTACACAAACTCTCGTGAAGATCTGGGGTAGAATAGGTCTTAAGCAACCCATGCTTGCAATGTTGAAGCCAATCATTCACCCACTAGGTCATATGTTCCTGTTAGGCCATACAACACCAAGTACAGCGTGGATACAGAGCTGTAGTTGTGGTTTGATGCTAGTCTGTCATACAGACCCTGAAACAAATATATCCAACAAAGCCCATGCAAGTCTATAATCTTTGGCAAGTCTAGATTACAGTATCTGAAATTTGAAGAAAGTCTCTGGGCTCCATTTTATTATATTTTTTAACTATATTTTAACAATTGTTTTTTCTGTAAAATATGTTTTTTTCAGAGACTAGATGTGATGTCTAGTTTGCTGCCAGAAAATCTTTTCGTCCTGTTCCCAATTCTGCCTAAAACATCAGTTTCTTACTTGCAGCCCATGATGCCTCAGATGGCCACACTAGAAGTGACCGATCAGGATCTGGTACCAACTCCTCAGATACACCATCAAGTCTTTCCCCTGCCACCGTCACTGGGGCTGAACACGCACAAGCAAGGACGGGTAACTCCAGCAGGGACTCCGGATGCTATGCCAGTAATGAACAGTTGATGCTCAAGGATGCTCAAAAACCCCACTCTAGTCAACAAGCAAAGGTTGTCATGACAACAGCTTCTCAAATCAGGCCTGCTAACACAGGGGCAGCCCGCTCAGATGCCGATTGTAGTGGTCACATGTGTGGTATGTGTGGTAAGCCCAGGGTTCAAGGTCAGTCACCTCTGCGGGAGGATGAGGGTATGGAAACCGATCGAAGTGATAAGGATTACACAGAGGAGGACAAGGAGGTGTTTGCTATTACTAATGGATATTTGCAACAAAGGACAGGGTCGCCTCCTGATAAGAGTAGCAAGAATTCTAAGAAGATGAGTGGATATTGTAAACATTGTGTTCATAGTAAAATGCCAAGCAAACCGAAGATGTCACATTCTCCTTCTCGAGGAACCCCTAGTGCTAACAATTCCTTGTCTTCTGACACGAGCACCAGCACGACCTTGACAACTATCCACTCCCCAAGCAACCCCAACCTCCAGTGCTCAGTGTATGGCTCCAGTACACAGGCCAGGAGGAAAGTGAAACCAGTGCCACCACCCCGAGCTCCCGGCACCGAGATCACATCGGTCCCGACGCCAGAATATGCTGCAAGGGACATGTATCCACAAGTCAGGAACCAACGACCAAAGGACATCAATCCAGTGAGTCTGTATGGACGGCACCAGATCTCAATGCCACAACTGCAGATGCCTTTGTCCATGTACTACCCGGAGAGGATTGCCTCCCCTCATGGTAGCATCATCTATGGCCAAGGGAAGCAGATGATACCAGAGCCGATCTATGGTCAGGTAACCATCAAGAATGTCAGTCGGTCGCTCATCCCCTTGGTGTCCACCAAGCTGAGTGCCGAGAAGATTGATCTGAGTGAGGAGCCATATTCATCTGAGGTAGGTGCAACTTCAAGACAGTCGAGGAGGGGAATAACGTTTTGAACCATTTATTTGTATCCAATAAGGATCATGAACGCTAAATATATGTAAGACGTCACAAATTTTAATGTGGGCAGAGACTATAAAATATTTTATGGTCTCTAATGTAGGCCGTCTAATCTTTCAATTTTACTATTAGTGAGTGCACAAACAAAATATTCAGAGATATAAAATGCTGGATGAAAGTTACATTGTAGCATTTGCTTATTAAATTCATGAAATACATTTTCACACACGGTATTACTGAAGGTGGGGTTCAATGTCTCGTCCAAGATTATTGCACTTGTATAGCGACCTGCATGTATGTGTGTGTGTGGCTGCTTGTACTAGTTTGGACTAATACTGATTTTATAGTGCTAGCCGACTGAGATACCATGCCGCAGTTGTACAGAAATACCCCACTCAGACACAGTATACTGACTCCGAGCTGACCAGTCCTTGTTTTAGTCCCTTCATCCTGAGTGCCAGGCATGGTAACAACAAGTACCATCTTTTAATGTCTTTTGGTATGTCGCGGCCGGAGATCAAACCCCGAACCTTCCGCTCTCTTGACGATCTTCCAATAGACCACAGAGATGGCCTTGGTATTACTGAAAACATATAATGTTAGTTGATGTTATGAAGTAAGTTTGTTTTTCTGCAGCTTGGCATGTGCGCCATCCCACCCCTGCTGATCCAGCGGTACGCGGAGGAGCTCCGACAGGACATCCATAGTGTGTCCCTGGTGCTGGAGCAGGTCCGACTCTACCATCTACAGAACCACCAGAGGAACTCGGTGAGCTATACCACAGTCTGATCCTCTTTGGTTGACAATTCGAAGCACAGGCCATATTGATATGGCATATAATTATATTGTCCAGATCTGTTTGGTTAACATGTAAACAAATGCATCATGTACTGTTCTCATGTGGTAAAGTCCGTCTTATGTGTCCATCAGTTGCCTCATTGATCATTGTGTCTGACTGCATGCATTCTTTCTGTCACAGATTCCCAATGACAAGTTGTCTGAGAGCTGCAGCAATGCTGTGGACCTGAAGATATCTTCCATCGAGGACTTCTTCATCTCGATCGGCCTGCCCATGTACATCGACCCACTGTATGAGAAAGGATGTTGCACTATACAGCTGCTGCTCAATCTGACAGAGAATGATCTCAACAGGATAACCGGAGCTGATACCCGGCATCTCAAACGCATGCAGCATGCCATAGAATGGGTCCGACACAAACTACAGTCACCTGTCAAAAGCCCAAAATCTCCAACCAAAAGTCCAACTTCTACCAAGCAGACATCAGTCAGAGACAGAGTTTAAGAACTTTGTAATTTAGACCTTGTTGTGATGTTTCGTACACTCTTCCTGCTACGATCTTTAAAACAAACCTCTAAGGTCTGTCAACAATCTGAGTCAACTGTGACCTGGTGACTTCCAGCCTTCAAATACAGGCATGAGAAGCAGGTGCCCCTTCATGAACAATTATTGTACATTCAAAGTTGTATATGTGAAGACAGTGAGGTTGTTTGCATGCAGACATTTGTAAATTGTATTGTTTTTATAATAATATGAAATTTTATTGTACTGAAATCTGATGTCAGTACATGAATACCAAATGCCCTGTACACATATGGCTGTTCGTATGGTGGATATTACAGGGCATTAAGCTCTTCTCACTTTTTAACTTCAAAATTTGTAATTATGATCTTTCTGCTGAAGATTTTGTGATTGGCGTACTCATTCATACAAAATAAGGTTTATTGTTCGAAGGTGGGAAATAGTGAAGTCTCACAGTCTAATCTGTACAAGTGTCAAAAATGTTTTTTTTATTTTTCTTGTATGTGCATCTGTATGGTACGAATGTATCCTCTCTGCCTGGTCAGTATATCCAGTACAGTGATAGTGCAGTGTGTATGGCATGTTCAACAAACATAATCGTAATACTCTGTGAATAATGTATAATCAGTGGATCATTATTTGTGATTTGTACATTTTTACATTGGCAATGTGTACATATATCATTGTATTGTATGACTGTGGATGGTGAGTTACTTCAACACAAGTTCACACTGTTGATTTATCTAATATAATGCAAGTTAATGCCAACAATTGTGAATACAAGTTGATGATTGGTGAGGATGCACTGAAGTATGGAATAACAGCTACGTATGCCCCTAGGCATTGTTTGACTTATTAACTGAGAAACAGTTGCTTTAAGTGTAAATAGCAAAGAAAATTTATGTTTAATTGTAATATAGACACTTATTGAATTGTTACAATCACATTATTCTCATAATGAATTTCTAGTCGAAAAATGTTATGGCATTTATGCATGATCCTTATGTTCATGAATATTCATCATTTATCCTTGCAATTTGTAGTGCATCTCAAGTTGGATGAAATAGTGCTTGTTGATTGAGTGACCTGGTTGAGAGTTGAGTCTAGAGATGTTGTGATAGAACTGGGCTCGCTTAGAACTGTATGGGGACTTCTTTGTACAGGGACAAAGACCAGTCATATGGCGGAAATATTGATGAGAGCAAGCTCACACAAACAGTTTTTGAGGGAAAACTAAGTTTTAATAAAGTATCATGTTTCTGGTCTTCTGGTGTGACCTAAAATGACGTGGCCTTTTTTTTCTCTCATTTTCTTACAAGCTCATTTGCATGGAGGTAAGACATAGTTGTCTCCGGTATTAAGGTGTCCTTTTAAAACTTCAGTAGAGTCATGTCTATACTGTACTCGCACTCAACAAGCCCAAAAAGTCTTTTAGTCTTCCAGGGTTTTATCTGGACGTACTAAAGTGGGAGTCCCTGGTACCCCCAATAATCAATTTAAGGTTCCTTGTAGGTAATATGAGGTAATATGTAATGGTGTAGTGTACTGTATGTTTAGATAACTGCTTTGAAGCCTGGAATGAATCAGTGATCATGTGGACAGTGGTCATGATCGATGGATGAAATGAGAGACACCCATAACTGCTCTTTATGCACTGAAGATACAATCAACATTATTGTGCATTCCTTGGGACGCTGAATTTTTTGCGTGCGTCCATTCTCTACATTTGTGCGTACTGGACTCAAATTTTGTGCATCATGTAAAACGATGGTCTTCCTACACACACAAGTACAGACATGAGATTGTGCATTATGTGGTGTTTGTACGTTCATTTTTGGGAAAGCAGGTTACAGTTACCTGCCCTTGAGCTGGAATATAGCTGGAATATTGCGGAGTGTGGCGTTAAACAACAAACAAACAAAACCTGCCCTTGTTTAAATATGCAGAAAAAATAAGAAAGCAAGACCATGTGGGTTGACAATGATTTGCGGGCACCAGAAATGTAATACTTTTATTGGTGGGGGGTGTACGGTTTCATGATCTGGCTGTATTGAATATCTTGAGTGAGTCTGTGCAACGTAGGTCATATTACCTTTTTTGTCTTTTAATCCGATATTGAGGAAAATAGATCTTAAGGCATTATGAATGATTTTTATAAGTACTTTTCGTCCACTATTGGTTGTTTTTAGACTTGTATACTGACATTTTAGTTTCAGTTCATGCCATGTTTTGTTTCTTTTTATTTCTATTTTGATCAGTTTTATTGATAAGGAAGGCATTTTTGTGTGAACTATACACACAATAGTGAGTCGACAGTACTTTTATATTTATTTTCTTAAAGACATTGTTGCATGGTTATTTGAGAATCAAGTATGGCATTAGATCAACCACTGTTCATTGGTTTTGTGCACTCTTGAGATTCATATTGAATTTCAAAATACATTGATCAAACATCCCAGCAAAAGCCTGGTATGAAAATATATGAATTCTGTTTTAAACGAGTACGTTGTCTGTCAGATGATTATCATGTATTCTGCTGAATCTCTCCTTGTTAAGGGACCAGTCATTTTGAAGTGGCGAGAGTGTGTGCAGTTGTATGATATTGCAGGTCTTAGAGATGCTAGGAAAAAGAACGATGCTTTTGTGAACGTTTTGAAAATAATTGACAAGCATATATAAGATGGTTTTACATACATTGGGTGATGTCTTGATCTTGGAATTGAAAAGACAAAACTTCTGAAGTCCTTTCTCATCCCCCCTCCTGTTAAATGACTGGCCCCCAATGTCAGATGAACCCATCAAACTGTTAACAGAAGTATACAAAATGTGATATTTGCTTGTATTCTGGTTGTTGCATAAAACTGAAAAATTCTCCAATTTAGCACTGTTGGTGAAGTAGTCAATAGCTAGAGAGTAGCAGCTAGTGTAAATGTGAGGCTAATTTATAGACCAGTGGAACTGAACTGTCTGTGCAATATTTGACTGTATTCACTTGCTCCACCTTCCAGTCATAATGGCCCTGCCTTTGTTTATACTGGGAGCCGGCTGTCATGATTGGTGCTGGATGTTGGATCAGTATTTTTATAATATATTGGACATATTGCGACGGACAGCGCGCTTGTCTGTCTCTCTCTCTCTCTACTTGTTGTTCACTCGTTCCGAGAACAGTGTTGGAAATAAACCATTTGAACATACTAAAACTCTTGTCTTTGTTCACTCGTCAGTAGTTTTGCTGTTCTAGACCTTAACGCAGAAGGCATTAAAGGAGAAACAAGGGATGTATGACTGAAATAACACCACAACCAAACATGAATAAAGGGATATATGACACACCATAAAATAACCACAAAGAGGAAAAAAGGGATATATGACTTACCGTAAAATGACCACAAAGAGGAAAATAGGGAGGTGTAACTTTTATAACCAAAAACAGGAATAATGGGATATATGACTTGCCGTAAAATAACCACAAAGAGGAAAAAAGGGAGGTGTGACTTTATATAACCACAAACAGGAATAAAGGGATATATGACTCACTGTAAAATAACCACAAAGAGGAATAAAGGGAGGTGTGACTTTATATAACCACAAAGGGGAATAAAGGGATATATGACTCACCGTAAAATAACCACAAAGGGGAATAAAGGGGAGGTATGACTTCTTATAACCACAAACAGGAATAAAGGGATATATGACTTACCGTAAAATAACCACAAAGAGGAAAAAAGGGAGGTGTGACTTTATATAACCACAAACAGGAATAAAGGGATATATGACTCACGTTAAAATAACCACAAAGAGGAATAAAGGGAGGTGTGACTTTATATAACCACAAACAGGAATAAAGGGATATATGACTCACTGTAAAATAACCTCAAAGAGGAATTAAGGGAGGTATGACTTTATATAACCACAAACAGGAATAAAGGGATATATGACTCACCGTAAAATAACCTCAAAGAGGAATAAAGGGAGGTGTGACTTTATATAACCACAAACAGGAATAAAGGAATATATGACTCGCCATAAAATAACCACAAACAGGAATAAAGGGATATATGACTCACCGTAAAATAACCACAAAGAGGAATAAAGGGAGGTGTTACTTTATATAACCACAAACAGGAATAAAGGAATATATGACTCACCGTGAAATAACCACAAAGAGGAATAAAGGGAGGTGTGACTTCTTATAACCACAAACAGGAATAAAGGAATATATGACTCACCATAAAATAAACACAAACACAAAGAGAAATAAAGGGATATTTGACTTGATATGACCACAAGCAGGAATAAAGGTATGTATGACAGAATAATGCAACCACACATGAATAAAGGGATATATTACCAGATATAACCACAGGCAGGAATAAAGAGAGGTGTTACTTAATAACTCAACTACAAGTAATTACACACACACTGTATGACACTGTCCTGCTGACTGTACGACATTGTATGATACAAATGTATCTGTATGGTGTTGTCTTGAAAAACAAATAGAGTCAATGTTTTAATTTGAGATTCAGTATACATACTTTAGGAAGCGGAGAATCATATATCTAAGTCAAGAACATAAATGATGTCATGTTTAGCGTTTTATATCCTCTCCAATGTGTAGAGGGTATGGTTTCTATCATTTTACGTGAGCTTCAACAAGTTTTGAATATGTTCATCGCGGCATGTCGAGTTCTCGGTGACATAGCGAAGGCTACATTTTTAATAGAGATCCAATATATATATCTAACAGTCTGGTGGCGGCGCATGAGACGTTTGCCCCAATGAATCCCAGTAATGTTTATTATAGTTTCCCTACAACCAGGCCATGTGTTGCATAATGTACACAACTTATGGACAGGATTTTATTCGTAAGAAGTTTGGACGACACATGTCATGTACCAAATACGTATATACGTCCGTGCATGTACTCAAGCTGGACGTCATGCTAGCAAGGATCTCTGGGTCCCGCAAGTTTAATCTTCTTGAAGAGTGAGTGATTGAGTTCGACTTTACTCGCTCTTAGTAATATTCCAGAAGTGTCACGACGGGAGACACCATGCATGGGCTGCAAACATTATACCCATGTATGGAGTCGAACCTGCCCTACCACTGGGCTGGGATGTAGAGCGGGCTATATATTCCAATTCCTGATAGTGTGGGAAACGTAACTCCTGAGTTTTGTCTTCTGTCGTCCCACTGAAAACTGAGGGCAAAACTAGGGCTCGTGGACAGATGATTGAGAACTATCCGGGTAGCGTGAGTTTGTGGTGGCTCACGCACGATCCCGGTGCCCTAACTCTCAGCAAAGCACACGGTAGTTCAGAGGTAATTGGAGACAAGTAGCGTCACGCCAGCCGCCATCTTGGCAGACGAACGAAGATGACATCAAGGCGGCATCCAAGCCTACACGATCATCATCAATAAGATACAGCAGCCTTTAACTAGCAATCAGCAACTACAACCAGACCAAACAATATCCATATAACCATGTGACTACACCGACTTTCACCGTCAAGATTCATCAGCAAGTGCCTCTCGATATTCATCATCCAGTCATTGTTTGTTTGTGTAACAACCTAAAGCCTTGTATAGCTATACAAACCTAATACAGTAAACTACGGTTATAACGAACACGCTTATAGCGAATGACGGATATAACGAACTTACTTTTTGGGTCCCGACTATTTGCTTTAGTTATGCTGTATATATGCTTATAACGAACTACAGTTATAACGAACTAAAATTAGTAGTCCCCTTGAGTTCGTTATCACCGTACTTTACTGTATAAGAAACAAAACCCCTGACAATTGTCAGTCAGTCACTCAGACAATAAGTGCAGGAGTAGCAACCTAAAGCTTTGTACGAGTAACAAAAAAACCCACTAATTTATGTGAAGGATGAAACATGTCAGAGGTTTTTTTTAGGTTTAAAACCCGAATACAGGGTATAAAACCGAGGGGCCTCAGCCTCGAAGCTTTACCCCGAGGATGAGGGTTTTAAATCTCATAAAAAAAACCGAGGGTAATTGTTTATCTAACTTATCAACCGAAAAAGAAACATAAAGAAACGGGCGTAAAATATCTATTGCTAGCGTACGAGTATTTGAAAAAGACATTCTTAAAAGTATTGTGATTTATCAGCGTATCTGTAGCCTAGTGGTTAGGCCTCGGTAAACAATAAAAACATAAGTTATGCGCAGAATGAAACACGTCAGAGGGTTTTTATAAGATTTAAAACCCGAATCCAAAGGATAAACATTCACATGTTACACTATAAACGGAAGTTGTATTAATAAAATCCCTTGGATATAATACCATACCTGTTTATAAGTATAACCCGACAGTTGTCAGTCGGACTCTCGGACAGTAAGTGCAGGAGTTGCAACCAAAAGCCTCGTATCACAATAATGCACAGTGAATCCATATGCTCCCTAATTAATGAAAAATCATGGAGAATGCACTATTTAATGTGTACTAAGGAAAATACATAACACGTAAACATTGTATAAAATAATAACAACACATCCACAAATATGCCAACAGAGCTTATATTAAATACAAACAACACAGTCTAATTATTCAGTGTTTTCATAATACTGAGAGTCGAAGGCCTATAGTACATGCTGTAAAGGATATAAAAAGATAAAATAACATATTTGGAACTTCTGAGATTCATAGCATGCAGTATTGACATTGACAGTTGTTTGATATTACTACATTGTTACTTGACATTAATAAAGTTTTCATACTCAGATAACGGATATAATATTTATCATTGTACTGTTTTCGGAGTTCAATATACAACGGATATCTTATTACGAAAAGGTATGTATTTTCTACGGTGTTTAAATCGCAAAACTGACAAATTCTTGTTCTCTTCAGATTCCCATGTGTCTTCCCACCTCGATAAACCGTTCGTGTGGTTTACATCTGAATCTTGCAAATGCTATTCAAAATTGTATATATTAAATCCATATTGCTCTGAACAGATACTGGTTTTTTTAAACAGGCATAATTTGATAGTTAATTGGATAATGATAGACAACAATGCCAATTATTAATGTACAAATCAATTTGAGTAAAAGCCCGATGAAATGATCTGGTATGCTGGTATCCTTTTCTATCCGTCTGTTACAATAACCACAGCTGTTGTTTTACAGATGATTTGGTTTGTTGTTTAATGCCACACTCAGCCATATTCCAGCTACATGACGGCGGTCTGTAAATAATCAAGTCTGGACCAGACAATCCAGTTATTAATATCATGAGCATCGATCCACGCAATTGGGATCGATGACATGCATCAGCTAAGTCAGCGAGCCTGACAACCCGATCCCGTTACTCGCCTCTTACGACAGGCATACGGCGAGCATGGGTTGCTGAAGACCTATTCTACCCCGGTTTTACAGATGATGCCCAGGTAGTCGGTGCCTGTAGTCTATCATAGTGATCTACTAGGTTTATCTATTTATAAAATATTCTCCTGATCAGGGCAAGATTTCATCACGATCGGTCACGTGAACGAATACGTCGCCAACTTGACGGGATCTCGTGGGAAGTAACGAGATCTCACCGGAAGTGACAGAATCCTCACCGAAAGTGACAGGACCTTGCGGAAGTGACTAAATCTCGCGAGACGTGACGGAAACGGGTTTGAGGTGCATGCGCGGAGGAGAGAGAGGAAGAGGAAGGAGGCGGAGCGGGGCGGCGGGTGATTTGAGGGGCAGGGTGGGAGAGATGGAGTGGCGAGCTGTAAAACGAACAAGAAGTAGGTTGTTTAAACATGTGTTTCAAGCATTCTTTTGAGATGATTGGGGGACGAATGGTGAGAGAAAATACAATTGCTGTCCCGATGCAAGAGTATGTGGTGGACAGCCACAAAAGGGGACGCGCGCCTTATCCTCTGCATTCTGGGGTCAGCAAAGACTTCACTTGTGGCTCCCTTGATGAAACACAGTTCATGTCAAGGTGAAACAAGTGAGAACTGCAATTCTTGTTGGCACAGATGCATCACTTAGCTTTGTCAGCATGGGCTACTTACACAAAATAGGCTTTAAACCCTCTCAATTAGGCCCATCTCTCCTCACTAAAATCATAGGTGTTGATGCTTAAATACATTCTGTGTTAGGGTCTGTCTTTCTTGATATCAACATAGGGCACATCTATCTTTCACGTCTTTCATAACTTACGTCACTCACCCATCTTAGGCATTGCCTTTCTTGAATCCACTGAAGTCACTAGAGACCTTTCCTCAAAATGCCAACTTTTCACGAAGGTCCAGTATCAGTTTCTCTGGTGTCTATCAATGGAGACTACACAAGACCACACGAGTCTGTTATTATTCCTCTACATTCTCAAGCTGAAATTCCAATCAAAATGTCTCAGCTTTTCTTTTTCAACCTTTTCCAGCATTAAATTACGTGCAACTCCAAGGTGCTAAATGCCTTATTACAAACAAACAAAAAACATCTTGCATGAGATTGCTTTACACAAGTGACGACAATGTCAATGAATATTCATAAACAGTAGTTGCTGTATTCTCAGATAGTGACCCCACATTTGTCATTGATCTTCCTGACATTTCTGATTCTGAGCCTCCTACCTCTACTAAATGCTACCACAATACATTCAAGGGACTTTAATCTTAGCGATGTTGACCTCACATGTGAACAACAAAAACATTTACATGCATTTCTCCAATCATAAAGATCATTTTTGCCCAAGAATGGTCAGATTTATGACTCACTTACATCATCACCAAATAGAAATAGTGATGCCAGACACATTTGATTCCCTTTGCATAGGCAAACCGCAACCACTAGGAATAAAAGCGACAAACCCCTCACCATATTCACAGGAAATCGACTGAGAAATCAGCGAGAGTCGATTGTACGATTCCGACTTTATCATGAGCATGTGTATGAATCACTATCGAAAAGGTTAACAAATCCTGCCCGATCGTTTGAAAGCTTGATTGAGACCTTGAATTTTGTATCCTTGATCAAACAACTTCTAAGCAAGAGTCTCATGACACTCTTTGAAATCTTGTGAAATGTAAACACAAAGAGCTGGAGCTGCAGGAACATTGCTCGACATAAAAGTAAAACTGAAGTGTCCCTCTTGTCGTAGACTCTTGTGGAGAGTTTTATCGCTTTGAATCTTTATGCATATATCTAAATATGAAACAGATGAGGCGGTCTCACTGGTCTTCTTTATTTCAAGTTCAGGTGGGTGAATCAGTGAAAGGGAATTGGCTATTTAATGGTGATTGAACGATATGAGAACATTAATATACCTTAAGCTTAAGTAAAACTTCTTAGCCAAATCACCATCTTCTGACTTTGCCAATCCGAGCAGCAATTGCATATGCATACAGAAACAGACCAGCAAGAAGGGGAGCATAATTGGTGCCCATGGGGATGTCTACTTCTTGTCTAAATGTATTCCCCAAAATGTTACATAGATGTAATCAATGTGGAAGTTCAGGATTTCACATGTTGTTGTCTCAGTGAATTTCAGGTGGTATTTTTGACAAATTTTCCTGAACAAAAGCCACATGGGTCAAGAAATGAAGTCGTTCCTTTCGATTGTCCTTTAGATAGTGGTGTACAAAGTTGAAAAATCAAACGTTTTGACAGAACTGAACTTGGCTGATGTTAATGTTTTTGACAGGTGCTAGAAATGTTAGAAGCCAATATCATTCAGCCCAGTTCTTCAGAATGGCACTCTCCCATAGTCATGGTTAAACGGCCTTCATTACACCCGATGGCATTATTTCAGCCATATAGCGAGAGTGCCTTTATAAACGAGGGATTTCCTTTGTAAGGTTAATTTGTGAAAAACAAAACAAATATACAAAAAGAAAAAAGTTAAGCACACCCCTATTCTGAACCATGACAAATGGCAAAAATCATGGCATGGGATGACTGACCACAGGATCTGGGCGATACAAATGTCATCGGATAAAAACAAAGATGTGAAAAAAGAAGATATTGGTGAGTTGTGATTGAAATTTACTGACAAAAACATCCTGGTAATACAGGTACTGTTTTTGACCTGAGACAATGCCTCAAAAAAGTATGGAGCTGCAGGATTAAGTAAACGAGTTACGTTTGAAGTTTCAGGTGAAAATGTTCCTTACTCTCTACTTGACATGCCACGTGAAACAGATCAGTAGCGGGTATAACCGCCACGTACCCGGCTGACGCATTCCACCCTACGTCTCATGCCTCCAGTCAGACGTTGGATCTGTTGATGGGTCAACAACAACCACTCCTGATGCAATGCTGCTTCCAATTGGTGTACAAGAGGATCTCGTGCTTGTATGCGCCGCCCCAGAATATCCCAAACATGTTCAAGGGGGTTCAAATCTGGGCTCTTTGCTGGCCAGGGTAGAGTCGTTATTCCATTGGCCCTCATGTAATCCACGACTGCTTGCGAACGATGAGGCCTGGCATTGTCATCCATGTACTGAGGTCGAGTAGCAAGAGGGTGGTTGTCAAAATGAGGAACGACGATTGGCCTCAAAACGTCCCGAATGTACTGAACCCCTGTTAAAAAGTTGCCCCTTATGGTGACCAAATCCAACCTGCAATCATGAGAGATACACCCCCAAACCATTACCGAGTCCCCGCCGTATGCAACAGTCGGTTTAATGTTCCTATGGGTGTAGGCCGTGTTCCGGTGCCTCCAAACTCTCGTTCTTCCATCAGTGACGTGGAGCAGAAAGCGACTTTCGTCTGACCAATGAATCCGTCTCAGATTCCAGTTCTGTCGCCATGCTAAACGAGCAGCTTTGTTGTGATCTCTCAACAAGGGACGCTTTACGACTCGTCTAGCCCTCAGTCCTACTGTTTTCAACCGGTTCCTGACGATTCTGGTGCTGAACCGACGATTGGGCAACCCCAGCTGTTTCAGACGAGTACTTGTTAAAAAGGGTTCTCGGCGTATGAGATGAAGAAGGATCTGGGACGGTCTTGTACATCACCGGTCTGAGCATGTTTCTCATGTGGGGTAGCCTTGTGGTTAAAGCGTTCGCTCGTCACGCCGAAGACCCAGGTTCGGGTCCCCACATGGGTACAATGTGTTCAGGCGATGATGACAATGCAAGCTAAATACGATCCACGAGCATTTCAGTAAAATTCCATCTTTTGACACAGGAAAGAAAAATTTAATTTTTGGAAAATGGTAAATTCCTTAACTTACTTTTGGAATGATCATTTGAACTCATTAAGATGCTTAAGAAAAAAACAAAAGTAAACTTTTAGAGTTCAGACTGCTGGCTCGCTTTCTATAATTTAACATTGACTATTCCTGTAAGTGCAACTTTGTTTTATTAGCATACTACAAACGATATTTACATTAATATTTTTGCGATACGTTTTGATGAGAGTCAACAAGCATGTTTATTCTTCTCTGCATCATGATGTACAACTAATGTATGAAGTCTGATAATATCATTTGCTGCACACACATCTGTGCATTAATCAGGCCAACTTATGTATGTAATGATATTCCTCATGAATATCATGAACAGAAGCGTGTTCCGGAATAGTCGATAAAACAAAGATTTAAAAATACCAACGACAGCCAGTTAAACAGTGCGGACAGGACAGAAAGCGCAGACACTGCAGAAAGCGTAGACAGGGCAGACAGCGCAGACACTGCAGAAAGCGTAGACAGGGCAGACAGCGCAGACACTGCAGAAAGCGTAGACAGGGCAGACAGCGCAGGGGTTGGTCGACGAAATATGACAACAGTAGGTACGTGACTGCATCGGGTACCTTTCTTGAACTTGTTTTGGTCCAGGCCGACCATTCTTTACATATCTTCTAGAGGATTGTATATATCGTATAGAGTCTGTGTATACCATATAGAAGGCTGTGTATATCAAATAGTGAGCTAATATCTACTGTTGATTTCCTTTAATAAACTGATAATATATTTTGAAAGCACAATTATTTCCAGTATGTTAAACCCTAAGAACTCGATTAATTAACAAGTAAATGATCTTTTAAAGTATACCTTTTTGATGCATTGTTTGGCTTGAACCAATATTTAATGCATCGAAGAAATTAACTATGACTATCTACCGCATTCTGTGTGTATTGTTTATTGAGGTGTTTGGGCGTGGTAGGAATACTTTGAATGTGAATAGGTTATGGTTTTCTATAGGTTTCTAAATTTGAAAAAGAAATCACATGTGAACGTATTATAAATTGAACTGAACAATCAAGATTGGAATATGCTCAGTGCACGAGTATGGCATGAGTATATAAGTGGGACAACCGTCAACGGCCTTGTTTGTTTCATGTCTACCATTGTGAACGTGTAGTCAACCATTCTCTATACCCGTACCGATGACGGCCTTGTTTGTTTCATGTCTACCATTGTGAACGTGTAGTCAACCATTCTCTATACCCGCACCGGTGACGGCCTTGTTTGTTTCCTGTCTACCATTGTGAACGTGTAGTCAACCATTCTCTATACCCGTACCGGTGACGGCCTTGTTTGTTTTCTGTCTACCATTGTGAACGTGTAGTCAATCATCCTCTATACCCGTACCGTCAACGGCCTTGTTAATTCTTTTATTCAGGTAATGAGGCCACTGGCCCATTATACACGTGCAGAGTATGATGGCATACAAATATGACAGAGCGCTGAATTATAAGATTTACAATGCAGTATTCAAACTGTTAATATTGGAGTAAATTATATGACACAGGTATTCCCTTGAAAATGGAATTACGTTTCTTACCAGCATGAAATACATATTTTGTAAAATTGTTGCACATACTTTGATTAGTCAAACTGAATAATAAGGACATTTTCTCACGACTTGGAAACATGTGATAATAATTTGGTATGAGATTAGACCGCAGATCAAGATAGAACGGACACACCATACCAAAGTGGAACTCATCTTTGATAGCACTTACAACACAGAGGGGACAGAAACGTTCATGTCTTGGTATATTATGATATCTGCCTGTTTCAACCATAAGACGATGATTGGATCCAAGAAAATTCAAGATATTAATTCGAAATAATGTTACATCAATTAATCGAATCAAGTTATTATATGAAAATGTATCCCTTACTGCAGAGAACAATTCAAGCTTAGAACAAGATTCACAATTATTGTGCAACACTTGATTTTCAATGTCTACGCTCCTTTGCCTAAACTGATGTAAGAATAAGTCAGATCTACCAACACCCTGTTGAAGCCATATAAAAAAACCGGCCTTGTTTGTTTCCTGTCTACCATTGTGAACGTGTAGTCAACCGTTCTCTATACCTGTACCGGTGACGGCCTTGTTTGTTTCCTGTCTACCATTGTGAACATGTAGTCAACCGTTCTCTATACCTGTACCGGTGACGGTCTTGTTTGTTTCCTGTCTACCATTGTGAACGTGTAGTCAACCGTTCTCTATACCTGTACCGGTGACGGTCTTGTTTGTTTCCTGTCTACCACTGTGAACGTGTAGTCAACCGTTCTCTATACCTGTACCGGTGACGGTCTTGTTTGTTTCATGTCTACCATTGTGAACGTGTAGTCAACCGTTTTCTATACCCGTACCGTCAACGGCCTTGTTTGTTTCATGTCTACCATTGTGAACGCGTAGTCAACCATTCTCTAGACCTGTACCGGTGACGGCCTTGTTTGTTTCATGTCTACCATTGTGAACGTGTAGTCAACCATTCTCTATACCCGTACCGCTGACGGCCTTGTTTGTTTCCTGTCTACCATTGTGAACATAAAGTGTGTGAGTTAAAATTTAACGTGGCATCGGCAATATTTCAGCCATATAGCAACGACACCAAGTTGACATTTTCACAAGTGTGAACATATAGTCAGTCATTCTCATTCTCTTTACCCGTACTGTTGGCGGTGTTTAACCCTCGGCACTCCTACTTTAGTCGAGTGAGTGAGTTTGGATTTTAGCAATACTCCAATAAATATCACGGCGGTGGACACCACAACTGGGCTTTACATATCATACCCATTTGGGGAATCGAACCCGGGCCTTAGGCGTGACGAGTGAACGCTTTAACCACAAGGACCGCATCGCCTTGCAACTTTAATCGATCGGTGTTTATATATTTTTTTATAAATAGATGCTTATTAACATTGTTTCATGTGTTGGGGGCAGCACGGTAGAGGCTAACTAAAGTTGTATTGATAAAACAAATCTGATAACTGCCAATAGTGAAAGGTTTGGTGGAGAGACTACGAGATGGCGAGAACGTCATCTGTGCGGAGGGATACTTGTGGGAGCTGGAGAGAAGAGGTTTCCTCAGATCCGGGCCCTTCACACCGGAAGTGGTTATAGATCATCCTCAAGTAGTCCGACATCTCCATGAAGAATTCGTCCATGCCGGAAGTGACGTTGTGGAGGCCTTCACAGTAAGATCAATTACAAATGCAATAGTAATGTGGTAATATTTGTTATGAGTGAATAACTTGCGAAAACTGGCAGATCAAGGTCAAAGAATGAGGAGATAAACCTACCGTGTTTTGAAATTTGCTGTACTTCCACTTTTAATTTAAAAGTTGACAAATAACCCTCACAACTAAGTCCAAAGATTGTGCACAATTTGGGTTCACTAAACACAGGCCTCTGTGCCGTTGCTTAAATATTTCTAGATCAAAACATACAAAATGCACTATCATATTATATCTTTACACAAGGGCAGCCACTCCGTACAGCACCGCTAGCCTTGTATGACTGTTTCTGAAGTGAAATCACAAATCAGGCACAAAACTCTATATCTACCTTGTCTTGGGTGATTATTCTATCGATTTCAATACATGACACCTCCCAATTCTTTATTGCTATGAAATAATATCGACCGAAAGCCGTCGACTCGCCAGCTGAGCACAAATGGCTGACATCAGACCCGCACAGAATGGGTTTGTGCTAGAAAGTGTGCAGAATGCTGAACGAATTTATTTCTCCAACAAACGTTATTAAATAATTACTATTCTACTATTTCTTTTACATGTGTAAGTCTTAGAAATATCAATTACCACCAGTAAATAATACAAATTCAAAATAAATGCCTCTCCACCCGGAACTGGAACGTGGCAGAACCTGAGCGGCATCATGGTTACTCACAACTGTCAATGACTGCCAATGTTATTGTTTACAATATCCATGCCTCTGACAAGTTACATGTAGCAAGACGACAACCCCGATCTATGATGTTGTTCAACATTAATGTGTAGATTTACTGGGAATGAGCCTGATGGTACAACTGATTACCAATGAAACCGGACCATGACTGAAAAGACAATTTTTTAGGCTGCAGACTATCTTGACACGAGGCATTGGATTTTACTTTTTAATTTCATGATTTCACGGCATTCAACGCCAGCGTGTGAAAGAAATGTGACAGTTGTGGCCCGAAAACAGTGGTTCGTGTATGATTTGCTTAACTGTGTGTGTTCTGAAATGAATTCCATCAAGATTGATAAGTTGTTATGATCAAGTCCTGTGCTGTGACTTCACTGATGTCGGGACTTTGTTTTCGTGTCCTTTCGAAGGAAGGAGTGTTTCAAAAGCTCCATAAAATCCGTACAAAGAGAGATATATTACTGGGTCCAGCAAATGTACCACCAAAGCCCTGTCTCAAAGACTAACCTTAATCCTTAATACATTCGGTTAAATAAATCAACAAAACCCTTTCAGTATCTAATAGAGATCTCTGCATAAAGCAGAGTCGATTGTTAGATTTCGACTATATCATGACTAGTGTTTATAAATCACAATCAAATAGTTATGATACCAGGTGTTCGTGAAAAGGTGAGCGTATCCTACCCTATAGGCGGCACCCATCATAAACACATGCAAAGGCAAGTCAATTGTTCACCTGGAAAAACACAAAAATGATGTCCGATGCAATTCCTATTTTTACATGTTCCATATTTCCCCGTGTTTTTTTAGGTGAACAACTGACTTGTTGCATGTGCATGTGTTTGTGATAGGTGCCACTGGTGGGGCAGGATAGGCTTACCTTTTCGCGAATACCTGGTATCATCACTATTTGATTAATAAACACATGTTCATGATATAGTCGGTGAAGATCTGGGTTAGGGTTGGTCTTCAGCCACCCATGCTTGTCGCAAGAGACGACTAACGGAAGGGAGTGGTGAGGTTTGATCCTATTTGCGTAGATCGATGCTCATGATATCATTCACTGGTCTACATTTGATGATTTACCGCTGTTATATAGCTGGAATATTGCTGAGTGCGGTGTTATACATCAAATAAACAATTTTCAACAAAATATATAAATGAAATAATCCCCTTGTTTTATCCATTCTTGTTTTGATTTCAAAATATTACAAGTGGTTAAAGTACTCTTTTTGTCAGTGAGTGCTTTTGAAAGTATATTTTATTTCAATTATTTTCTGTCCCATTTTGCATAATACCTAATTTACTTCAAGAAACTTTCTCTTCTCCAGTATTTTGGGCACCGAGCAAAGCTGCGAATGATTGGAAGGGAAGATGAACTGGAAACTTTAAATTACACAGCACTGAAGATCGCGCGAGATGTTGCTGACAGAACGGGGACTCTGATGGCAGGGAATCTTTCCCACACAACAACCTATGACCCAGGAAATCCTGAATCTATTGAGGAAAGCAAGTCTATATTTAAAGTAGGTGAATTTTATGACTTAACCCCTGGTTAGTTAGTAACCGGGTTCAGTGGTCATCATGTGCAGAGCTAAAGCGACATCACCTTTTCCATAATCATAAGTAATTTCTGCCTAAAGCTGAGTCCATTGCACGATTCCGTCTAAATCATAAGCATATGTTCATGTACTTCACTATCAAACAGTAATGATACCAGGTGTCCGTCAAAAGGTGAGCGTATCCTTCCCCACCATGTTTTGTCAGTGCTGATGCTGTCGATGAATGGACTCTATTAATAGCTGGAGTGTTGGGTTTTCTAGGGATGTTGAAACTAAATAAGCCTTTTTGTAATGTTGACAAACCACTGTCCTGTTCTCCCCTTTTCCCCAGGAACAAGTAGAGTGGGCCGTGAAGGGGAGGGCGGACTACTTTATTGCGGAGACATTCAACTCGTGTAGTGAGGCCAGCCTCGCTCTAGAGGCCATCCGGAAGTATGGAAAAGGCACGTTATTTTATATGTTACTTATTGGCGGACGCATAATCACATCGACATATTAGCAGTTACCATTAAAGTCCTTTTGGCGTGTTTTGTAGAATACTCAGATGAGTCACGCGGCATCATACTGTTTATGATTGCAGGTCTACCTGCTGTGATCACAATGGCGGCGTATGTGCCGGACAGAACCACAGACGACGTCCCCTTCCCCCAGGCATTGAGGAGGCTAGAAGAGGAGGGGGCGGCAGTCGTGGGTCTGAACTGTGCTCGAGGTCCGGCCACCATGTTGCCACTTCTGAGGCAGATCCGACAGAGCTGTAAGGTGAGTCTTGGTCCCTGTCAGAGGACAGATTGTTTTCAGATGGCTTGTCTGAAACAAAAATAGGTACGTGTATGTGACATGGGTGCGCAATCAAAATTCGCCTCATTCCCTTGAAGATCTAAAAGGGCAGAAAAATGTCAAGAAGCCTGGAAACCACTTTACTAATCTGAAGCACTCTATGAAATACTCGTTACATGATGTTAAAGCTGAGATGATTGGGATGATGATGGTAATAATTGTTTGCGCACTCAGTGTTTGACATCCTAATTCACAGGGACAGTTCTACGTGACAATATATGGTCCCGTGGCATGAACGGGGTGTGAAAAGTGAGGGACCATATATGGTGCTGTGGCAACAAGAGGGTTGAGGCAGTTTAGCGATGGGCTCATGGTAGGCCACTGGGATGTATTACACTTGATCTCTGTTGGTTGGAGTCGTTTGATGAGGATGGCTACCAGGAGTTCCAAACAGCGTGGCAGAGGTAGAGGCTTCCCCTTGCCTATCTCACAAACATTGATTCAGGACTACCAATATTCAACACAACGCCAAAACCTGGGGTTGTTGGAGGTCGCCTGATACAGTACACAGGAAATTGGAAAGTCATCACTGACGACACCAGGCTGCTCGAAGTTGTAAGAAGTGGGCACAAGATCTTGTGATCATCCATTATTGAAAAAATCCGTCATCGGATTTGTCCCCCTCCGGCACAGGCAATACATGATACCTACCGTATAGTAGCAGAAATAGATGGGTGGACTATATGTACAAGCCAGTATGTCCTATCAGAGCTCTGAGATACGACATCACAGCAACTTAAAACCTCATAATACAGAGAAAACACCTATTTATCTTATGTAAGCACTCATCAGAAAAAGACATTACCAATGTCACTGTGGCAGGATGGCTCAAGACCACCATACAGACAGCTATCGCCTAGGGTTCCAGAAGAATCTCAGAATTTAGGGTAAATTGGCAATCTGAACCCAAGTCTCCTAAGTTAGTAAGCAGAAAACTCGCTAACACTGGAATCAAAGGAGATCGATAGGTAGTCTAAGATGTATCTATGCACTACCACCGGAAGTGACCCCATGGGAGACCTCACTAGCAGAATAATATGTTAAGTATCACTGTAGAGGGAGAAAACGAAAGTGACATCAGTAAAATACGTCACATAATTAAGCATAGAAGTGGTAGCAACGTTACAAGGGTCTCAGGACCGGAAGTGGTGCCACAGAAGACATCGGAACCAGAAGTTGAAGTCAGAGAGCGGCGCAAGGACCAGAATTGACGTCAGAGAGTAATGTCAGAACCGGAAATAACATCAGAAAGTAATCTCAGAACCGGAAGTGACATCATAATATGCCACAAATACCGCAAAATGACTACAAACTTACGTTACTAGAAAGTTAGGTGACATCATAAATGCCTAAATATTTACGTATGTGTATGTGCATTCCTACTTCACAAATGCCAACTATCTGGGGATGCTTGATCCCTATGGTACATGTAGTGTATACTGGCTGTTATGTAATAGAGGTAGGGTATACGAAGGAATTAACAAACAATTGGTATTCTTGTGTTTAATTTTAAGAATACTACCTCTATTACATCAATAATTGATCCCTCCTATCTACCCAAATATCATCATCTAGTTGTTGAGGGTTATGGTTTGAAAGAAGTGATGGATTGTCGCCTCGTGCATGTGCAGTTCTTGCGGAGGATAGGGTTTTCCTCACAACTATTAGATGTGCTGGCAGAGAAAAGGAAATGTGTTGAAAAAAATATAAATTTGTGTAGTGTAATATCCAGTCTAAACGGGTATTTCTGGCTATGGGGTAGCATTCTTAGAATTATACATACTGATAATTATTGTTTGATGATTAGTAGTTGGACATTTTTAAAGTTTACGGACCCATTACACTTACTGATGACAGCTTTTCCAAAACTAATTTTCTCTGACTGTCCAGGGCCCTATAGCTGCACTACCTGTCACCTTCCGCACCACGCCCCAACAGAAGTGCTTCCAGTGCCTCACAGATCCAGTGACAGGTAGGAATATGTATTGATGCTAATCTCAATAGTTTCACTCACCTTTCGTCTGAATAGTCCATTAAAATCTGAGTAACAGTGGTTGTACTTCACACCTATAAAGAGCATGCATAGGATGTGAATGGATATATGGATAGCTTAAATACCTGGTACATTTTTTATCCAGGAGCCAAGGCGTACCCAGCAGAGTTAGCTCCCCTGCAGTGTACTCGGGCAGAGATCCACCAGTTTGCTACAGAAGCGCGGGAGTTGGGCGTACAGTATATAGGTCTGTGTTGTGGCAGCGCCTCCTACTATCTGAGGGAGGTCGCCATTGCTTACGGCCGCAACCCACCAGCTGCCAAATTTAAACCGGATCTTTCTATGAGTATAGCAACAGGAGACGTCATGTTATTTGAAAGAGGAGATAGAGCGAGGAAAGTGAGATCCTTCATGTTTGCTGATATTCAATGAAGGAAACATACATGTGTGAGGCCCTTGGTTTTCACATGTTTCTGTATAAAAAATTCAGTCTTTTTATTGTTATAGCGCAAACCCTTTCTATACTTTTATTTTAAACTTCATTTATCTAAAATACCTAATTGTTTCAATCTATTCCAAAGTGCACCGAAATTCCGTCCCCTTTGTATTCAGCAAACATTCGGCACATCTCCTCTAATCATATGCCCCCTCTCGGGCAGGATCCTCTCCCCAGCACTATCTATAAATGTCAATAAACACCTCCTCACGTCGCCGAATCTTATATATGTACATGTAAATGTTTCACTGACCTTGCCCCACGTTATGTAATACCCAGAGCTACGATGGGCCCAGTTCATCGACAGAAACGAACTGATTGTACGGCTGGTCTACGTTCCCGCTACAGACATGGCGTCCGACTTCCTGATTTTATGTACGTGACAGAGCGGGTCTCCGCACCAGGAATATATTGTCCACTCGGTACTGGTGTGCGTTCTGTCGCGTGATTTTCATTACTTGTACCCTTTCCACCTATTTCAACCTGCAACAAAAATTATGTCATCACCCTGCCTACCACCCGAGGTCACCAAAGAATGCTCTTGGACATTATCTTAGGGATGATAATTGAATTGTGCAAGCCTAAGATGATATATTACCAGTAGTCAACCCCGTCACTCTGGTGGGATTTCCAAAATGATGGCACCTCCGTTTCCGTAAAACAAATATGTTATACACGCCAAGGTGACAGTTGTTGGCCATCATTCAGTCCTATCAAGAGTGAGTAAGTTCAGGAGTAGATACCTAACGCGTTGTATAACAATAACAATCTGATATAAATATATATAAACCCTGACAGGTGACAGTTGTCAGTCGGTCTCTCAGACATAAGTGCATGCTGGGATACACAAGAATCGAAAGTGCCACCATCTTGGAAAAGACGCCCTATCACGGCAAGATGGTGTCACGACCAGTCACAACCAGTATACTGCCACCCTGACAGAATCTTGGGGGAAGTGACGGGATCTTGCAGGGAGTGACTGGATCTTGCAGGATGTGATGAGATCTCGCCAGAAGCGACAGAATCCTCACTGGAAGAGATGGTATCTCACAGGATGGGATGAGATCTCACTGGACATGACAGGAATGGGTTGGGGCGCTTGCACGGAGGAGAGTGAGGAAGAGGAAGGTAGCCGGGCGGTGGGTGATGTGAAGGGCAGAGCGGGAGAAATGGATTGACAAGCTGGAAAACAAACAACAAAAAGAGATACTTTCAACCATATTTTATAAACATTCTTTTGAGATGATTGGGGGTGGCCCTGAAAAGGGCCGTTGGAATAGTGGGAGGAAATACCATTGCTGTCCCAATGCAGAAGCATGTAAAGGTAGACAGTCACAGAAGGTGATGCACGCCTGATTCTCGGCATTCTGGGTTAAGCAAAAAGTCACATTTCATTTCTCTTGTGATTCCCTTGACAAAGAACACCGTCAAGGTGAAACAAGTGGGAACTACAACTCTTGGTACCACAGATGCATTACTGATGTGTCAACATGGGCTATTTACACAAAATAGGCATGAAACCCTCTCATGTAGGGCCCATCTCACCTTACTCAAATCATAGGGGTTGGTGGTGAGACCTGCCCTAAATGAGTGCGTTTGATTTTACGCCGCTTTTAGCAATATTCCAGCAATATCACGGCGGGGGACACCAGAAATAGGCTTCACACATTATACCCATGTCGGGAATCGCGTCTTTTGCATGACGAGCGAACACTTTAACCACTAGGTTACCCGAGCGCCCCCTGCCCTCAAAACGCACATTCACATTTGTATGGCGCCAAACTCCAAACCAGCTCATGTACTCATGGAGCTTACATATAACAAGGTTAATACTTGTCAAAGAGAAATGTTTTTAGTCTAGCCTCAAAGACACATAGGGTCTCTGCAGTTTTTAAGGTTTCTGGGAGTGTATTCCACAGCATAGGTGCTTGACCTGGAGAATGATCTAAAGCCATGTCCCTTTAATCTCCATCTTAGAACACTACACAAAAGCTGCCATTTTATATATTGTTTTCTCAGTAAACTTCAGATTTGCTTTCAGTCTGACAAATAACCCTGAACCTCCGAGGACATATATGTAACTGTATCTTTGGTCACCACGTTTTGTAACAAAAGCCCCATGGATCAAGGAATGAAGTTTTTTCCGAAAGTTTGTCATGTTGGATAGTGGTGTACAAAGTTGAAATATCAAATGTTTTGACAGAACTGAACATGGTTAATGTTAATTAGACAGGTGCTAGAAATGTTAGAAGCCAATATCATTCAGCCCAGTTCTTAAGGATGGCACTCTCCTATAGTCATGGTTAAAAAACGTGACAGCTCTTATTGCTTTGCCATAGATTATCGACACCTCAGTGCAGTTACCAACCAATAGTTTTCCCCTCTGAGGTTTTTTTAAGGTGTCCTTGATGCCGAGGCAAATACCATTCCATCCAGATATGTGTTTGTGAATGGAATCGCCTCCCTTTTGGCCTATAGAACAGCCCAAAGGCATTTCAGCAAAACATTAAACCAAAAAGATGGAGCATTGGATGGTCCAACAATTGTCAACAGGCTTTCGAAAAGCTCAAGCAATCCCTCACAACTGTCCCCATCCTTGTCTACCCTGATCAAAACAATCTCTTCATCTTTACAACTGATGCTTTTCAAACTGCAAAAGGGTACATCTTAGGCCATCTTGATTCTCATGGCAGAGAAGATGTGATATTTAATGGTGGTCACTCTCTCAATACAGCAGAAAACATTAAGGGAATCACACATTTAGATAGAAGGCATCAAAAGCTTCAGAGTGTACTTTGCAAATGGATCATTGCCAATGTCAATTCCACAACTACGCCTTTGACTGCCTCTTCTCGCAAATATGCACATTCTTGAGTCTGATTGAAATACATATTAAAATAAATAGGATAAACAAGGCATGATAATCCTATTAATGACTTGCCAGTCCTATTTATTGTAATGTTCTTCAATCAGGCTTTATGCTTCAACCTTCTATTTTGTAAACATCTATCTATCATCCTTCCACCTTGAACAGACATCAGTTATCCACAAATATCTAACTTCCCTCCTTTAATATTCTGTACATCACTTGCTTGATAACGGTCTGAGTATCTTCATTGTAAGAAAGCCATTCTATATCCATATCTCCCTTGTTTATCATGCCAACTTGTAAATGCCACTTAAACAAAATATGTTAGAAGCAGCCATTTAGATTTATTACTTGTACCTAATAGACTGAGCCTAACCATACCTCAGTACTCATTGAAACTTAACTCATTATCTAGACAATATTTACAACGAAATAAAAAGTGTTGACCTAAAATAAGAATAACATTTAAATCCTTCTGACCTTGAAACAAGAGAGGAGAGAGCTGTAGGTTCGTTTGGGTAACTCAAGCAAGTGTGCATAAGACTGAAAACCTAAATCAAGGTTACAACATTCAAGGCCTCAGTAAAGCTTTCAAAATGTTTTCTGGTAGACATGTGGAGGACATTTTCAAATATGACGCATCATTGACAAAAATTCTGTGAGATGCAATTGCCTATTTTGACTTGTACCATTGGTTCCCGGGTTTGTTCGGGTTAATAATTGCCTTGCTTTTGCATGTGTTTGTGACAGTTGCCACCAGTGGGACAGGATACGCTCACACTTCCGCGAATGCGTGGTATCATTACAATTTGATAGTGATTCATAAACACATGCTCATGATATAGTCGGAATCGTACAATCGACTCTGCTTTATGCAGGGATTCTATTGGATATGGAAAGGGTTTAAATATATATATATGCCTGCTGGCAAGGTAAAGCGTTTTAGTGCTTGACCATGGCACTTTCGAGAGAAGAAGGGGCTGTTAAGACAGTAATCTCGTCATTGCCTAACAAGAGTTGAATTTCATGCCGTTTTAGCTGATGTTTAAAAAAGTGCCTGTTAGGAAGGGAATACTCATCAGCGCTTGACCATGATACTCAATGGAGAAAGAACGGTGCTGACATTGATGCACGGTACCGCTGACACCTCTATGATTTCGTAATTCAACATTCGCGTGTATATGTTTGTTTGCAAGCGACAGCCACTGGGCTTGACTAGTGCTTTTATAAACGAGGTATACTGTGCCTAATGACTTGCGAATTTAAGATTTCCTTTGTGAGGTTAATTTGTGAAAAATATAAAAGCATCAAGAAGTGTATGCACTGTAATAATAGAAGCAAATATTAAAGTTCATGCATCGCATCCTTTGACTCGCTTTATGTTGCACACATGGACTGAAATGCATTCGGGACAGTCTCAATAACCCAATGCATATCACTATGACAGTACTTGAATATAAACAGAGATTACTACACGAGTGTTTGACAGATGCCATTAATATGGTTGTGAGATATGGTGTATTGCTGTATGCAGTAATCTGTGTCCCCCCCCCCCCTAAAATTACAGCTTTTTAACATCGTCTTTTTATTTTACAACCTAAGCCTATGAAACGGAATGAGAGCGTGAAATAACCCTCCAAACAGAGTCCAAAGATATATGTTTTAATTTCATCGCAACCTAATGTGCACTGTTTGGATTCACTAAACACAGGCCCTTGTGTCGTTGCTTAAATATTTCTAGGTCAACTGACACACAAAATGCACTATCCTATTATATCTTTACACAAGGGCAGACACTCTGTACAGCACCGCTAGCCTTGTATGACTGTTTCTAAAGTGAAATCACAAATCAGGCACAAAACTTCATATCTACCTTGTCTGGGGTGATTATTCTATCGATTTCAATATATGACACCTCCCAATTCTTTATTGCTATGAAAACTGGGTGTTCACTTAAAAAATCACACTGGTACTTTTCAAATGAAAACAATTCCATCTTTGGATTTCTGTCTATTTTATTCTGTTTCATGAGTGTTTCATGAGTATTTCATGTCAATTCATGTCAATTCCTCTCATTTCATGTCATTTCATTTCATGTCATTTCATGTCACTTCATGTCATTTCATTTCACTTCATTTCATTTCATGATTTACTGCAAATAAAGAAAAATACCATTACTCTAGATTGCAAATACAAATAAACTATACTCAAAAACATTTCTTTGCAAAAGAACATTGATTTTAGGACACATTAGGAAATTTATGGTAATTACAAAATGTTATTTACCAGAACCAATGTAATTAATTCAAATATATAATATCACAATTATACATCAAAACCTAAAGATATTAGTAAAAATGTTGTTGTATTTACCTTGTTGTTAACCACTTTTATCACATCATGTGGCTACCTAGCCAGCTACCATGTGGCTCTGTGCATGCCTTACATGCCTTGATTACATGCATCTATAAATAGAATAGTGGACAGCGCACCCCATTGGGCTTAAGAAAATGAAAATAGTCAACCCCGATCTATGATGTTGTTCAACATTAATCTAGATTTACTGGGAATGAGCCTGATGGTACAACGTCATTAAAATGAAACCGGACCATGACTGAAAAGACCTTTTTGAGACTGCAGACTATTTTGACACAGGCATTGGATTTGATCTGTTAATTTCATGATTTCAGGACATTCAACGCCAGCGTGTGAAAGAAATGCCACAGTTGTGGCCCGAAACAGTGGTTCGTGTATAATTTGCTTAATTGTGCGTGTTCTGAAATGAATTCCATCAAGATTGATAAGTTGTTATGTTCAAGTCCTGTGCTGTAACTTCACTGATGTCGGGACTTTGTTTTCGTGGCCTTTCGAAGGAAGGAGTGTTTCAAAAGCTCCATAAAATCCGTACAAAGAGAGATATATTGCTGGGTCCAGCAAATGTACCACCGAAGCCCTGTCTCTATGACTAACCACGATCCTTAATGCTTTCTGTCAAATAAAGCAACAAAACCCTTTCCATATCAAATAGAATTTTCTGCCTAAAGCAGAGTCGATTGTTAGATTTAGACTATATCATGACCAGTGTTTATAAATTGCTATCAAATAGTTATGATACCAGGTGTTCGTGAAAAGGTGAGCGTATCCTGCCCCACAGGCGGTACCCATCACAAACACATGCAAAGACAATCCAATTGTTCACCTGGAAAAACAAAAAAATTATGTCCAATGCAATTCCTAGTTTGACATGTACCATATTTCCCCGTTTTCTTTACGATGAACAACTGACTTGCTGCATGTGAATGTGTTTGTGATGTGATGGGTTCTACCGGTGGGGCAGGATAGGCTTAAAACACCACAAAAAGGCTACAAACTGGCGTCATTAGAAAGTAAGGTGACGTCATAAATGCCTAAACTAAAGTCAGGCAAAATATTTCCGTTTTCCCAAAATGTATACTTGTGTACATGTATATGTATTCCTTCTTCACAAATGCAAACAATCTGAAAATGCTTGATGCCAGATCCCTACGGTACATGTAGTGTATACTTTACTGGCTATGATGTATTCGAAAGAATTATCAAACAATAGTTATCATTGTGTATAATTCGAAGAATACTACATCTATTACATCAGTGATTAATCCCTCCCATCTCCCCAAATATCATCATCTAGTTGTTGAGGGCAGAGATATGCCTCTGTTGGGGGTTATGAGTTCCAATAAGTTATGGTTTCCCGCCTCACACATGCGAAGTTGCATTTCCTGCAAAGGATAGAGGTTTCCTCACAACTACTTGATATGTTGAGAGTGAAGAGGATGTCTGTTAAAAATTTATACATTTTTCATTGTGTGATTGTCTTCCTAAACAGGAACTTATGGCTATGGGTTAGCATTCTAAGAATTATACACAAAGATAATTATTGCTTGATGATTGGTTGTTGGACATTTTAAAGGTTTACGCCCCTATTAAACTTACCGATAACAACTTTTCCAAAAGCATTTTTTTTCTTTTTTCTCTGACTGTCCAGGGCCCTATAGCTGCACTACCTGTCACCTTCCGCACGGGTGGCCCAGTCGTCTAAGGCGCCGCGATTTGCTGTGCAGAGTTGCGTCCCTTGGGCACGCCAGAAACCTATGATTGTGGGTTCGAATCCCGGTTCGCCCCGATTATGTTTCTAGGTTTGTCAGCACCATACCCGTGCTCGTGGGTTTCACCGAAGTGGTAAACGTCTGAGACCTGCATCACTTCGGGCTTTCCTCCCACATTAAGCTGACAGGCCGTGATATAACTGGAATACTGTTAAAAGCGGCGTAAAACCCAACTCACTCACTCCTATCCAGGAGCCAAGGCGTACCCGACAGAGTTAGCTCCCCTGCAGTGTGCCCGGGCAGCAGAGATCCGCCAGTTTGCTACAGAAGCGCGGGAGTACAGTACACAGCAGTCGTCACCACTCGCCTCTTTCCGCAACCTGCAAGAAGACTCCACCCCTCACCAACTATTACCTAGACGCTGAAGAATCGCTGTCCAACTTTTTGACTTTGTGTACCTGACGACAGGAACTTATTGGGTCCAGGTGTGCATTGTGTCACGTCATTTCCATTACTTTTGACCTATTTCAAAATTATTTCAACTTGCAAAAATACATATGGTTGCTGTCGTCTAAACTTCACCCATGAGCTTTGTCTTCCGTCATCCCCCTAAGCTACCATCCGAGGGCACCAAAGAATGCTGTTGGACATTATCTCAGGATCGAAATTGTATTGTGCGAACCTAATTCGATAAATTACCTGATTAGTGTCATACCCTCAGAAGGCAGTGGCTGATTGGGCAAATGTGAGGCTCACATATTATTGGTAGACCTGTGGTTTTCACGGGAATGTATTAAATATCTATAACTGTAAGATTTCTGATGTGACGCATTATTGACATAAACATACACTGAATGACAACAGAAGGTCAATTCGTTGGGTGAGTGTGGGTGAGTTGGGTTTAACGCCGCTTTAAACAGTAGTATTCCGGTTTTATCGCGGCGTGTCAGCTAAATGTGGGAGGAAAGCCAGAGGTGATGCAGGTCTCAGACGTTTACCACTTCGGTGAAACCCACGAGCACGGGTATGGTGCTGACAAACCTAGAAACATAATCGGGGCGAACCGGGATTCCAACCCACAATCATAGGTTTCTGGCGTGCCCAAGGGACTATTGGACTCAACCCCAAAAAGAACTAGAATCTGTACTTGTTAAACTTGACCACTTTCTAAAAAGCATTGTGTATTCACCTTACATACAGCTCATCTTAACCGCTACTACAGGTCATAGAATTACATGATAACAATGAAGATTACTTTTATTAGGACATGAAATATCACACAACTGGGTGTGGTTGCAAGCAAATTGCCCATGTATTCTAGTAACTTGCCAACCAGCATGCTATAATCCCACTATTACATATCAGTCACATTCCTGCAACAGCTATGCATATGTTGAAATAAAGCCATAAAACCATTCCATAAACATAAGAGTCAGAGTATATTGTACAATGTCACTTATGCCTCAAATTTGGAAATGTTACCCACAATTGCTATAAAATTTGAAACACGAACGCTTTGCAGTGGCCTCGAATACTCTTACCCTAATCCAACTTCTGATTATGACCTTCTTTGAAAACTTCGTCGAAAGAGCGTGCTCGATTGTCCCTCAAAAGTTGTGAAATGTAGACACCAAGATGTTGGGCTGCAGGAATATTGCTCCACATAAAGGGAAAGTTGACCATTGGAAAGTTGAATTCATTCCTCCTGTCATACAGTCTTATGAATACTGTATATCACTCTGAATCTTAATGCACGGATTTAACTATGAAACAGATGAGGTTGTTTCTCTGGTCACTTTTCTTCCTAGTTCAGGTGGGTAAATCAATGGAAGGGATTTGGTTATTAAAAAATAATGAAAATTCTACAATGACACTGAAGAAAATGCTTGATTCTTATTGGTTAAGAAGAGGTTTCCTTTTTGCCACGGAAACTCCTTTTGAATATATTTAACCTTTTCACATAAAAAATCGTAGCTTGCATATCGATCCATGAACGATGGCTGCATACAAGCTGGTACAACACAGCTGAGAACAACGGCTGTTAAGTACCCATTGATAAAAGACCAAGTTGACAACGCCATATAACTTTTGACAATAAGAGACAGAGACGTCACACTTATTCCCACCTGACACAGAACTATCAAATATATTTACCCATATTTACGCTTCTGTTACTATTTTATCAAGTCAGGCGCCACTACGAAAAGTATTGAATTTCCCATTCTGTCGCACATTCCTATATGAAAATTTCAATTAGGATATGATTAAAATCGAAATGATAAACATGCATTTTGTGTTCCCATAGTGACAATATCTAAACGTGATTGAAGTGGCAATACATTTGTTTTCCATGTTCATGTCAATTGTCATTTATTTAGTTAAATTACCAGCTTATGTGAACATGGATCATTTCATCATTACACTGTCTGCATTTGAGAATAATTCCGTGATATTTATTTTTGTCATTGTTGTGAAAAGGCCATGTGAAGTCTGAAACTACCTGTAATCAACAGTGGCAGGTCAAAGGTTAGCACGTAAAAAACTGTGTGAGACTCGCACCTGTGTTTCGCTGATTCCCAAAAAATTTACTGGCTGAGTTCTCCTGTATTATAAAGACATAGTATTATTATAAAGCCCCCCACAATATGACATTATCGAAATCACTAACGAACTCTCAAAGATTCAGAATACATTAGCCGAAATGCCAAAAAAATCGCAAGTAAAGGAATTCATATCATCAACGGTAGATAACGCCGTACAGTCTCTGTGTCACCATTAAACATGAATTTAAAGAAGAGATTATCTCTGAACTAGAAGCTGATCGTCTGAAAAGTGACATTCTTGAGCTGCATCGTGAAAACACGAAACTAGTGGCGCGACTTGAAGACATAGAAACTATGATTTAGGATATGTGTACAAAATATGACCAAGTATCTGCCCAGTCAAGTGTCGCCCTCAGACTTGCAAATCAGAATGAACAGTTTTGTAGAAAAGTAGTATAGATGATGGGGGTTTTGCCGCAATCCACCATGAACCATTCCCGAACCCTATCAATGCTAAAGTCTTAAGTTTATGTGAATTATATGATGACTATCCAAGGATCGACAGGTCCTTTAAAGCTAAATTGTAATGAAAAGGGGTTCTGCCACAACCCGCCCTGGAAAAGGCCTGAACCCTATCAATGCTTCTACGGGGGTCTTAAGTTTATGTGAATTATATGATGACTATCCAAGGATCATAAGGTAAATTGTATAAAAATATTCTCTATTGTTTTTACTTGTGGTAATTCTCGTCATTTGATAATTTTGTCCCGGTGTAGGAGGCACAATCACTCCACAGGCTCACACGACTCTAGAGTCATTTGAGGCTAGGCTCAGATGACTCTCCTTAGGCCCACACGACTCCCCCATCTTAGGCTCAGATAACTTCACAGGCTCAAATGACTCCCCCATTTGTTTCGATGATACAGCACAGTATTTTCGATGATTGCTCCCCATTTTTTTACATATTGTGAAATTACCAGATTTTTTGCATTATAAGATTTTATGTGATAAATTTGAAGGACATTATCAAGTTATTTTGTTTAGACTTTTAAATACTGTTACATCAGCAACTAAATTTTCTGATCTCTCTGATGTGAGATTGATGTTTTACTGCAATATTTGTTTAACTTAGAAAATATTTGTATTCATTATTCTGTTTGATTTACTAACTTTGTAGTTCAAATAATACTGCACCTGATGTTTGACTGTAATGTCTGTAATATTTTTTAGAAAGGTCCTAATAATATTGGCCCTATGATCTGTTTATCAATCTTATTTCTTCATGGAAAATGTTGATATTCATGTACGATCATTATGTAACAAAATTAATGGAAACATTTTTAAAACATGAAAATAATTACTTTACCTAAAGTGATATGTTAATCAGTTTCCTTTTTGAGGTTATTTTTATCATCTTATTACCTTAAAGTAATGTTAAAGTGTGATTTGTGTTCAGAAATCATTTCTTTGTGCACGAAGTCGGCGCGGTCATTGTTTTATTGGGTTATAGGTGGCTGCTGCACTTAGGTCTCTTTATACACGAAAACTAATCGTCGTGTAATTTTAAGATATATCAGTGTGTTTTTTAAAAGTTACCTATTGTTTTTAATGCAGCGACTCGCAAATTACAATACACTAAATCTCGGTAACTCCCACGTACCCGTTTCTCAGTTTTGAAGCGATTTATCTCTTACTCTGTGTCTTAAGGACTGTAAAAACACTGACACATTTCCAACATCTTGACTTTTCAATTCAAATGAGAAAACCCAGGTAAACAATCAAGGTTACAACATTCAAAGCAAATCGTTCAAAAGGTATTTTGGTAGACATGTGGAGGACATTCCAAAATATGACACATCAGTGACAAAAACGATGTCCGATGTAACAATCTGGTGAACATTTGCCTTGCCTTTGCATGTGTTTGTGACGGGTGTTACCAGTGGGTCAGGATACGCTCACCTTTTCTCGAACACCTGGCGTTACCCCTGAAACTGCAATTTTAGCATTGCATATAACATTGACGAGGACATCGAAGATAGCTCATTCTTATGAACTTAATCAAAAGTTATAGAAAAAACAAGAACTTGGGTGAGTGTGAACATGGTTTGGCGACCTACTTCGCCTGCAGTGACCTCAATCTATATCAACCTGAGTCATGTTTGAGTTCTTCATTCGTGGTAAGCACATATGTCCCCAGGAAGGTAAGTCACTGTCTGGTCCGTCATGTATCATTGTAACTTCTATCTGAGACATGACAGGGCGAGATCACAGCCCCCATGTTTATGTATGCTTATAACATAGCGTAGAACATTGTTTGAACAGAATCGTGACTGACAATAGCAAAACGGGAGAAGAGTGAAACACATTGTGCTTGACTGGAAACCATTGCAGTGAAGCGGGTGGTCTACGAAATATGACAACAGCAGGTACGTGGTTGCAAACGGTAATCTTGTATTTTATCTGGATCCACACGACCAATCCGTACGTATGTTACATCGTCAACCAGTCCTTACGTATGTTACATAGTCAACCAATCCGTACGTATGTTACATAGTCAACCAATCCGTACGTATGTCACATAGTCAACCAATCCGTACGTATGTCACATAGTCAACCAATCCGTACGTATGTCACATAGTCAACCGATCCGTACGTATATTACATAATCAACCAATCCGTACGTATGTTACAGTCAACCAATCCGTACGTATGTTACAGTCAACCAATCCGTACGTATGTTACAGTCAACCAATCCGTACGTATGTCACATAGTCAACCAATCCGTACGTATGTCACATAGTCAACCAATCCGTACGTATGTCACATAGTCAACCAATCCGTACGTATGTCACATAGTCAACCAATCCGTACGTATGTTACATAGTCAACCAATCCGTACGTATGTCACATAGTCAACCAATCCGTACGTATGTCACATAGTCAACCAATCCGTACGTATATTACATAATCAACCAATCCGTACGTATGTTACAGTCAACCAATCCGTACGTATGTCACATAGTCAACCAATCCGTACGTATGTTACATAGTCA
This sequence comes from Haliotis rufescens, assembly GCF_023055435.1. Classification (NCBI taxonomy): domain Eukaryota; kingdom Metazoa; phylum Mollusca; class Gastropoda; order Lepetellida; family Haliotidae; genus Haliotis; species Haliotis rufescens. Next base: position 58,769,357 of record NW_025964223.1, read on the forward strand.
ACCAATCCGTACGTATATTACATAATCAACCAATCCGTACGTATGTTACAGTCAACCAATCCGTACGTATGTCACATAGTCAACCAATCCGTACGTATGTTACATAGTCAACCAATCCGTACGTATGTTACAGTCAACCAATCCGTACGTATGTTACATAGTCAACCAATCCGTACGTATGTCACATAGTCAACCAATCCGTACGTATATTACAATCAACCAATCCGTACGTATGTTGCATAGTCAACTAACATCTAGCCTCTGAAATGATTTTTTTACAGTAAAAAACAGGTGTTAAATAAAATAAATTCTTTATAAAATATAATAAAAAGGAACCCAGAGGCTCTCTTCACTTTCAGATACTGCAGTAATCTAGACTTGCCAAATATTATAGACTTGCATGGGCTGTATTGGATATATTTGTTTCAGGTAAGACAGACTAGGTACAAAGGGATTATATCCATTGAACTGACCAATGCCAGTACAATACGCCTTCTCCAGAAATGAACATTTCTAAAATTATGACATATCCGTATCTTACTGATCCCATCTATGTTACCTTAGATGTCCGTGTATGCCCCCATTGACTTAATGACGTGACAACGAACGTGTTTTTAGGAAGACCTAGACAGTCAGTGTTGAAGGCAGCATATACAATTGTTAATCTACAACATCTTGATATAAACATTTTTATTTCCAAAAAGTGGAGGGATTGGCAGACAAGCAAATTGTGCTTATCTGAATGCCTCTCCCAAACATGATACAAATTACAATGTATTGATAGTGACATGAGAAATAGCATACATTGTATACTTGACATTAAAGACAAGTATTGTTCTGTAAGTGTTTAATTACTGGATTATCTTTCATAACTATAGTTACGTTATTTTTTACATCCAGCACATGTCAACAACATCGCAGTATCATATAGCAAAGCCAACATCTCAGACAAAATCTCTAAATCGGCAAGAAGACAGAATATAACTGAGCACTGATTTCAAGAATTTCAGGATTTGATACAGTCGTTAAATGTGAATTACCATATAGAATTGAATTTAAATCGTAGCCTTTTACGAAATAGTACATATTTTGCCTTACTGTACTGCTTAAGGGACACGTAAGAAAGAAATGAAGTGCATCTTCCGTGTGATAGCCACAACATCTCGGGCTGTCGGATATAAATCTGGCAAATTTGTCGGCATTAAGATCACTGCAGCCAAGCCTGAGACGGGAGTGTAGAACACGATAGAATCTTTATCCATAATTTACATCAAAGTATATACCATTCCTATCATTGCTTTTTATAAAACTTCCTAAGCCACTGGCATTGGTGTATTCAATAAGTAGTGAGTTCCAAATATTAACAGTACTGTATCTGAGATAAATGATTTGGCATAATTATTTGTTTTACACTTTATATTTTGCTGCTGTGAGCAGTTTCTCAAATTATAATCACTTGCATCCAACACTCTACTTGGAACTAAGGATGCCATTCAAATCAGATGGTTTTACGTGATGTTATAATGGAATATTTAAAGGCATGCAAGTACACGATATATTTGTACCGGTTCAAACATGGGAAACTCCACACTTCTGACACCTGAACTAGATGGTAAGAACCACAAGAACATTCCTTGTGGTGCTATACCCCGAATAAATACAACCACAAGAATATTCTCTGTATATTGACTTAAGACTGCACTGTGTCAACGCATACTGTCATAATCGCCAGATGATTCAAAATTCTTTTGTTAACAAAATATTGTAAATATTTGTTCATTCTTCTAAAATGTTCATGAGAAAAGACAATCCAAATCACCTTTTTATATTTTATATATATCTGTACCAAACTTGGAATATATAGGTTGTTTTTTGTCATTGACAGTGTTGGTATTTTTTGCAAATAAGTTTCAAAATACAAACCCATTAACTTCTTTGAGAGGCATTTAGAAGTTGGAGTACCAAGTAAGGCTAAGATATATGGATGAACAACTTCTTTATTACAATTAGGAGCGACGTTTCGGTGTAGGTTCTAACACTGTTATCAAGCAAGTGATGTAAAGAGTATGGTTGACAAGTATATATACAGGATAGGAGGCAGTGTTTATACAGTTGAGTAGGTTTAAGGTACATGGTATCTCAGTGAGCTAGCACTATTAATCGGCATTAGTCCGGACCGGTACAAGCAGCCACGCCCGCACGCACACACACACACACACACACACACACACACACACACACACACACACACACACACACACCCTATTATATATTGTACACTTGCATTTAGACTTGTGATATCTTCTTGTCATATTAATTGTTTATATTTCATATAGATGATTTTTGAACATGCCATGCCTGACTGACGTTGCTTGGCGATTTAATGTCGCATCATGGACACCAACAAACCAATGACGTCAGAGATCGACCTGGAACAGAAACATGACACAATCACCGATCTCAGAAAATTGTCGTAAAAGGCGACTAACGGGATCGGGTGGCAGGCTCGCTGACTTGGTTGATGCATGTCATTGATCCCAATTGCGTGGATCGATGCTCATGATGTCAATCACTGGATTGTCTGGTCCAGACTCGATTATTTACAGACCGCCGTCATATAGCTGTAATATTGCTGAGTGCGGCGTTAAACAACAAACCAACCAACCAACAGAAATCAATTTCAGCCAGCTGCACTGACGGCTGTAACCATTCCATGATATCGGTAGGTCTTTGCGCCCCGTGAGGGGCGGTCGGGTAGCCTTGTGGTTAAAGCGTTAGCTCGTCACGCCGAATACCCGGGTTCGATTCCCGACATGGGCACAATGTGTGAAGCATATTTCTGGTGTCCACCGCCGTGATATTGCTGAAATATTGTTAAAAGCAGCGTAAAACCAAACTCACTCACTCACTCACTCACTTTGCGCCCCGTGAAGATCTATTGTCATGATGTCAAACATGGATCGACTTGTCCAGACTTGAACTGGGAACATTGTAAGACGCCCACAACGACGTCCGATTTTGAAGAAAAAACACCAAAGGTTACGACTCACCTGGTGCAAACATCATGTTCGTTGTATGTCACGTTAATGGACATCAGAGGCTTTTTCTTAGTTGAATTCCCTTCTCTTCACACACAGACGGTAGAACACGAGTATACCGACGTTGTGGTGAATGCTGCCCTCAGCCATGCTTTCTGGGGGGGTACTGTTACGGTGGGGGTCGAGAGAAGGTGTAGACCCCCACACCATGACTCCACCCCACCTATCGACCCTGCTCACCACCCACAGAACTGAAATAGTCGTTGTTCCTACAAACCGGGCAGTTGTTTGTATAGTGATGAAGGTTTGCTACTCGCTGTATGGCCGTTCATCCAACGTTATGTCCCGGATGTGATTTACAGACATGACAACGCAAGACCACCAGGTGTCCGGGGTGTTGTAACAGAATCATCAGCATCATAACGTAAATACACTGCCCTGGACGACATTGCGCCCAAGGGGGGACATATCTGACTCTGCCACATAACCATTTCCATAATCATAAGAAATCCCTACTAAAAGAGTGACCATTGTTCCGACTATATCATAAGCATATGTTTACGAATCATTATCAAATAGTGAAGCTTCCGAGTGTGCGGTTGGTTGGTTGGTTTGATGTTTAACGCCGCACTCAGCAATATTCCAGCTATATGATGGCAGTCTGTAAATAACTGAGTCTGGACCAGACAATCCTGTGATTGATATCATGAGCAACAAACAACAAACAAACAATTGTTTTAGTACGTCACAAAAGCTTTTGCCTGATATGACGTTTCATCAGAAACCTAAAACAAAACAATTCTACTTCCTCATGTATCATTGTAAAACTTGTCAATTGTAGTCCGTAAGAGATACCCACATGTGACAGTATGTAACTTCATTTAGAGGCTGATACTTAATCATATTAGTACAAAGATGCTGTATTCTGCAATATTCAATAGGTCGGGGGTATGAGTCTGAAACTCAACAGTGGGGGAGTGAGTGAGTGAGTGAGTGAGAAAGCCCGAAGTGATGCAGGTCTCAGACGTTTACCACTTCGGTGAAACCCACGAGCACGGGTATGGTGCTGACAAACCTGGAAACATAATCCGGCGAACCGGAATTCGAACCCACAATCATAGGTTTCTGACGTGCACAAGGGAAGCAACTCTGCACAGCGAATCGCGGCGCCTTAGATGACTTGGCCACCCGTACCCCCCGACACTCAATTGACCATAGGTTGTACTGTTGGCATGGCATAGGAGTGTATTATACTTCTTAATTATCAATATACTGTTAATGTCAATAGGGAAAGGTTTGGTGGAGAGACTACAAGATGGCGAAAACGTCATCTGTGCGGAGGGATACATGTGGGAGCTGGAGAGAAGAGGTTTCCTCAGATCCGGGGCCTTCACACCGGAAGTAGTTATAGATCATCCAGAAAGAGTCCGAAATCTCCATGAAGAATTCGTCCATGCCGGAAGTGACGTTGTGGAGGCCTTCACGGTGAGAGAAGACAAACACGATTAGACGTTTAATTGAAAAAGATGTTTATTATCTTGCAAAACTAACGAAATTGTGCCTGTGTCGAAATTGTTGAATGAAACTTTCTTTTCTTTTCTTTAGTACTACGGCCACCGAGCAAAGATGCGAATGATTGGAAGGGAAGATGAACTGGAAACTTTAAATCTCGCAGCACTTAAGATCGCGCGAGATGTTGCTGACAGAACGGGGACTCTGATGGCAGGGAATCTTTCCAACACAACAACCTATGACCCAGGGAATCCTGAATCTATTGAGGAAGTCAAGTCTATATTTAAAGTAGGTGGTATAATGATTGTGTTTTGCAAAATATGTCCCTTGATTTGGTATAAAGTTCTTTTTTTTCAATTGTCTGCGGTGGTGCTGTCGATGACAGTATGTCAAAACTCGATGGCATGTCTGATTATAAGAATATGACCTTTTCCTTTCCTAATGACGTCATGCCATTGTATTCTTTTCCCTAGGAACAAGTGGAGTGGGCCGTGAAGGGGAGGGCGGACTACTTTATTGCGGAGACATTCGACTCGTGTAGTGAGGCCAGCCTCGCTCTGGAGGCCATCCGGAAGTATGGAAAAGGCACGTTATAATATATGTTACTTATTGGCGGACGTGTTTTGTCGAATACTCAGATGAGTCACGCGGCATCAAACTGTTTATGATTGCAGGTCTTCCTGCTGTGATCACAATGGCGGCGTATGTGCCGGACAGAACCACAGACGACGTCCCCTTCCCCCAGGCATTGAGGAGGCTAGAAGAGGAGGGGGCGGCGGTCGTGGGGCTGAACTGTGCTCGAGGTCCGGCCACCATGTTGCCACTACTGAGGCAGATCCGACAGACCTGTAAGGTGAGTCTTGGTCCCTGTCAGGGTTCAGTCTCTCTGGTGGATCCACAGATCAGACAGGCCTGTAAGGTGAGTCTTGGTCTCTGTCAGAGTTCAGTCTCTCTGGTGGATCCACAGATCAGACAGGCCTGTAAGGTGAGTCTTGGTCCCTGTCAGGGTTCAGTCTCTCTGGTGGATCCACAGATCAGACAGGCCTGTAAGGTGAGTCTTGGTCTCTGTCAGAGTTCAGTCTCTCTGGTATATCCACAGATCAGACAGGCCTGTGAGGTGAGTCTAGGTCCCCGCCAGAGTCCAGTGTCCCTGGTGGATGGACATATCAGACAGAGTCTCGGGCCATGATAGATTATCTCTGGTGGGTGAACAGATCAGACAGGCCTGTAAGGTGAGTCTTGGTCCATGATAGATTCTCTCTGGTGGGTGAACAGATCAGACAGGTCTGTAAGGTGAGTCTCGGGCCATGATAGATTATCTCTGGTGGATCCACAGATCAGACAGGTCTGTAAGGTGAGTCTCGGGCCATGATAGATTATCTCTTGTGGATCCACAGATCAGACAGACCTGTAAGGTGAGTCTCGGGCCATGATAGATTATCTCTGGTGGATCAACAGATCAGACAGACCTGTAAGGTGAGTCTCGGGCCATGATAGATTATCTCTTGTGGATCCACAGATCAGACAGACCTGTAAGGTGAGTCTTGTTCCATGATAGATATTCTCTGGTGAATCAACAGATCGGACAGGCCTGCAAGGTGTGTCTTGTTCCATGATAGATTCTGTCTGGTGAATCAACAGATCGGACAGGCCTGCAAGGTGTGTCTTGTTCCATGATAGATTCTGTCTGGTGAATCAACAGATCGGACAGGCCTGCAAGGTGTGTCTTGTTCCATGATAGATTCTGTCTGGTGGATCCACAGATCGGACAGAACGGCAAGGTGAGTACCCCTATTGTGTTATATACTTGGGCTTCAGCTGGAATGAGGACGCCTCTATGTCATGAACCTTGAACCCTGTGTTCCGATATCAGCTTTTTTGTTTGGTTGTGCGTGCATGCGTGTGTGCATGTGTCGTCTTTCGGCATATAGCAATGTTTAACATTGTTCGAATGAATTATTCCTGACTGTGTGATGTGTGAGATGCAAAAGTCCTTTTTCTTCACCCTTACACTTCAACACAAACGTCTGTCGAACTATTTTCTCTGACTGTCCAGGGCCCTATAGCTGCACTACCTGTCACCTTCCGCACCACGCCCCAACAGAAGTGCTTCCAGTGCCTCACAGACCCAGTGACAGGTAGGAACATGTGTTGATGCTAATCTCAATAGTTTCACTCTCCTTTCGTCTGAATAGTCCATTAAATTCCGAGTAACACACTTCACACCTATAAAGAGCATGATTATGATGTGAATGGATATATGGATAGCTTAAATACCCGGTCCATTTCCTATTCAGGAGCCAAGTCGTACCCGACAGAGTTAGCTCCCCTGCAGTGCACCCGGGCAGAGATCCGCCAGTTTGCTACAGAAGCGCGGGAGTTGGGCGTACAGTACATAGGTCTGTGCTGTGGCAGCGCCACCTACTATCTGAGGGAGGTCGCCATTGCTTACGGCCGCGATCCACCAGCAGCTAAATTTAAGCCAGAACTTTCTATGAGTATAGTAACAGGAGGCGGTAGAGGAGAAAGAGTGAAGAAAACACGAGCCTTCATGGTTGGGGATATTCAATGAAGCAAAGTCTCATCGAACCGGAAGCGCTAGTTCGTAAACATTAGTTCGTCATTAGAAGCAAACCCCTAATAAAGAAGTCCATCAAACATCACTGACTTATTGGATATACTGTCGCCGGTTTACCTCTAATATACTACTCAAAAGAAGTTGAGGAACATCCGATATTTTCATGTAATCTGTTATATGAGGGGCGGTCGGGTAGCCTAGTGGTTAAAGCGTTAGCTCGTCACGCCGAAGACCTGGGTTCGATTCCCGACATGGGTACAATGTGTGAAGCCCATTTCTGGTGTCCCCCGCCGTGATATTGCTGGAATATTGCTAAAAGCGGCGTAAAACCAAACTCACTCACTCACTACTACTAACACCGCTCCCTGAATGTTCAGCCCCTTCTCATTCAATACACAGCATGCTTGACATGCGGCAAGATGCCCTCACGTGTAGGTTCCACCAGTGTGTTACTTTATACTCTAATGATGTGTGTCATTATCACCATTACTGTACACTAGTTGTAACAGTCTTAATGCAGACTTTGTTTAAATTGTTTCTGTACCAGGCCCCTCCTAGGTGCATATGTCACGCCGAAGACCCGGGATCGATTCCCGACATGGGTATAATTCTAGTGTCCCCCGCCGTGATATTGCTGGAATATGTAGCTAAAAGCTTCCGATCGTAAAACCATACTCACTCACTCACTCACTGTTATATGAAAAGAATCGGGTATTCTTTAACTTCTTTTGAGTAGTTTATATCTGCTCTGATGACCCACTAGAGAGACGAGACTGTCATGGACTAGAAACGAAATATTGTTAGTGAGTACTGTAATCTTATCAAAATCAGAACTTTCAATCCCACACGACAGCGTGAATACCAGTATCTGACAAACCGTCCAAAAGAGGTGACCAGGGCGTCAGATAAACTTAATAACCAGTGCCCATGCTTCTACGGGTTTTTTTTCTTATAAGAGAGCAAAGCATTCAGAGAGGCATACCAGATTTCTGTATCTCGAAAACAAACTTAAACAGGCAGTTCCGAATGTAAAATAATAAGAGTAACGCTGTTATATTGTGGATAATACACGGTCGTTCCCGAGTGCCATGGCATCTACAACCAAAATGATATACTATCGAGAGTATATTTGTGATACATTTGTCCTTTCTGCAGATTTCCAAATCGCGAAAGTAAATAAAAGAAGACGAATGTTTTAAAAAATCTGATATATGATTGGTTCAGGAACCGCATCAACCTTATTTTCACTGGGTGGTGAAAGTTCACTGACACGACCATCTATGGTTTGTGTGTTTGGTGTCATGATAATGTTAACACTTAAGATTTGTTACAAGTAAATTATCATGGTCAGACAATATTTAGAGAGGACATGGCAGAAACGTCAGCACTACATCCCCACACCCATCCGGCATAGGGCACTGGGCCACTTATCCAGGCTTTTTAAGGAGCGTCTTTCAATTTTATCAGTAGCAACATCATCAACCGAAAACAACCTAGGCCCATGAAAGAGTGAGTGAGTGAGCATGGTTTTACGCCACTATTACAACATCCCAGCGGTATCACAGGACATCAGCGTTATGGAGACAGGGTGCGTTTTGTGATCACACGTTAACTTCCAAGTGATAAAAGAATGCAATAAATCCGCCGAGCAATTCGCGTTTTTTAGTCGCTCTATTTGTAGTGTAAACCTCATCTATTATAGTGTAAACCTCATCTATTGTAGGGTAAACCTCATCTATTGCAGTGTAAACCTCATTTATTGTAGTGTAAACCTCATCTATTATAGTGTAAACCTCATCTATTGTAGTGTAAACCTCATCTATTGTAGTGTAAACCTCATCTATTGCAGTGTAAACCTCATTTATTGTAGTGTAAACCTCATGTTTTATAGTGTAAACCTCATCTATTGTAGTGTAAACCTCATCTATTGTAGTGTAAACCTCATCTATTGCAGTGTAAACCTCATTTATTGTAGTGTAAACCTCATCTATTGTAGTGTAAACCTCATCTATTGTAGTGTAAACCTCATCTATTGCAGTGTAAACCTCATTTATTGTAGTGTAAACCTCATCTATTGTAGTGTAAACCTCATCTATTGTAGTGTAAACCTCATCTATTGCAGTGTAAACTCATCTATTGTAGTGTTAACTTCATCTTTTGTAGTGTAAACTTCATCTACTGTAGTGTAAACCTCATCTATTGTAGTGTAAACCTCATCTATTGTAGTGTAAACCTCATCTATTGCAATGTAAACCTCATCTATTATAGTGTAAACCTCATCTATTGCAGTGTAAACCTCATCTATTGCAGTGTAAACCTCAACTATTGTAGTGTAAACCTCATTTATTGTAGTGTAAACCTCATCTATTGTAGTGTAAACCTCATCTATTGCAGTGTAAACCTCATTTATTGTAGTGTAAACCTCATCTATTGTAGTGTAAACCTCATCTATTGTAGTGTAAACCTCATCTATTGCAGTGTAAACCTCATTTATTGTAGTGTAAACCTCATCTATTGTAGTGTAAACCTCATCTATTGTAGTGTAAACCTCATCTATTGCAGTGTAAACTCATCTATTGTAGTGTTAACTTCATCTTTTGTAGTGTAAACTTCATCTACTGTAGTGTAAACCTCATCTATTGTAGTGTAAACCTCATCTATTGTAGTGTAAACCTCATCTATTGCAATGTAAACCTCATCTATTATAGTGTAAACCTCATCTATTGCAGTGTAAACCTCATCTATTGCAGTGTAAACCTCAACTATTGTAGTGTAAACCTCATTTATTGTAGTGTAAACCTCATCTATTGTAGTGTAAACCTCATCTATTGCAGTGTAAACCTCATCTATTGTAGTGTAAACTTCATCTTTTGTAGTGTAAACTTCATCTACTGTAGTGTAAACCTCATCTATTGTAGTGTAAACCTCATCTATTGAAGTGTAAACTTCATCTATTGTAGTGTAAACTTCATCTATTGTAGTGTAAACCTCATCTATTGTAGTGTAAACTTCATCTATTGTAGTGTAAACCTCATCCAGTGTAGTGTTAACTCATCTATTGTAGTGTAAACCTCATCTAATGAGTCCATGGGGGTGGTCGGGTAACCTAGTGGTTAAAGCGTTCGCTCGCTACGCCGAAGACCCGGGTTCGATTCCCGACAAGGGTACAAAGTGTGAAGCACATTTCTGGTGTCCCCCGCCGTGATATTACTAGAATATTGCTAAAAGCGGCGTAAAACCAAACTCACTAATGAATCCATGTCTTGTATACAATTTACGATGTGGCTTTCTTTATTCTTTATTACGCACTGTTATCAAGAGTAACACGTTTTGGTATGGGATTTTGCGGAGGGGTAGCCTAGTGGTTAAAGCGTTAGCACGTCATGCTGAAGGCCCGGGTTTCATTTCCCACACGGGTGCAATGTGTGAAGCCCATTTCCGCCCTGATATTGCTGGAATGTTGCTTAAAGTGGCGTAAAACTATATTCACTCGCTTAGGTTCGCGATAAATACTATTCGTATGGAATAGTGTCACTATGTTCGAAGCGTCCTATAAATCCCCATTCCATGCTGGCTGTCGCGAAAACCCATTCTTCATACGCCGCTCTTCAGCAGATTCTCTCAACATGTGCACCTGTACAGGCGAGACGATGCCCCGCGATGTGCTGCCTGTGTTCCGGCTATGTCCAGACGTTGTTCATAGATACTTGTGTCAAACTGAGATGTTTTCAGAGTACTCATCAACTACTTGATTGATATACATCATAACCTTTGAGTTTGCAGACAGAATTTGGGCCTGGAACGACCTAGCAAATTTGCTAGGACAGCCATATTGCCGTAAGCTCATTCTCCCTTTAATCAGGGGAATACCGTGTTCTGGAGTGACGCATAACCGTAGTGATGCTTCGTCACACTAGGAAAGGCCAGCTGGCTCGTGTCACTTAAAATTTATACACAGGTCACATCAGCAATATCGCTCATACTAATATTTTCTTGTCACTCGACCCTCGATGAGATTAAGGTGTTCTCTTCCACTCCTGGCGTTTCTCGTAGAAACATGTTTCTCATAAACATGACCCCTCTCACCGACCTGTATTCTAATACATTAGTCTAGTAGTTAAGGAGTTTAATTACCCAAATGGTAAAATCATGTGCCGCTTTTTCAAGGTCATCTTTAAGAAGACATTAATCAACACTGATGTGTCATATATGTTGGACGCAAAGAAGCCTGCTCTTCGCTTGATCACAACTGTGTACTTGCAGCCTGAGAGTTATATTTAAATACCCAGACCCGTGAAGATTCCGGGGTAGAATAGGTCTTCAGCAACCCATGCTTGCCGTAAAAGGTGACTATGCTTGTTGTAAATGGCGACTAACGGGATCGGGTGGTATCGATCCCACTACCCCACTGTTGAGTGTCAGACTCAAACCCCCGACCTATTGTATATTGGAGAATACAACATCTTTGTACTGATATGATTAAGTATCAGCCTCTTAATGAAGTTACATACTGTCACATATGGGTATCTGTTTCGGACTACAATTGACAAGTTTTACAATGATACATGAGGAAGTAGAATTGTTTAGTTTTAGGTTTCTGATGAAACGTCACATCAATGTTAAATATATTCAGAGGCAAAAGCTTTTGTGACGTACTAAAACAATTGTTTGTTTGTTGCTCATGATATCAATCACTGGACTGTCTGGTCCAGACTTGATTATTTACAGACCGTCGTCATATAGCTGGAATATTGCTGAATGCGGCGTTAAACAACAAACCAACCAACCATTGATGAAGAGCAGGGCATCCATCAGTTTTCCCATGTGGTTGGTTTTGGTAGGCAGACGAAGCCGGAGGATAAAACTAAAAACATAAGTAAACATGAATATCTTATGAGTGAGTGAGTTGGGTCTAAGGCCGCTTTGAACATTATTCCAGTTATATTACAGCGTGTCAGTTTAGTGTGTGAGTAAACACTGAAGTGAGCACGGGTATGGAGATGATGAATTTAGAAACGTTATCGGGGCGAACCGGGATTCGAGCCCACAGTCATAGGTTTTTGGCATGCCCAAGGGACGCAACTCTGCACAGCGAATTACGGCGCTTTAGACGACTGGGCCACCCTTGTCCCCAAACAATTTATGACCCATGCATAACTTATATGTCATTTTCTGAAGTAGTCCCATATCCAAAGTCAAGTATTTATTCTAAAGGAGTCGTTGTTGTCTACTATAGGTGAGTACCCGTCTGTATACGAGGCGACCCTTGCAGTATATGGTCGTTGTACGTTGGATCAACTGGGAGTATTGCAGGTTGTAGTGCTATATGAGAGATCGCGGGGATCAGTTGGAAGTATTGCAGGTTGTAGTGCTATATGTGAGACCATGGGGGAGTATCGCAGGTTGAAGTGCTATATGAGAGATCGCGGGGATCAGTTGGAAGTATTGCAGGTTGTAGTGCTATATGTGAGACCATGGGGAGTATCGCAGGTTGAAGTGCTATATGAGAGAGCGGGGGGATCAGTTGGAATTATTGCAGGTTGAAGTGCTATATGAGAGATCGCGAGGATCAGTTGGAAGTATTGCAGGTTGTAGTGCTATATGAGAGAGCGGGGAGATCAGTTGGAATTATTGCAGGTTGAAGTGCTATATGAGAGATCGCGAGGATCAGTTGGAAGTATTGCAGGTTGTAGTGCTATATGTGAGACCATGGGGAGTATCGCAGGTTGAAGTGCTATATGAGAGATCGCGAGGATCAGTTGGAAGTATTGCAGGTTGAAGTGCTATATGAGAGATCGCGAGGATCAGTTGGAAGTATTGCAGGTTGTAGTGCTATATGAGAGATCGCGGGGATCAGTTGGAAGTATTGCAGGTTGTAGTGCTATATGTGAGACCATGGGGAGTATCGCAGGTTGAAGTGCTATATGAGAGAGCGGGGGGATCAGTTGGAATTATTGCAGGTTGAAGTGCTATATGAGAGATCGCGAGGATCAGTTGGAAGTATTGCAGGTTGTAGTGCTATATGAGAGATCGCGGGGATCAGTTGGAAGTATTGCAGGTTGTAGTGCTATATGTGAGACCATGGGGAGTATCGCAGGTTGAAGTGCTATATGAGAGAGCGGGGGGATCAGTTGGAATTATTGCAGGTTGAAGTGCTATATGAGAGATCGCGAGGATCAGTTGGAAGTATTGCAGGTTGTAGTGCTATATGAGAGATCGCGGGGATCAGTTGGAAGTATTGCAGGTTGTAGTGCTATATGTGAGACCATGGGGAGTATCGCAGGTTGAAGTGCTATATGAGAGAGCGGGGGGATCAGTTGGAATTATTGCAGGTTGAAGTGCTATATGAGAGATCGCGAGGATCAGTTGGAAGTATTGCAGGTTGTAGTGCTATATGAGAGATCGCGGGGATCCGTTGGAAGTATTGCAGGTTGTAGTGCTATATGTGAGACCATGGGGAGTATCGCAGGTTGAAGTGCTATATGAGAGAGCGGGGGGATCAGTTGGAATTATTGCAGGTTGAAGTGCTATATGAGAGATCGCGAGGATCAGTTGGAAGTATTGCAGGTTGTAGTGCTATATGAGAGATCGCGGGGATCAGTTGGAAGTATTGCAGGTTGTAGTGCTATATGTGAGACCATGGGGAGTATCGCAGGTTGAAGTGCTATATGAGAGAGCGGGGGGATCAGTTGGAATTATTGCAGGTTGAAGTGCTATATGAGAGATCGCGAGGATCAGTTGGAAGTATTGCAGGTTGTAGTGCTATATGAGAGATCGCGGGGATCAGTTGGAAGTATTGCAGGTTGTAGTGCTATATGTGAGACCATGGGGAGTATCGCAGGTTGAAGTGCTATATGAGAGAGCGGGGGGATCAGTTGGAAGTATTGCAGGTTGTAGTGCTATATGAGAGATCGCGGGGATCAGTTGGAAGTATTGCAGGTTGTAGTGCTATATGTGAGACCATGGGGAGTATCGCAGGTTGAAGTGCTATATGAGAGAGCGGGGGGATCAGTTGGAATTATTGCAGGTTGAAGTGCTATATGAGAGATCGCGAGGATCAGTTGGAAGTATTGCAGGTTGTAGTGCTATATGAGAGATCGCGGGGATCAGTTGGAAGTATTGCAGGTTGTAGTGCTATATGTGAGACCATGGGGAGTATCGCAGGTTGAAGTGCTATATGAGAGAGCGGGGGGATCAGTTGGAATTATTGCAGGTTGAAGTGCTATATGAGAGATCGCGAGGATCAGTTGGAAGTATTGCAGGTTGTAGTGCTATATGAGAGATCGCGGGGATCAGTTGGAAGTATTGCAGGTTGTAGTGCTATATGTGAGACCATGGGGAGTATCGCAGGTTGAAGTGCTATATGAGAGAGCGGGGGGATCAGTTGGAATTATTGCAGGTTGAAGTGCTATATGAGAGATCGCGAGGATCAGTTGGAAGTATTGCAGGTTGTAGTGCTATATGAGAGATCGCGGGGATCAGTTGGAAGTATTGCAGGTTGTAGTGCTATATGTGAGACCATGGGGAGTATCGCAGGTTGAAGTGCTATATGAGAGAGCGGGGGGATCAGTTGGAATTATTGCAGGTTGAAGTGCTATATGAGAGATCGCGAGGATCAGTTGGAAGTATTGCAGGTTGTAGTGCTATATGAGAGATCGCGGGGATCAGTTGGAAGTATTGCAGGTTGTAGTGCTATATGTGAGACCATGGGGAGTATCGCAGGTTGAAGTGCTATATGAGAGAGCGGGGGGATCAGTTGGAATTATTGCAGGTTGAAGTGCTATATGAGAGATCGCGAGGATCAGTTGGAAGTATTGCAGGTTGTAGTGCTATATGAGAGATCGCGGGGATCAGTTGGAAGTATTGCAGGTTGTAGTGCTATATGTGAGACCATGGGGAGTATCGCAGGTTGAAGTGCTATATGAGAGAGCGGGGGGATCAGTTGGAATTATTGCAGGTTGAAGTGCTATATGAGAGATCGCGAGGATCAGTTGGAAGTATTGCAGGTTGTAGTGCTATATGAGAGATCGCGGGGATCAGTTGGAAGTATTGCAGGTTGTAGTGCTATATGTGAGACCATGGGGAGTATCGCAGGTTGAAGTGCTATATGAGAGAGCGGGGGGATCAGTTGGAATTATTGCAGGTTGAAGTGCTATATGAGAGATCGCGAGGATCAGTTGGAAGTATTGCAGGTTGTAGTGCTATATGAGAGATCGCGGGGATCAGTTGGAAGTATTGCAGGTTGAAGTGCTATATGTGAGACCATGGGGAGTATCGCAGGTTGAAGTGCTATATGAGAGAGCGGGGGGGTCAGTTGGAATTATTGCAGGTTGAAGTGCTATATGAAGATCGCGAGGATCAGTTGGAAGTATTGCAGGTTGTAGTGCTATATGAGAGATCGCGGGGATCAGTTGGAAGTATTGCAGGTTGTAGTGCTATATGTGAGACCATGGGGAGTATCGCAGGTTGAAGTGCTATATGAGAGAGCGGGGGGATCAGTTGGAATTATTGCAGGTTGAAGTGCTATATGAGAGATCGCGAGGATCAGTTGGAAGTATTGCAGGTTGTAGTGCTATATGAGAGATCGCGGGGATCAGTTGGAAGTATTGCAGGTTGTAGTGCTATATGTGAGACCATGGGGAGTATCGCAGGTTGAAGTGCTATATGAGAGAGCGGGGGTATCAGTTGGAATTATTGCAGGTTGAAGTGCTATATGAGAGATCGCGAGGATCAGTTGGAAGTATTGCAGGTTGTAGTGCTATATGAGAGATCGCGGGGATCAGTTGGAAGTATTGCAGGTTGTAGTGCTATATGTGAGACCATGGGGAGTATCGCAGGTTGAAGTGCTATATGAGAGAGCGGGGGGATCAGTTGGAATTATTGCAGGTTGAAGTGCTATATGAGAGATCGCGGGGATCAGTTGGAAGTATTGAAGGTTGTAGTGCTATATGTGAGACCATGGGGAGTATCGCAGGTTGAAGTGCTATATGAGAGAGCGGGGGGATCAGTTGGAATTATTGCAGGTTGAAGTGCTATATGAGAGATCGCGAGGATCAGTTGGAAGTATTGCAGGTTGTAGTGCTATATGAGAGATCGCGGGGATCAGTTGGAAGTATTGCAGGTTGTAGTGCTATATGTGAGACCATGGGGAGTATCGCAGGTTGAAGTGCTATATGAGAGAGCGGGGGGATCAGTTGGAATTATTGCAGGTTGAAGTGCTATATGAGAGATCGCGAGGATCAGTTGGAAGTATTGCAGGTTGTAGTGCTATATGAGAGATCGCGGGGATCAGTTGGAAGTATTGCAGGTTGTAGTGCTATATGTGAGACCATGGGGAGTATCGCAGGTTGAAGTGCTATATGAGAGAGCGGGGGGATCAGTTGGAATTATTGCAGGTTGAAGTGCTATATGAGAGATCGCGAGGATCAGTTGGAAGTATTGCAGGTTGTAGTGCTATATGAGAGATCGCGGGGATCAGTTGGAAGTATTGCAGGTTGTAGTGCTATATGTGAGACCATGGGGAGTATCGCAGGTTGAAGTGCTATATGAGAGAGCGGGGGGATCAGTTGGAATTATTGCAGGTTGAAGTGCTATATGAGAGATCGCGAGGATCAGTTGGAAGTATTGCAGGTTGTAGTGCTATATGAGAGATCGCGGGGATCAGTTGGAATTATTGCAGGTTGAAGTGCTATATGAGAGATCGTGGGGATCAACTGGGAGTATTGCAGGTTGTAGTGCTATATGAGAGATCGTGGTGATCAACTGGGAGTATTGCAGGTTGAAGTGCTATATGAGAGATCGCGGGGATCAACACTGGAAGTATTGCAGGTTGTAGTGCTATATGAGAGATCGCGGGGATCAGTTGGAAGTATTGCAGGTTGAAGTGCTATATGAGAGATCGTGGGGATCAACTGGGAGTATTGCAGGTTGTAGTGCTATATGAGAGATCGTGGTGATCAACTGGGAGTATTGCAGGTTGAAGTGCTATATGAGAGATCGCGGGGATCAACACTGGAAGTATTGCAGGTTGTAGTGCTATATGAGAGATCGCGGGGATCAGTTGGAAGTATTGCAGGTTGAAGTGCTATATGAGAGATCGTGGGGATCAACTGGGAGTATTGCAGGTTGTAGTGCTATATGAGAGATCGTGGTGATCAACTGGGAGTATTGCAGGTTGAAGTGCTATATGAGAGATCGCGGGGATCAACACTGGAAGTATTGCAGGTTGTAGTGCTATATGAGAGATCGTGGGGATCAACTGGGAGTATTGCAGGTTGTAGTGCTATATGAGAGATCGTGGTGATCAACTGGGAGTATTGCAGGTTGAAGTGCTATATGAGAGATCGTGGTGATCAACTGGGAGTATTGCAGGTTGTAGTGCTATATGAGAGATCGTGGGGATCAACTGGGAGTATAGCAGGTTGAAGTGCTATATGAGAGATCGCGGGGATCAACACTGGAAGTATTGCAGGTTGTAGTGCTATATGAGAGATCGCGGGGATCAACACTGGAAGTATTGCAGGTTGAAGTGCTATATGAGAGATCGCGGGATCAACTGGGAGTATTGCAGGTTGTAGTGCTATATGAGAGATCGCGGGGATCAACACTGGGAGTACTGCATGTTGAAGTGCTATATGAGAGATCGCGGGATCAACTGGGAGTATTGCAGGTTGTAGTGCTATATGAGAGTTCGCGGGGATCAACACTGGAAGTATTGCAGGTTGAAGTGCTATATGAGAGATCGTGGGGATCAACTGGGAGTATTGCAGGTTGTAGTGCTATATGAGAGATCGTGGGGATCAGTTGGAATTATTGCAGGTTGAAGTGCTATATGAGAGATCGCGGGGATCAACACTGGAAGTATTGCAGGTTGAAGTGCTATATGAGAGATCGTGGGGATCAACTGGGAGTACTGCAGGTTGTAGTGCTATATGAGAGAGCGGGGGGATCAGTTGGAATTATTGCAGGTTGAAGTGCTATATGAGAGATCGTGGGGATCAGTTGGAATTATTGCAGGTTGAAGTGCTATATGAGAGATCGCGAGTATCAGTTGGAAGTATTGCAGGTTGTAGTGCTATATGAGAGATCGCGGGGATCAGTTGGAATTATTGCAGGTTGAAGTGCTATATGAGAGATCGTGGGGATCAGTTGGAATTATTGCAGGTTGAAGTGCTATATGAGAGATCGCGGGGATCAACACTGGGAGTATTGCAGGTTGAAGTGCTATATGAGAGATCGTGGGGATCAACTGGGGGTATTGCAGGTTGAAGTGCTATATGAGAGAGCGGGGGGATCAGTTGGAATTATTGCAGGTTGAAGTGCTATATGAGAGATCGCGGGGATCAGTTGGAATTATTGCAGGTTGAAGTGCTATATGAGAGATCGCGAGGATCAGTTGGAAGTATTGCAGGTTGAAGTGCTATATGAGAGATCGCGAGGATCAGTTGGAATTATTGCAGGTTGAAGTGCTATATGAGAGATCGTGGGGATCAGTTGGAAGTATTGCAGGTTGAAGTGCTATATGAGAGATCGCGAGGATCAGTTGGAAGAATAGCAGGTTGAAGTGCTATATGAGAGATCGCGAGGATCAGTTGGAAGTATTGCAGGTTGTAGTGCTATGTTAGGGATCGCGGGATCAACTGGGAGTATTGCAGGTTGAAGTGCTATATGAGAGATCGCGGGATCAACTCGGAGTATTGCAGGTTGAAGTGCTATATGAGAGAGCGGGGGGATCAGTTGGAATTATTGCAGGTTGAAGTGCTATATGGGAGGAAGGGGGATCAGTTGGAAGTATTGCAGGTTGTAGTGCTATATGTGAGACCATGGGGAGTATCGCAGGTTGAAGTGCTATATGAGAGATCGCGGGGATCAGTTGGAAGTATTGCAGGTTGTAGTGCTATATGTGAGACCATGGGGAGTATCGCAGGTTGAAGTGCTATATGAGAGAGCGGGGGGATCAGTTGGAATTATTGCAGGTTGAAGTGCTATATGAGAGATCGCGGGGATCAACACTGGAAGTATTGCAGGTTGAAGTGCTATATGAGAGATCGTGGGGATCAGTTGGAATTATTGCAGGTTGAAGTGCTATATGAGAGATCGTTGGGATCAGTTGGAAGTATTGCAGGTTGAAGTGCTATATGAGAGATCGCGAGGATCAGTTGGAAGAATAGCAGGTTGAAGTGCTATATGAGAGATCGCGAGGATCAGTTGGAAGTATTGCAGGTTGTAGTGCTATGTTAGGGATCGCGGGATCAACTGGGAGTATTGCAGGTTGAAGTGCTATATGAGAGATCGCGGGATCAACTCGGAGTATTGCAGGTTGAAGTGCTATATGAGAGATCGGGGGGATCAGTTGGAATTATTGCAGGTTGAAGTGCTATATGGGAGGAGGGGGGATCAGTTGGAAGTATTGCAGGTTGTAGTGCTATATGTGAGACCATGGGGAGTATCGCAGGTTGAAGTGCTATATGAGAGATCGCGGGGATCAGTTGGAAGTATTGCAGGTTGTAGTGCTATATGTGAGACCATGGGGAGTATCGCAGGTTGAAGTGCTATATGAGAGAGCGGGGGGATCAGTTGGAATTATTGCAGGTTGAAGTGCTATATGAGAGATCGCGGGGATCAACACTGGAAGTATTGCAGGTTGAAGTGCTATATGAGAGATCGTGGGGATCAGTTGGAATTATTGCAGGTTGAAGTGCTATATGAGAGATCGTGGGGATCAGTTGGAAGTATTGCAGGTTGAAGTGCTATATGAGAGATCGCGAGGATCAGTTGGAAGAATAGCAGGTTGAAGTGCTATATGAGAGATCGCGAGGATCAGTTGGAAGTATTGCAGGTTGTAGTGCTATGTTAGGGATCGCGGGATCAACTGGGAGTATTGCAGGTTGAAGTGCTATATGAGAGATCACGGGATCAACTCGGAGTATTGCAGGTTGAAGTGCTATATGAGAGAGCGGGGGGATCAGTTGGAATTATTGCAGGTTGAAGTGCTATATGGGAGGAGGGGGGATCAGTTGGAAGTATTGCAGGTTGTAGTGCTATATGTGAGACCATGGGGAGTATCGCAGGTTGAAGTGCTATATGAGAGATCGCGGGGATCAGTTGGAAGTATTGCAGGTTGTAGTGCTATATGTGAGACCATGGGGAGTATCGCAGGTTGAAGTGCTATATGAGAGAGCGGGGGGATCAGTTGGAATTATTGCAGGTTGAAGTGCTATATGAGAGATCGCGGGGATCAACACTGGAAGTATTGCAGGTTGAAGTGCTATATGAGAGATCGTGGGGATCAGTTGGAATTATTGCAGGTTAAAGTGCTATATGAGAGATCGCGGGGATCAGTTGGAATTATTGCAGGTTGTAGTGCTATATGAGAGATCGTGGGGATCAACTGGGAGTATCGCAGGTTGAAGTGCTATATGAGAGATCGCGGGGATCAACTGGGAGTATTGCAGGTTGTAGTGCTATATGAGAGATCGTGGGGATCAACTGGGAGTATTGCAGGTTGTAGTGCTATATGAGAGATCGTGGGGATCAACTTGGAGTATTGCAGGTTGTAGTGCTATATGAGAAATCGTGGGGATCAACACTTGGAGTATTGCAGGTTGAAGTGCTATATGAGAGATCGTGGGGATCAACTGGGAGTATTGCAGGTTGAAGTGCTATATGAGAGATCGTGGGGATCAACTGGGAGTATTGCAGGTTGTAGTGCTATATGAGAAATCGCGGGGATCAACACTGGGAGTATTGCAGGTTGAAGTGCTATATGAGAGATCGTGGGGATCAACTGGGAGTATTGCAGGTTGTAGTGCTATATGAGAGATCGTGGGGATCAACTGGGAGTATTGCAGGTTGTAGTGCTATATGAGAGATCGCGGGCATCAACACTGGGAGTATTGCAGGTTGTAGTGCTATATGAGAGATCGCGGGGATCAACACTGGAAGTATTGCAGGTTGTAGTGCTATATGAGAGATCGCGGGGATCAACTGGGAGTACTGCAGGTTGTAGTGCTATATGAGAGATCGCGGGGATCAGTTGGAATTATTGCAGGTTGAAGTGCTATATGAGAGATCGCGGGGATCAGTTGGAAGTATTGCAGGTTAAAGTACTATATGAGAGATCGCGAGGATCAGTTGGAATTATTGCAGGTTGAAGTGCTATATGAGAGATCGCGGGGATCAGTTGGAAGTATTGCAGGTTGAAGTGCTATATGAGAGATCGCGAGGATCAGTTGGAATTATTGCAGGTTGAAGTGCTATATGAGAGATCGCGGGGATCAGTTGGAAGTATTGCAGGTTGAAGTGCTATATGAGAGATCGCGAGGATCAGTTGGAAGTATTGCAGGTTGAAGTGCTATATGAGAGATCGCGAGGATCAGTTGGAAGTATTGCAGGTTGTAGTGCTATGTTAGGGATCGCGGGATCAACTGGGAGTATTGCAGGTTGAAGTGCTATAATGAGAGATCGCGGGATCAACTGGGAGTATTGCATGTTGAAGTGCTATATGAGTGATCGCGGGATCAACTGGGAGTATTGCAGGTTGTAGTGCTATATGAGAGATCGCGGGATCAACTTGGAGTATTGCAGGTTGAAGTGCTATATGAGAGATCGCGGGATCAACTGGGAGTATTGCAGGTTGTAGTGCTATATGAGAGATCGCGGCGATCAACTGGGAGTATTGCAGGTTGTAGTGCTATATGAGAGATCGCGGGATCAACTGGGAGTATTGCAGGTTGTAGTGCTATATGAGAGATCGCGGGATCAACTGGGAGTATTGCAGGTTGTATTGTGAGACCTCCGTCATGCAGTATTCCGTTTTCTCACTCACACGTCAGACCTGATATTACACACATCCTCGTATAATAATCTCTATATAGACCATTTCCACATGGGGCCTGACCAGTTCCGAATTAGCCTCTAAAATCACTCTATGATTCGACTTCATTCGGCTTTCAATAACAATCTCTGGGCGTCTGAAAGGCAAACGAATTTATCCCGAATTTAGATGTCTTTTCCCTGAGGATCGCCGCTGTAAGCCCCTGCCCGAGGCAGTAGGTCGATTGCTATAAAAATAGTCGGTGCCAGTGAAAGAAAGAGACTTGGTCGTAGTCACTAGAAAAATATCCTAGGGCTCGTTCTTGAAATTGTTTAAGTTTTGTAATGATGGACTGGAACAAAACTAGCCAGCAAGTGGATAGTAGATCAGTAGATCAAAGCAATAGGTTCCAATGAAAGGCGTTCAGAAGTGATGCACATAAGAAATATATGGATGTCAGGTAGTAATGCTATAGAAAAAGAAACGTAAATATGGGCAACCCTAATACTAATATTTAACCAAATATTAACATAAAGAGTCTTTCCAAATGCTGGACTAAAGGAGTTATTATTCCAATACACAAGAAGGGTCCAGTGGAAGATGTTAACAATTACAGAGCTCTTACACTGAAAAGCTGCTTTCCAAGCTCTTTACTGTGGTGCTAACAGACGTTCCTCCTCGGCAGACAATTACGGATCAATCTCGGATGTTCAACTTGGTTTTAGAAAAGGTCATTCAACCATTGATGCAACACTCTATCATCAGCAAGTATATTAAGGATACAAGAACGCTTTCCTGTTCCTTTGTGGTCTTACAAAAGCCTTTGACAGTGAAGACAGACATAGGATGCTAGTTAAGTTGTTTCGACAGGGAATCCGTGGTAAAAATGTGCTCCATTTTCAAATCGATGTATACCGAAGTAAAATCATTTGTTAAATACAACTCTACAATTTCTGACTACATTAGTATTGGTGCAGGCACTGAGCAAGGGGGTTGGAGGGTGTGTGTCTGTGTGTATGTATGCGTGTGTCTGTGTGTGTGGCGGGGGGGGGGGGGGGGGGGGGGGGGGGGGGTATTAAGTCACCGATACTGTTTTCGTTCTTCGTGGAAGACGGGAATCCGGAACAAGAAAGTGGAAATGATGGCATTGATGTTGACTTCTTCAATTTATTCCTGTTCTATTTGCTGACGGCGTGGTTGTTTTGACCGAAACTTCCGTAGGATTGCAGAGCATTCTTAATAATATACAAAGTTATTGTGAAGAATGGGAACTTATTATTATATTATTAGCGTTAAGCAGACCAAGGTTATGGTGTTCGCAAGAAAGGTAACATATCTGATTCTGAAAATTTGGCGACAGGGGGAGGCAATCTGGAGGTTGTAAAACAGTTTACGTATTTTGAAAATGTCATATCTTATAACGGAAGTATAAAGTTATATCAACGGACGGGACTGGAAAGGATTCAGTTTTATAAGAGAACCCTAGGCGTTCATTCCAAAGCCAGTAATGCCGCTGTATATGGTGAATTGAGTACATACCCTTTGTTAGTCGACAGATTTGTCAGAACTATCCGGTACTGGGGCAAAATATTAAATATCAAGATTAATGAATTGAAATTAGCACTTAATATGAATTTTATATTGTTGTAATAGTTGTGTGAAGCATTGGGCTTTTTCATATGAAATGCAGTAAACATGGCTTGGCTATATGTGGATAAACCCTGCAGGTGTTAATCTGCAATTCTTTTGTTCTGTATTAAAACAACGTCTAAGTGATGGATTCATACAGAATGGAGAGGTGATACACTATTAAGTACCAAACGTGTGTTATATTCTGAACTGAAGTGTATATTTGGTTATGAACTGTATCTTGATATCTTTCCTTGTCGTCGTAGTTGTTGTTTATCTAGACTTTAAGTATCCTGTCCCAAACTCAAAATAGAAACTGGTAGGTATTTAAATATTGATAGAAAAAAATAAATTTGGTAAATCAAATGGTGTATCTGTAATGCAGATGAGTGTCTGTTTGTGTGTACTGGTCCACAGCATTATCACGACAGAGTTAAATAGATTGATCGATTGTGTTTGGAATATCCGTCTGATTACAAATTTGCCACGCTACTACAGTCTAAATCAAAGATAACTTTCCTTTCTTTGTCCATATTAGTCATATGTGTGACGTAATAAATCTAGAGTTGCCTATGAATATGTACATGTAATAATGTTGACGAGGGTTTCAATGAGCCCGACATTTTTCCTTAAAAAATATTCTGCTCTGCTCTGCTCTGCTCTGCTCTGCTCTGCTCTGGTCTGCTGTGCTCTGGTCTGCTGTGCTCTGGTCTACTCTGCTCTGTTCTGCTCTCCTCTACTCTGGTCTGCTCTGCTCTGGTCTGCTGTGCTCTGCCATCTGGCCTGCTCTCCTCTAATCTGGTCTGCCCTCCTCAGCCCTCCTCTGCTCTGCGCTGCTCTGCTCTGCTCAACTCTGCTCTGCTCTGCTCAACTCTGCTCTGCTCTGCTCTGTTCTATTCTGCAACAACCAGGGGAACGTGAGTGTAGGTAATGCCGTATAGACTGGGGACTTGCAGCTCGGGCCTGGCCAGATATCAGATCATTTCCATGGTACATATGCACCTAGGAGGGGCCTGGTACAGAAACAACTTAAACAAAGTCTGCATTATGACTGTTACAACTAGTGTACAGTAATGATGATAATGACACACATCATTAGAGTATAAAGTAACACACTGGTGGAACCTACACGTGAGGGCATCTTGCCGCATGTCAAGCATGCTGTGAATTGAATAAGAAGGGGCTGAACATTTAGGGAGCGGTGTTAGTAGTAGTGAGTGAGTGAGTATGGTTTTACGCCGCTTTTAGCAATATTCCAGCAATATCACGGCGGGGGACACCAGAAATGGGCTTCAAACATTGTACCCATGTCGGGAATCGAACCTGGGTCTCCGGCGAGACGAGCCAACGCTTTAACCACTAGGCTACCCGACCGCCCCGTGTTAGTTGTATTTTCAAAATTATGATAATATCACCCTCAGGGTAGCTTTTGGTGATGTGGGCTGGAAATGATAATAGTATGATAGTGTTCAAAGAGCAGTTGAGGAGGAAGCGGTCACCATCTTCAACCTCTCCTGAATGACACAGCGTACATATTTGTAGTTCACTTGGCGGGTTTATATATCGCCCTCCCTCAATTTCCAGTTGATTGCACTGAGACGCAATTTCGTGAGAGATTCTGTCTTGTTTCTGGTGGAACCTCCGTAAGATTTTATTTGAAGTTTGTCACTAATTTTTCCCAGAAGTCCAAGCTTGTGAGTGTTTTTTTTGTAGATTGAGATGTTTCGTTGTTGTATGTAGCAGGGCGTGGAGTCATCCCACAGATGACATCCTTACCTTGTCAACTTGCTGACGAGGTTAACCTCTTTGGTCATGTGGACAAGGCGTCCGACCTCTGATCAGAAGGTCCGTGGTTCGAATCCCATCACGGGACTCGGACATTTTATGGCCGCTACATGTAGATGTTAATAAATTTGTTGTGCGGTAATTCAGTAAAAGTATCTGGAGTTATACCATCCATGCCCGTCTTGTCGGTGTGATCAGATGCAAAGTAATGGCAACAAGTACCACCGACTGCTGCATCCCCTGGGGACCTGTGCAATTACCAAGCAGTCTCATAAGCAGGATAAACGCGGGGTAAATACATCACTTTGCGTGTTATTGATTATATACTTGAGATGATAATCTCATCAAAACAATCCTAGCGTTATTGTTCAGTTCTGGACCGAATCAGCATGTCTAAAGTGGCAAACTCAAATAAAGCTGCTGGTGAATCGTTCTGTGACTACTCTTAAAGAAACCTCTGGCAGTGCACAGGTCCTGAAGGGTTGGTAATTAAATACCCAAACACAGTTCGTGTGGTATAGCTATAGGAACGTTAAGCCTTGTGTCTCGAGAGTGGGTTTTATGACCCTGTGTGCAGCAAGTTAGTGTGTCAATCAATCAAGGATGGGCGACACTGCTCGGAAAGTATTGCCCTGTGTGTCGAAGATGTGTGTGCAACGACCAGGTGTTTGTGGACCTATACTAAATACGTATTGCCCTGTGTGTCGAGGCTGGGTGTGGCAGGGGTTTGTGGAACTATACTAAATACGTATTGCCCCGTGTGTCGAGGATGGGCGTGGCAGGGGTTTGTGGAACTATACTAAATACGTATTGCCCTGTGTGTCGAGGATGGGTGTGGCAGGGGTTTGTGGATCTTTGCTAAATACGTATTGCCCTGTGTGTCGAGGATGAGTGTGGCAGGGGTTTGTGGAACTACACTAAATACGTATTGCCCTGTGTGTCGATGACAGGTGTGTCAGGGGTTTGTGGATCTATACTAAATGCGTATTGCCCTGTGTGTCGATGACGGGTGTGTCAGGGGTTTGTGGATCTATACTAAATACGTATTGCCCTGTGTGTCGAGGATAGGAGTGGCATAGGTTTGTGAACCTATACTAAATACGTATTACCCTGTGTGTCGATGACGGGTGTGTCAGGGGTTTGTGGATCTATACTAAATACGAATTGCCCTGTGTGTCGAGGATAGGAGTGGCATGGGTTTGTGGATCTATACTAAATACGTATTGCCCTGTGTGTCGAGGATGGGTGTGTCATGGGTTTGTGGATCTATACTAAATACGTATTGCCCTGTGTGTCGAAGATGGGTGTGTCAGGGGTTTGTGGAACTATACTAAATACGTATTGCCCTGTGTGTCGAGGATGGGTGTGTCATGGGTTTGTGGACCTATACTAAATACGTATTGCCCTGTGTGTCGAGGATGGGCGTGACATGGGTTTGTGGATCTATACTAAACACGTATTGCCCTGTGTGTCGAGGATGGGCGTGACATGGGTTTGTGGATCTATACTAAATACGTATTGCCCTGTGTGTCGAGGATGGGTGTGTCAGGGGTTTGTGGATCTATACTAAACACGTATTGCCCCGTGTGTCGAGGATGGGCGTGACATGGGTTTGTGGATCTATACTAAATGTGTATTGCCCTGTGTGTCGATGATGGGTGTGTCATGGGTTTGTGGATCTATACTAAATACGTATTGCCCTGTGTGTCGAGGATGGGCCTGACATGGGTTTGTGGACCTATACTAAATACGTATTGCCCTGTGTGTCGATGACGGGTGTGTCAGGGGTTTGTGGATCTATACTAAATACGTATTGCCCTGTGTGTCGAGGATGGGCGTGACATGGGTTTGTGGATCTATACTAAATACATATTGCCCTGTGTGTCGAGGATGGGCGTGACATGGGTTTGTGGACCTATACTAAATACGTATTGCCCTGTGTGTCGATGACGGGTGTGTCATGGGTTTGTGGATCTATACTAAATACGAATTGCCCTGTGTGTCGAGGATAGGAGTGGCATGGGTTTGTGGACCTATACTAAATACGTATTGCCCTGTGTGTCGAGGATGGGTGTGTCAGGGGTTTGTGGACCTATACTAAATACGTATTGCCCTGTGTGTCGAGGATGGGCGTGACATGGGTTTGTGGATCTATACTAAACACGTATTGCCCTGTGTGTCGAGGATGGGCGTGACATGGGTTTGTGGATCTATACTAAATACGTATTGCCCTGTGTGTCGAGGATGGGTGTGTCAGGGGTTTGTGGATCTATACTAAACACGTATTGCCCCGTGTGTCGAGGATGGGCGTGACATGGGTTTGTGGATCTATACTAAATGTGTATTGCCCTGTGTGTCGATGATGGGTGTGTCATGGGTTTGTGGATCTATACTAAATACGTATTGCCCTGTGTGTCGAGGATGGGCCTGACATGGGTTTGTGGACCTATACTAAATACGTATTGCCCTGTGTGTCGATGACGGGTGTGTCAGGGGTTTGTGGATCTATACTAAATACGTATTGCCCTGTGTGTCGAGGATGGGCGTGACATGGGTTTGTGGATCTATACTAAATACATATTGCCCTGTGTGTCGAGGATGGGCGTGACATGGGTTTGTGGACCTATACTAAATACGTATTGCCCTGTGTGTCGATGACGGGTGTGTCAGGGGTTTGTGGATCTATACTAAATATGTATTGCCCTGTGTGTCGAGGATGGGCGTGACATGGGTTTGTGGAACTACACTAAATGTGTATTGCCCTGTGTGTCGAGGATGGGTGTGTCAGGGGTTTGTGGATCTATACTAAATATGTATTGCCCTGTGTGTCGAGGATGGGCGTGACATGGGTTTGTGGAACTACACTTAATACGTATTGCCCTGTGTGTCGAGGATGGGTGTGTCATGGGTTTGTGGAACTGTACCAAATACGTAGTGCCTAGTATGCTCGTATGCCTCCAAAGCACCATGTCAAAGCACGCTGCAATAAAATTGAGACATTCAAATTATTTACTGTGAGGAGAGAGAAGACCCCAATATAAGTTTAGCGACTGACTTTGAGGGGAAATGAGGCCCCAATATAAGTTTAGTGATTGACTATGAGGGGCAATGAGGCCCCAATATCAGTTTAGTGATTGACTATGAGGGGTAATGAAAGCCCCAATGATAGTTCAGTGATTGACTATGAGGGGTAATGAAAGCCCCAATGATAGTTTAGTGATTGACTATGAGGGGCAATGAGGCCCCAATATCAGTTTAGTGATTGACTATGAGGGGTAATGAAAGCCCCAATGATAGTTTAGTGATTGACTATGAGGGGCAATGAAAGCCCCAATGATAGTTTAGTGATTGACTATGAGGGGCAATGAAAGCCCCAATGATAGTTTAGTGATTGGCTATGAGGGGCAATGAAAGCCCCAATGATAGTTTAGTGATTGACTATGAGGGGCAATGAAAGCCCCAATGATAGTTTAGTGATTGACTATGAGGGGCAATGAAAGCCCCAATGATAGTTCAGTGATTGACTATGAGGGGCAATGAAAGCCCCAATGATAGTTTAGTGATTGACTATGAGGGGCAATGAGGCCCCAATATCAGTTTAGTGATTGACTATGAGGGGCAATGAAAGCCCCAATGATAGTTTAGTGATTGACTATGAGGGGTAATGAAAGCCCCAATGATAGTTTAGTGATTGACTATGAGGGGTAATGAAAGCCCCAATGATAGTTTAGTGATTTACTATGAGGGGTAATGAAAGCCCCAATGATAGTTTAGTGATTGACTATGAGGGGCAATGAAAGCCCCAATGATAGTTTAGTGATTGACTATGAGGGGCAATGAAAGCCCCAATGATAGTTCAGTGATTGACTATGAGGGGCAATGAAAGCCCCAATGATAGTTCAGTGATTGACTATGAGGGGCAATGAGGCCCCAATATCAGTTTAGTGATTGACTATGAGGGGCAATGAAAGCCCCAATGATAGTTTAGTGATTGACTATGAGGGGTAATGAAAGCCCCAATGATAGTTTAGTGATTGACTATGAGGGGCAATGAAAGCCCCAATGATAGTTTAGTGATTGACTATGAGGGGCAATGAGGCCCCAATATCAGTTTAGTGATTGACTATGAGGGGTAATGAAAGCCCCAATGATAGTTTAGTGATTGACTATGAGGGGTAATGAAAGCCCCAATGATAGTTTAGTGATTGACTATGAGGGGCAATGAAAGCCCCAATGATAGTTTAGTGATTGACTATGAGGGGCAATGAGGCCCCAATATCAGTTTAGTGATTGACTATGAGGGGTAATGAAAGCCCCAATGATAGTTTAGTGATTGACTATGAGGGGTAATGAAAGCCCCAATGATAGTTTAGTGATTGACTATGAGGGGCAATGAAAGCCCCAATGATAGTTTAGTGATTGACTATGAGGGGCAATGAAAGCCCCAATGATAGTTTAGTGATTGACTATGAGGGGTAATGAAAGCCCCAATGATAGTTTAGTGATTGACTATGAGGGGCAATGAAAGCCCCAATGATAGTTTAGTGATTGACTATGAGGGGCAATGAAAGCCCCAATGATAGTTTAGTGATTGGCTATGAGGGGCAATGAAAGCCCCAATGATAGTTTAGTGATTGGCTATGAGGGGCAATGAAAGCCCCAATGATAGTTTAGTGATTGACTATGAGGGGTAATGAAAGCCCCAATGATAGTTTAGTGATTGACTATGAGGGGTAATGAAAGCCCCAATGATAGTTCAGTGATTGACTATGAGGGGTAATGAAAGCCCCAATGATAGTTTAGTGATTGACTATGAGGGGTAATGAAAGCCCCAATGATAGTTTAGTGATTGACTATGAGGGGTAATGAAAGCCCCAATGATAGTTTAGTGATTGACTATGAGGGGCAATGAAAGCCCCAATGATAGTTTAGTGATTGACTATGAGGGGCAATGAAAGCCCCAATGATAGTTTAGTGATTGACTATGAGGGGTAATGAAAGCCCCAATGATAGTTTAGTGATTGACTATGAGGGGCAATGAAAGCCCCAATGATAGTTTAGTGATTGACTATGAGGGGTAATGAAAGCCCCAATGATAGTTTAGTGATTGGCTATGAGGGGCAATGAAAGCCCCAATGATAGTTTAGTGATTGGCTATGAGGGGCAATGAAAGCCCCAATGATAGTTTAGTGATTGACTATGAGGGGTAATGAAAGCCCCAATGATAGTTTAGTGATTGACTATGAGGGGTAATGAAAGCCCCAATGATAGTTCAGTGATTGACTATGAGGGGTAATGAAAGCCCCAATGATAGTTTAGTGATTGACTATGAGGGGTAATGAAAGCCCCAATGATAGTTTAGTGATTGACTATGAGGGGTAATGATGGCCCAATATATGTTTAGCGGTTGACTTTGTGGGAAAATGAAAGCCCCAATGATAGTTTAGTGATTGACTATGAGGGGCAATGAAAGCCCTAATATAAGTTTAGCGATTGACTATATTTGTTTGTTGTTTAACGCGCACTCAGCAATATTCCAGCTATACAACGATGGTCTGTAAATATTCGAGACTGAACCAGACAATCCAGTGATTGACATCATGAGCATCGATTCACGCAACTGGGATACGATGACAAGCATCAACCAAGTCAGTGAGTCTGACCACCTTTTTCGACAAGCATGGGTTGCTGAAGACATTCTAACACGGATTTTCACGGGTGATTAACTATAAGGAGAAAGAAGGCACCAATGTAAGTTTAGTGATTGACTATGCAATCGTTTTGCTGCTGACGTGGCCATTCATTAACATTAAAGAAAAATATTGACGTGAAGTACGTTGTCGCAAGAAAAGTATTGTGACGCTTTAAATTATTACTCGCGTTATGTCCCTTAACACGTGATAGACGGGGAAATTCAATTATTTGCGACAACTTACCGCCATAGTTCATACCAATATTTTTCTTTAATGTTATTGAAAGGCCACATCAGCATTAAAACGATACAGCTCAAAATAACTTTCACTACGCGTGCACTATAAATACGCATCTTGCGAAAATCATGATTGCTCGATTAAAATCAGACGTTTGGCAGTTTTCGTCTATATAATGAGCCAACTCACGATATGCTGGTGTAATGTACTGACGTGGATACATGTTAACGTTTATTGTAAATAATGAACGCAAGGCTTAGTTCGCGGGCTCTACAGCGACATATAACATGTGATCGAACCGCTTCTGATCGAAGTCACGCCGTATAAAGTAACGATTGTTTTACAACTTCTCAGGCAAATAGAACGAGTATGTTTGAGTAGAGGCGTGGGCTGTAGAGTTTATAACGGAGAGCCTATCGATGATTTTGCTGTCAATGTGTACGTAGATGACGTAATATAAGTAATCACCTGCGTGTGGCGCACGACTCAGCCGAGGGTCCCACAACTGGGGAATCCCAAAACAGGTCGCGCGTCATATGGTAAATCCGGTCGCCGAGGTCACGTGATTTACATACGAGGGCATTCGAATGGCGGACGTGTACAGTTGTCAACAAAGTTGCACACATTATCTAAATGACAGCATATAACGGAGACCCGTCTGGAAGTTATCAAACGGGACTCTTAGACAGCGAAAACTTATACAATGGCCACGGACGATACGTCCGGGACAAGGAACACTACTTTTGAATTTCTTCGGTCCTTTTCTGTTGTCGAGGGTGTCATTGACGAAGAAGATGACTTTGATGTTTTGTCACCGATTCCCGAAACTGCCGATAGTCCAGATTTCACCGGGGATATATTGGATGGTGCTGACAGGATTGACCCCATACATTGCGATGGCCATGGTAAGTCGGTTTGGAAATACCTTAACGACAGGTGGTTGCACACCTTGATGATAAATCGATCGTTTGTTATACATTTGATTGATTTGTGGCCGTTCAGCTGCGTCGTTGTGGAGCCGTGCACGCCGATGATACTAATTTAGAGGTGAAAGCAAATTTCATTAATTGACGTGTCAGTGCGATACTGTTGATCGTACCGTGCTCACGACGCCATAGATATGTGCTTTCTGTTGACAAGAGGATGGGGGTGTGGTTGGATGAATACGGGATTCCAAAATGCATCACGTGAAGAAAAAAACTATTCATGAACTATCTGAAACAGTTGGCGGTAATAAAGCGAAAAAAATAAACATTTGTTATTTATAAAATTTTACATTCAATTATGGACATGAGAGCCTTACAGAATTATGAATTTAATAGAAACATATTTTCAATTCTATAAACCAAACAAGTATGGTGAAATATATTGATGCAACAGGAACCATAATCTCTCAACCAATTTTGTCACCGAATACATCTATTATTTGCTAAGTGAACAAGACAAGGTAGACATAATTTTATGGATAACAGCTTTTTTAATACTGTAAAACGATTCGGTATAGATCCTTATACAAGCAGTCTTGATTGACAACTGTATAAGAATCTATACCGAAACGTCGCTTTTTACAGTATTAAAGTTATCCATAAAATTGTGTCTGCCTTGTCATCCGTCAACTTCTAAGTAATGCCTATCAAACAATACTGAAGAAGAGTCAAATGATATTTTTATCTACGTTGGATGAAAACAATTAATATACTAATTTACTTCTATTCAGACATTGGTTTTGGAAGTAGTCTCCAGTTGTTACCCCTGGAGACTGACGACTTGCTATTCATCACTGAATCAGGGACTCGAGAGGATTTAACTTACCTGTTCAAGAGTCCTAATTAACATTATAACCCTGCACAATGCCAGTGTCATTGATCCAGCAAATACAGCACAACACACTGCTGACTTTTTCAATAGAATGTCAGGGCCATTGTCTTGATCAGGGTAGCCCAATAATCCAATACAGTCAAGTCCTGTTAATCCGACATCGATGGTTGCATATGATTATGTCGGAGTAACGAGTATGTCGGATAACGAAATTAAGTAGTATCAACGTTTGTGATCGAAAAGGTTGTTCTGACGTGACCTGTAATGGGATGTCCTCGCCGATAGTGAGAACTTGTATCTGATATTAATGAGATTGAGGTAGTCTAAGCATATGATTATTCCTGTTTTCTTTATTTAAACCATTAATTGTTTATTGTTAAGCAAGTTTATCTCTGCAGCCGTTGTAATATGCTGCTAACAGCCGATTCGTCTCGCATCAAAACACAGGATGTGTACTCGCGGACAGATGACCACGGAGTACGCTGATCACTGTGTCGGATTAGTGATTGAGTGATTTCTGTAATTCGTTGCAAATAAGGTGTGTTGGAGTCGGAGTGCGAGCATGTTGGATTAACGGACCTAAATAGCACTGATTTCATCGGTTCCCATCATTAGAGTCAGATAAAGCTGATTGTCAGATTAACGAGACTTGACTGTACATCAATACCAATTGTAATGTGACAACAAACTCATGTCAAGCATATACACATGCTCAATTTATTTATCCTGCTGACTAACTGGGACCTAGTTTTTAAATGTTATACTTTTATTTTGTTTAAATAAAGATGTTATTGTCAACTAATTTAGATGTTAATTAACCCTACCAGTTTAGATTTTTATTGACACTTTTTTTCAAAGACAACTTTTTACTCATTTTTATTAAACCTTAATTTTTTTAAAAATGCATGTTGATTATAATATTTTGTCCTTATTGACGTTTTATGTAATCAGAACAACTAAATGTATAATTTTATTATCATCAGCTAAGTGTAGCCTCAATACCTAAAGTTTATCTGATCATGGTAAACACCTGCTAGATAGTGTAAAACTATACTCACTCACTTACACACAAATACAGTCACTCGCTCGCTCACTCAATTGTCGGGCATAAGGGTAGGATAGAGATTTGATTTTCCCTAAGTGATACAAGATCTGAATTTGACACTGGCATTTTTTTCTGAAGGTTTATGTCCGTTATTTACTTTTGCTTTGCTTTAATTATGAATTGACTTCAATATTTTTCCGTTTATGGTGGTATGATCATAAGAAACGGTGTGCACACTCACTGTAAGTCCGCTACTTATGTTTTGAAGTGACAAATACAGTCAAGAATAAGAGATTAAAAGACTGCTTATTTAATTGATAACACAAGAAAATGTAGCCAATGGTAATTAATCAGTGACTTCATTCTAATGTTCAGTGCAATAATGCAACCCCAACACCCCACCCACCCCCTATTAGCCAATCAGAAAACAGTAATCCACTAGTGGGCGTGGTCTAACTTGTTTTCCACAAAACAATTGCTTGGTTGGTCAGTTAAATGCCACTGAATGACTTGAAATTTATTTACATGATAAAAACCATCTTCAAGTTGAATAAGTTTGTTACGGATGAGCAA
Source organism: Haliotis rufescens (assembly GCF_023055435.1). Lineage (NCBI taxonomy): Eukaryota > Metazoa > Mollusca > Gastropoda > Lepetellida > Haliotidae > Haliotis > Haliotis rufescens. Next base: position 58,804,080 of record NW_025964223.1, read on the forward strand.
AGATACACACACACAATCTGGCCCACCACAAAGAACTTAAATATATTCAGGTCACAATAAATTGATTATATGTTGTCAGAGTTGCCATCCTTTCCTCTCTCTTTGTTCAGTAAGTTTGATGTCTGTGTTCACAGCCCTTGCCAATGTATTATGATGCCAGTAACCACACGTCTTCATTCAATAATATCATTTCTATTCCTTCAGTTGATGAGGGGAAAAGTTTAGAGAAAATGTCCCAATCCAATCCAATGGTGTTAAACCTCACTCACTCACTCACTCACTCACTCACTCACTCACTCTCAACTAGGATATCCCAAACTGCTCTACTGTTCAGAATATTGCTTTAAATGCCAACCCATCAAGAGCAACAGCAACTTGGTAGGGAAAATCTAACATATCTAATGGTTTTTAAAACATTATTCTCTAGTGCATACTTCAGTGCCCCACAAAAGTACCTTGTGTACCATCTTCTTGAGGCAAGGGAGTTAACTGACTGTAAAAGTCCAGTTTCTAACTGGGCTGGAATTATGCAGATATATTTTGGCTGGACTAACAAGTCTATGCATAGTCCAATCAAACCGCGTAACAAAATTGACATCCGGTTCATAAACTGCTGTGTACTCACTCCAACTCTCAGTGTGATGTTGCAAGACTCCTCCTCCTCCCCTCCAGGGACTGCCCCCAGGCCCTGTCATGTAGTCTGTCATGAGACCAGATCTGTCCCCTACATGGAAGGCGGCTGTTCCTCCATGACTGATGGTGGTCAGTGTAATGTTGCCAGACTCCATGCAATGAAGGGCCCTGTATATGAGCCTGATATTGACCTTGCAGCCATGTAACGATACTGACATGTAATGTGAAAACAAAAACATCAAGTGACATGATTCTTCTCTTCTTTCCACTACCTCCCCCTAGACGTCTTGTCAACTTGTGAGTACCATAAAAACCAGAACACTTGGCTGTTTATATTGAAGTGCTTCTACTTGCCAATGTTCTAAGGTTGTGAGATGTTTATGACAAAGATGCATCACTTCCTGTCTATCAACTGACTCAGCTGTTAGCCCCCGGGGGCAACCAGGGGAACAGCAGTCCCGTGGAACCCATATCCAACATAGAATTTTGATAAAAACAAGCAACTACATTTTAATTGTAAAAGACTTCCAGTGAGAAGAGAGACTGGCAAATCTAGACTTTCTTCATTAAAGGTTATAGCATTACAGTAAGGTCTTGGTGGAAGGGGAAAAAATAACATGGTTCAGAGACTGAGACATCTTCCCGAGGCAAGAGAGTTAACTGACTATAAAAGTCCAGTACCACCCTTGCCGAACTAGGCTGGTATTATGGAGTTACATTTTGGCTGGACTAACGAGTCTATGCATAGTCCAATCAAAATCGCGCACCGAAATCGAAATCCGGTTTGTTAACTGTCATGCAGAGTTTGGTCGATTGCAGGATTTGCAAAGCATGTGCACCGCGAACTCGTTGTCAACAGATATTTTCCCATTTTGTTTTCAAGTGTTTAATCAAGGTGCTCACATGATTTGATGCACTTCGTGATGTAAGACCCCTTTTATCAATATACAGATCATGATTGTGGATCAGATCATCTCTTGTCAGGGCGCTGCCATTTTGTTTGAAGCAAATGCAAGTGATACGAGAGGTGGAATCTGATTGGTTCATAGGAGAGGCATAGAAGGGACATAACCTGTAATAGCCAGCCTAGTTCAGCAAGGGTGGAAACTGGACTTTTAAAGTCAGTTAACTCTCTTGCCTTGGGAAGATGGGACTGAGACAGACTAATGCACAGGGTGATATGAGATTTATTCCACACATTTTATATAAAAGAAGTATCAATCTAGTGATTCATCATGAAACTATTCCTGTTTATCATGTTTATTATGTGTATTGTCTCAGGGGGATAATGTGACTTAAAAATGTTGGCAACAAAACATTTGTGCTGAAACAATAGAAACTCCATTGATCATGTTGCTGAGAATTTGCCACCAGCATTATGATAATGTTCCCCCGGTAGATGCTGCAGTCTGTATGTCCTGTGTTGGAGTTAATATAGGATGTGGCCTAGTTATGAATTACCAGAAACAAGGAAGCAATGTAGGTTGTCACTACGTGTGAGGGGAAGGTTATGTTCCTGTTATTGCTGCATGGCGTCAATACGTATCTCTATCAGGATATTCCTGTCTTTCAACAGCTCCTGTGAATTGAACAGTACTTACTGAGTTTTCACTGACAAGTCTCAAGTACACTTCTGTGTGACTTGATCAGCCAGGGCTTGACTTTGACTTACAAAACTTACAGGAAATATGAGGGTCCTGGAAAATAATGATAATGTGTAGTGTACTGTACTCTTACGGTGGCCCATACACGCCACTGGTGAGATCATTTTTCACTGTATGCCTCTATATTTTATCTGGCTCAATCTATCCAAGCTGAATCTTACAGATACAATCTCCAACATGTCGATTGCCAGGGCACTAATCTGGAAGTAATTCTGGTCACACGTGGTATGCCAATTTGAAATGAAAAGTATCTGGCAAAATATAGAGGCATACAGTGAAAAATTATCTCACCATTGGAAGTATCTGGCGGCCACCAGATAAAATATAGAGGCATACAGTGAAAAATGATCTCACCAGTGGCAGGTATGGGCCACCGTTGTACTCTACTGTAAGATATGATAGTTATTTTAATTCCAGGAACTTTATATTTCTGGTCAAGAATTTGGTACAAGGAATATATTATTGGTGGTTGTATTGTCTGTTTCCTTCTATACATTTGTGTGCACTGGGTGCACATAGCTGCATTGCCTAGAACCCTGCAATCGGCAAAGAAAGGTCTGCATTTGAAATGTACATTTTATACCACTCAGCAATTGATAGGGGTACTGGAATTTTTTATCTTGTGACAAAATTAGTGAACAAAATATTATTGAATTTGTTTTGTTCAATTAACTTAAAATAAACATAGTTTAGTTCCACTGCAACATCAGATACTATTTGTATGACAACACTCCCAAACAATCAGTCTTGTTCAGCCCCAAACTAGACACTCAGAATATCCTTATCACAAGTTGAGTAGTATATCTGATTAAGCTTATGAAGTGTCGACATGCACTAGGTCACATGGGCAGTTGTCTTTCGACAGAAGTAAACACTCCAGTCTCCTGTCCCATCTGTCTTGTAAAGTTCCCAGTGTAAACAAGCCTCAAGGGCTACCTTTTGGGGACCTGTGGTGTATTGTGATGTTGGGATGGGTAGAGGGAGAGTGGGTTTCAGAGAAGGAGAGGGACTACATGCTTTGTTTGTTTGTTTGTTGTTTAGCGCCGCACTCAGCTATATGGTGTCGGTCTGTAAATAATTGAGTCTGGACCAGACAATCCAGTGATTGACATCATGAGCATCAATTTACACAATTTGGATACGATGACATGCATCAACCAAGTCAGCGAGCCTGACCGACTGATCCCATTAGTCGCCTCTTACGACTGATCCCATTAGTCGCCTCTTACGACAAGCATAGTCGCCTCTTACGGCAAACATGGGTTGTTTCAGACCTATTCTAACCCGGATCTTCACGGATAACAACTGCAGAGACATTTGCAGGGAGGGTTGTCTAATCACATACACTCTTCAAACAAGTTTGGGAAGGGTTGAAACGTTCATAGTAGCAAACTACTGTCACAGTTTCTGACAGTGTCATACGACTCTTGCGCAATAGGTGTTTGATCAGGGTTTCAACATTCAAGGCCTCAGTAAAGATTTCAACAAGTTTTATGGCAGTATTTAGTAAGGTATGTGGAGAACATTTCCAATTTGGCACATCAGTGACCAAAATTATTTCTGATGGAATTGCATAATTTGACTTGTACCAAATGGTCCTGTGTTTTTTCTAGTAAACAAATGACTTGCCTTTGCATGTGTTTGTGATGGGTACTACAAGTGAGATACATTTGGTAAAGTGGTTTCTGAGATGTAAGAAATCTTGTTAACACCTATGATGGCTAAGGCGGTCGGGTAGCCTAGTGGTTAAAGTGTTCGCTCGTCACGCCGAAGACCAAGGTTCAATTCCTGACATGGGTACAATGTGTGAAGCCCATTTCTGGTGTCCCCCGCCGTGATATTGCTGGAATATTGCTAAAAGCGGCGTAAAACCATACTCACTCACTCACTCACTCACTCACTATGATGGCTACAGTATGGGCAGGTGGCGGTGATCAAATCATAATTTTTTTTTCAGTTGAAAGAATCTCCATCTTATCTTAATTGAAACAGTGCTAAATGCCATGATAAAGTCTGAAATCACTTCTTGTTCCACATCTCCTACCAGTTGCAAGCCTTTCAGATTACGTTCTGTCTGAGGAGGTCAGGCTTCAACATTTTCCACAATTCAAGAATAGGTTTTCAACTGAAAAAGTGAAATGACGCAGAAAACCTGTGTATTTGATGCAATCTAAGAAAAAAATGCTCAATGTTATTTCTCCGTTGCGTCAGTCACAACACAGATCACTCAGACTGTCAAAATCAATTAATTGCACTATACTCTCAGAACATTAAAATTTGAAATGGACATCGACAATAAAATACGTCCGATATCAGTTTTGTCTAATGTTGGAAAACCTAATGTCTAAAAATGGAACAGCGCTACTGCAAACTCTTGGTTACAGCCAATCAGAATTAAATTTCCATAGTTGCCTAGCGGGGTGGTTGTATTTCCTGTCAGTCAAGAATAGGTTACGCCACATCATGTAAAGAATTATTATGTTATATAGCAGTTCCCATACCAGTCCATATCAATCTGTTATCTGCAGATATAATACCAAATATTGGACATTACAAGTTACACTGTAATTAGATAACTGTGTAGAGAGTAGATAAATATTTACAACTTGATTTAAACAGCTTGATTAGAGAAACACAATAACATGTTTTAAATTAAAAATTAAATTCAGTACGAAATCTAACATCAATTAGTATTTTGTTAAAGTGACCCGTTTGAAAGACCTATGACTCCCTGTAGTACACAACAAGGTGGTCAAAATGACCCCTAGTTTCAAGAGGCTTGGGCAAACTCTGCTGTTCGAGTTAATTTGTCGCCCCCTGATGGCCTTCTACTTCATACCAGCCCTACAGCATGTACAGAATAAGTCAGGGTTAATATAATAAAAAGGGTAGTGCCCTCATTGTACTGATTGACAGTGGGCAATTACGGTGACCTATATTGTAAAGGTTACGGCTGCTGAATACAGTGTAGGAATTACAGAGTTGGTCAGAGTCATCCATGTGATCATGCAGGCTAAATAGGAACATGCAGATTCAGATTCTCTAGATATTCTGTACTGTATCATTCAGAGAATTCTTTTTAAGTACACTTTTGATAATGTAATTACTTGTTCATCAAATGTGTTTTCAGTGATACGAGATGATGATAAGGCTTCTCAAGCCGAGTTCGATTCCCGACATGGGAAACAATGTGTGAAGCCCATTTCTGGTGCCCCCCGCCGTGATATTGCTGGAATATTGCTAAAAGCGGCATGAAACCATACTCACTCACTCAAGAGAAACCTTAAAATTCAAGGCCTTTTCAAACCTGTATGAACACTGATGATATTGAGAGAAGGGACAATATATGTGTATTCAGAGATATACAGAGATATACAGATGTGATGACATTCAAATACCATTCAGTACAGTTGGGCACTTAAATTTAACGGATATCGTATGTGGACATAACTTAATCACATTAATGTTGCCAGTTTTGACTTGTTAATAGCCCTGTGAAGATTCGGGTTAGAATCGACTAACGGGATCGGGTGGTCAGGCTCAGGGACTGATGATGCATGTCATCGTATCCCATTTGCATAGATCGATGTTCATGATATCAACTTCTAGACTGACTTGATTATTTACACACTGCTGTCATATATCTGGAATAGTGCTGGGTGTGGCGTAAAACAACCTACAAACCTATAAATACATCATGTAAATGGACACAGGTACATTAACAAAGTTAGAAGTATGAGGGCTGGTTAAAAAGTTCTAAGCCTAACAAACAAAACCAACAAATGTGAAAGTGTTTTTAATTTTGTTTTTCAACATATCTCCCTGCTTTTCAATGCACTGTCTATATCAATATATAACAATATTGATGGACTAAGTCTAATAAGCTAACTAAAAGAGCCTTAAAAATTACAGGTGAATGCCTTGAAAAGCTGTGAATTTTAGTGTTCTATATCTATATGAACCTTGATCACCCAGGAGTGTTCCTATTGCCAGGAACCAAGGTATGAAGCTTCTTGATGTAGGCAGGGCGGTCGGGTAGCCTAGTGGTTAAAGCATTCGCTCGTCACGCCGAAGACCCGGGTTCGATTCCCGACATGGGTACAATGTGTGAAGCCCATTTCTGGTGTCCCCCGCCATGATATTGCTGGAATATTGCTAAAAGCGGCGTAAAACCATACTCGCTCGCTCGCTCGCTTGATGCAGGCAGCCCGTCTCTAATGTCATTTGAAGGTGTGTTTGCTCATGCAGGTCTAATTTATCGGAGGACACAGGTTTCAAAGTCCCCCAGGTCACGATGACCTGTGATCAGAAACTGGTTTAGTTCTATAAGTGTAAATAACCTTCACACATGTTTTCAACAATGACCTGAATTTGACCCATGTTTGACCCGCAATCGTGTTTGATGTTGAGAGGTGTCTGATCTCAGTTATGAACTTTGACCTTCACAATTACTTCACAAACACTGTCTAGTTTTAGAATGGCTATATCTATAAACTGCACAGTCTTACATGATATATTTATGATAGCGTCGGAATCAATAGATCAGTTTGTCAAAGACCATGTTCTAAAACAGCCTGTTGTTGCTGCAGAAGATATTATTGTTGTACAGTAAACAATGTTTATAACAAACACGCCAATAACGAACTGACAGATATAATGAATTCTTTTTTGGTCCAGGCCATTTGCTGTATATATGTGGTATATATGCTTATAATGAACTACTGTTATAACAATCAGTGGTCTCTTTGAGTTTGTTATAACCATAGTTTACTGCATTACAAACTGGACCACCTCAGTGGTCTAATGGTAGAGCATCAGCCCGGAGAGCGGAAGGTCCGGGGTTCAATTCCCAGCCGCGTCATACCAAAAGACGTTAAAGATGGTACTTGTTGTTACCCTGTCTGGTGCTCGGCATTAAGGGGCTAAAACAAGGACTGGTTGGCTCGGAGTCAGTATACTGTGTCTGAGTGGGGTATTCATGTTAAACTGCGGCATGGTATCTCAGTGTGCTAGCACTATTAATCGGCATCAGTCCGGACTAGTACAAGCAGCCACACACACACATACACGTGCATGCACGTAGCTATATAAGTGCAATAATCTTGGACGCGACATAGAACCCCATTTCACCTCACTGTATTACAAACTGAAGACTCTAAAGTGCTTGTTTGGATAATTCATGAGCAGGTACTTGTTGATGATTCTCAGCCATCTTGCTCCCTGGAACCAATCTCTTTGACAGAGTATCTACATGACTATTCCATTATTCTTCCCTGGCAGCATGTCACATGACATTAAAGTGAAACCAATATTCAGTGGCAATGGATATTCAACAATTTGTATGTGAAATATTGACATTTTATTTCAGAAAGATTTAAACAACCACAAACATGACAGAACTGATCTTGTATTTCCACTTTTATTGGAATAGATATGGAACATCAAATAGTTTACATAGAAATGTTTTATCAGATATTGATATATACTACTCAAAAGAAGCTAAAGAACACCCGATTCTTTCATATTACTTATATAACAGTTAATCTGGCATGAAGTGGACTATAGTAATATGAAAGAATCAGGTGTTCTTTAACTTCTTTTGAGTAGTATCTATAATTTGATCAAGTGATAAAACTCAACTTCTTGTAATAGGTCTGCCATTGCTGTGTCATACAGGTGTACATACATACACACATACAGAGGGTTGCACACACACCACTTATTGAAACGTACAAAACAGTCATACATTCTGAAGCATAAGGGTTTTTCTGATGTACTGAAAGTAAACATGGTACATAACTAAACTAACTTATTTTCTAAAGGAAACCTGCCAAGTCACAACACACCCTTCTTTTCCAAATAGCTGTATACAAGCAGTATTGCTGAATCAGCACTAAGTTTGAATGCATTCACTCTTGTTTCTGTACATGGGCCTTAAGTTTGAATGCATTCACTCTTGTTACTGTACATGGGCCTTAAGTTTGAATGCATTCACTCTTGTTACTGTACATGGGCCTTAAGTTTGAATGCATTCACTCTTGTTACTGTACATGGGCCTTAAGTTTGAATGCATTCACTCTTGTTACTGTACATGGGCCTTAAGTTTGAATGCATTCACTCTTGTTTCTGTACATGGGCCTTAAGTTTGAATGCATTCACTCTTGTTACTGTACATGGGCCTTAAGTTTAAATGCATTCACTCTTGTTACTGTACATGGGCCTTAAGTTTGAATGCATTCACTCTTGTTACTGTACATGGGCCTTCATAAGCTGGGAAGATGACAGGATGTGAAACTGATATATTTAGTTGCCAGTGTCTGAAATTCTGCAGTTTACACTTTGGGATCATTATAGTTCATGGCCATTGCTAGATGTAGTTGAGCCCCTTCATGGAGTGGGTTTGTGGTTCAGTCCCATTAATCTAGATCTTTTGTAAAATTATATTTTTCTCTCTTTCTGAGTTCTTTCATGGTCTTCAACAACCCTTCGTTGCCGTTAAAGGCGACTATGCTTGTCGTAATACGCGACTAACAGGATCGGGTGGTCAACCTCGCTGACTTGGTTGGTGCATGTCATCATATTCCAATTGTGTGGATCGATGCTCATGGTGTCAACCACTGGATTGTCTATCCAGACTCGATTATTTAAAGACCACTGTCATATAGCTGGAATATTGCCAACTGCTGTGTTAAACGACAAAGAAACAAATCATTTTGACGAGTGTGCTTCAGTGATACTCTCATGTGGTTTGAACCTGACTGTAGCATAGTGGCTAAAGTAAAAACAGTTCCCCTCTTTACACAAACTATACACTGAATATGAAATGTACATGAGTGACTTTCAGATTCTGAGTTGCAGAACAGGAATGCACAACATGGGGGGTGTTATTTTTGGCAGGTAGTGTTATCCTGATGATGGCAGAATGGACAGCTAATTGTCATTAAACTGTGAAGGGGTGGTCGGGTAGCCTACTGGTTAAAGTATTCGCTCATCACGCCGAAGGCCCTGGTTCTATTCCTGACATGGGTATAATGTGTGAAGCCCATTGCTGGTGTCCCCCGCCGTGATATTGCTGGAATATTGCTAAAATCGGTGTAAAATCACACTCACTCACTCACTCATTAAACTGTGAAAGAGTATCACACCATGTATATGCAATGCATTTATCTTGATGGGTTTGGGGTAATATGTAGATTGAATGCTGTTATTCTAGTGGTTGGCTGTAAACGTTTGTCCGCTGTGAAGATCCGGGTTAGAATTGGTCAACCCATGCTTGTCATAAGAGGCGACTAAAATGGATTAGGTGGTCAGACTGTGTGGATTGGTTGATTGTGTGTCATCATACCCAGTCAGTATAGAATGTTGCTCATTATATCAATCACTGGTTTGCCTGATGCACCAGACTCGTATTTACAGGCCGCGGTAGTAGCTGGAATAGTGACGACTGTAGTGTTAAACAATAAACATATGACTCTCAATTCATGAGTGAGTGAGTTGGGTTCAATGCCACTTTGAACAGTAGTCCAGTGTCATCCTAATGTTGGAGGAAAGCCTGAAGTGATGCAGACCTCTGATTTTTACCCCTTTGGTGAAACCCACAGACATGGGTATGGTGCTGACAAATCTAGAAACTTAAAAGTAATCTGGATTCGAACCCACGATCATTGGTTTCCAGCATGCCCAAAGGACGCAACTCTGCACAGTGAATTGCAGCTCCTTTGTCAACTGGGCCACTCATTGCCCCCTCACTTCGAGAAGAGCAAGTGCAGATTATTATGAAGGCTAATTCATGGTATTATTGATTTAATATTTGTTGAAAGAATAAGACCTCATCAAGTGATAAGGCAATACAGCAGCTTGGTCACAGGAGCTGCACACAGGAGCTGGACACAGGAGCTGGTCACAGGAGCTGGTCACAGGAGATGTACACAGGAGATGTACACAGGAGCTGGTCACAGGACTAGACAGGAGCTGGTCACAGGATCTAGACACAGGAGCTAGACACAGGAGCTGGACACAGGAGCTGGACACAGGATCTGGTCACAGGATCTAGACACAGGAGCTAGACACAGGAGCTGGACTCAGGAGCTGGACACAGGAGCTGGTCACAGGATCTAGACACAGGAGCTGGTCACAGGAGCTAAACACAGGAGCTAGACACAGGACTAGACACAGGAACTGGTCACAAGAGCTGGTCACAGGAGATGTACACAGGAGCTGGACACAGGAGCTGGTCACAGGATCTAGACACAGGAGCTGGACACAGGAGCTAAACACAGGAGCTGGACACAGGACTAGACACAGGAACTGGTCACAGGAGCTGGTCACAGGAGATGTACACAGGAGCTGGACACAGGAGCTGGACACAGGAGCTGGTCACAGGAGCTGGACACAGGAGCTGGTCACAGGAGCTGGACACAGGATCTAGACACAGGATCTGGTCACAGGAGCTGGACACAGGAGCTGGTCACAGGAGCTGGACACAGGATCTAGACACAGGATCTGGTCACAGGAGCTGGACACAGGAGCTGGACACAGGAGCTGGACACAGGAGCTGGACACAGGAGCTGGTCACAGGATCTAGACACAGGAGCTGGACACAGGAGCTGGACACAGGAGCTGGTCACAGGATCTAGACACAGGAGCTGGACACAGGAGCTGGACACAGGAGCTGGACACAGGAGCTAGACACAGGAGCTGGTCACAGGAGCTAGACTCTGTGACACCGAGTAAACAGGCAGGTCATCGTGTGTTGTAGCCACTGACTGTGAGGTGACAGAATATATGTGACAGTATTTGATATGGGCATTCTCAGAGACTGCTGTTGTGCGTTTTTTGCTCCAGTCAGCAGTAGTATGGCAGATCATGGTCTATATCTCATAACATCTGTAGCTACCTGCTGTTATCAGTTTTGTCACCAGGAGGCAGGATGCCCTTAATCGTTTATATGTATCAATTAACTCATTCAAGGAATGGAACTTCAAATTGGGTCAACAGCTGGTCCCATTCATGGTTTATGCTACCATTAAGAAGAAAATATAATAAATACATGAGTCTTAATAGCATAATTAATAGCCAATATAAAATATATATCACATTGTCACTTGTCATATCTGACATGATATATACCTGTATTTGGATTTGGCAATGCAAGATTCTAGAATAATATTTTTTATTTTCTCAGCGTTTGGAGGTGGCAGATCCGTATACCAACTAAAAAATAAGGTTTATGTTGTGTTCCATATCGCCTATCTAGGAACAGATAAGATGCAAGATGTGTCAAGTTATTGATTATCTTAATCTCCATTCGACCCCCTCTCCTACGACAGACCAGTGGTCCCAGTGCTAGACAGGTCCAGCATCTCGACTGTGTGGGACATTTAGCCAAAGAGAGATAACTGGTGAAGGTGGTAGAGGCGAGTCACCTTGGAAGCTTCATCTCCCCGCGGGGTGGTCGGGTAGCCTAGTGGTTAAAGCGTTCGCTCGTCACGCTGAAGACCCGGGTTCGATTCCCGACATGGGTACAATGTGTGAAGCCCATTTCTGGTGTCCCCCCGCCGTGATATTGCTGGAATATTGCTAAAAGCGGCGTAAAACCATACTCACTCACTCACTCATCTCCCCGCATGAGCACCCAACCACACAGTCACAGTAGGATGACACACAATCAGTGAATCTGCCAGGTCAGCATCTTGTCTAAGGCCTGTGACATGCATGGCTAACTACTCCATCCCATATTCCAGGGGCGGGCTTCACATTGAGATGATGCACAGACAGGATTGATCACAACATGACTATCTGTAATTGATGATCTTAATTAAAACACATAATTTTTATAGATGTGATATTGTGATTGGAGCCTCTAATTGTAATATAAGTTTATTATGTGATTTCATGTATTTGATTGACTAACAAAATAATTATTTTTGTGTTTGTGCTTCTTTAACTCCCCCCCCCCCCCCCCCAAAGTTAGGTCAGACCAGCTAGTGGACTAATGTTTCATGATTGAGTGATAGTATAGAGTGCAGGGCTTGTGTTGCGATATTGCGCTGAACGATGTCACCAATTTCAAACATATTCACAGGAATTTTGTTTTGCAGTTTACCTGTAAACGGGTAATACTGCACACCCCAAACCAATATGTACATTTCCCACAGTTTGGAACCCATTTTCAGTCAACTTCAGTGTTTTCTGTCTTTGGGGTAATCATTAACAGGATTAACCCTTCTGTATTTAAATGATCTAAATCAAACATTGAAAGGCTGCTAAACGTTTTATTCTTCTTTAATGCCTTGATTATATTTATGAACATCATATCCTACCTAGATATGGTAAAGAATTATGATCTCAGGTCATTGTAGATTTGATCTTATTTGATCTGATCACAGATATATCTTATGTGTGAGTGTTGGACAGATTACCACTTTGAACAGTATATGACCAAGTTATAACTCTCAATTAATGTTCACATCAGCATTCTCGCTCACTCACTCACTCACTCACTCACTCGCCTACCCACCCACTCACTCATTCACCCACCCACCCACCCGCTCGCTCGCTCACTCACTCACCTACCCTAACACCCACCCACTCACTCACTCACTCACTCACTCACTCATACCAATGGCAAACATGATAACCTGTTCACTGAGCTAGAACAATCACCAACAGGTCTGTCATCTGGGGTATCATGTTCCACATCCAGCGTGGCGTCTGACTCATGTAATGTCACCAGGCCACGTCATCAATATCTCAACACTCGCCCGTAATGAATGAGAAAAATAAACAGTTGTGGACATTTCCAGATTACTTGTCACTAAACAGTGAGCTGTCTGTTTCCATGTCATTATATTGATCATGATGCAAAAGTTATAATGAGATCATGCCTCATTGTGTTGCGGACTCCATGACATAACTTGATATCCCCTAATTACATGGTGATACGAGTGCTAACACACAAGCTCGTGATAGGAAGAAAACACAAGGTCGTACTTTGTAAATATAAAAAAAAAATTACATGATTTTAGAGAAACTTTTGTGAATACTTGCTGATTGTTCTTGCTATTTCATCTGGAATATGGCGCAATGGATAGAGACACATTTTATGTCTCCATGGTCTAATCTAACGTGGAATAAAAGAGTAAGAAAATGTGTGAAGCTGTGTATATTACCATGGCATTTTGCTGTGGTATAATATATTGAGTGAGTGAGTGAGAGAGTGAGTGAGTTGGTTTTAACGCCGCTTTTAACAGTATTCCAGTTATATCACGGCGTGTCAGCTTAATGTGGGTGGAAAGCCCGAAGTGATGCAGGTCTCAGACGTTTATCACTTCGGTGAAACCCACAGGCATGGGTAGGGTGCTGACAAACCTAGAAACATAATCGGGGCGAACAGGGATTTGAACCCACAATCATAGGTTTCTGGCATGCCCAAGGGACGCAAATCTGCACAGTGAATCACGGCTCCTTAGACGACTGGGCCACCCGTGCCCCCGTATAATATATTGGTCAAGGAGACGGACAGTTGATTATTCAGGGGTGAATGTTGTTTAAGACAGTGTACAATACAATACATCACTACAGCTTTGTATCATCAGACAATGAAGGCTAATTATCATTGTACACGTAACAAATGATTTATCAGTTTGTACTTAAAAGTGATAAAATACAGTGCTTATTGTAATCCAACAGAAGGCGCCATGCCAGTATTCAGGTCCAGGGCTTCTCAATGTGTATTACCGTATTCAACGCAATAAGCGCCCATGGCGATATTTGCTAATATATTGGCTCGTGAACAATCCCAATTAGCACCCCTTCCAATTGATCAATGTACACAGGACTTATTTATTCTTGCATAATACATGTACATGTGTTATATGCATCCTTAATTATGTGAAATTAAATTCTGGAAAAATATATCTGTCGTATATAAACATTTCAGGCTGTCAGCATAAACCACGAAATTTACGATCTTTCAACTCGGTTGTTTTTCACCAAGATAATATTCTAATAAGAGCCCCCTATTTCTAATTTTGAGAGCGCCCTGGGCACTTATTATGTCGAATACGGTATATTGACAATAGCTGACCCACAATGTCTCAAATCACACACACTGTTAGATTGGACTTCCTTATAAGGGATGATGGGACAGTTAAGATGTAAAATATGGTATGAATCAAGTCGTAAAGCCCTGCGGTGTTAAGACCTCTAGTGGTGTAGCAAGTGCAATATTTCAGTTAATGCTTAACGGTACAATAATAATGGAAAACATTCTCTTGGCTGATAATTTTCCGGAAGTAATCTGTTTCATCTGGTGCAGTAATGACAATCATCACGAATGCATTTGAGCTACATAACATTGCACTTTAAGTAATCTTTGTTAAGCCTTGTATTTTTTATTATTTGGTTAACAAACAAATTTGCCTAAGCTTCAGTGTGGGTTATCGGCAAAAAATAAAATAAGTTTCCACTTCCAGATTAGTACTGCTACTAATGACTGAAAGACGAAAAAGTTTTAAAATGGCAAGGTAACCGAAAGATAACTGATTGTTTTTCTTTGTTAGATTAACGGTTTTTATATGTATTAGTAACCATTTCTTATGAACAGAGGTAGTAGTAATCAAATCTGGTGTTTTCTCTTTTCACCTAATTATATAACTGGGTCCAAGTTTGTTTTGGTCAAAATTCACGGGAGTTTTTCTTCTAATTTCAGGTTTTTTTTGTCAGTTGGTCTTGTAAATCAACTAAACAGACTATTAGGCCTTATTCCTATTGAGTTTCATGTCAGACTGGTGAAACCATCAATACACAGTCTTCAATTACTTTGCTACACATCATAATGTCATAAGAAAAGATCCGGGGTTGAATAGGTCTTCAGCAACCCATGCTTGCCGTAAAAGGCGACTTTGCTTGTCGTAAGAGGCGACTAACGGGATCGGGTGGTCAAGCTCGCTGACTTGGTTGATGCATGTCATCGATCCCAATTGCGTGGATCGATTGTCATGATGTCAATCACTGGATTGTCTGGTCCAGACCCGATTATTTACAGACCGCCGTCATATAGCTGGAATATTTCTGAGTGCGGCGTAAAACAACAAACCAACCAACCAGCACAGATAACAACTTTAAAAATATTATCTATGAATATGTGCAAAAACACTTTCTTGATGAGATTTGTGTTCAATGAGATCAATCTGACAATTAATGTCATCTCCCTAAATTATAGTTGTAATATTATGGTGAAGGAACAGCCAAGGTATTTCTTTGTAACCTTGTAAACACAGATTTTAATCCAACATGGCTACATTGTGTGGAGCCATTCTTTAAGTGCCCCCTGCTGTGAAATTGATGGAATATTGCTTGAAGGGACATGAAACCTTGTCCCACTTTCTGCTGTTGTCATGGTTGTTACATAACAATCAATATTTATCTCCGTGGCATTTCAGAAACTGTAGAATCATTGAAGGTGAATCCATAAGTCCACTCAGTCTGTGTCAACATTTTTATCTTTCTGTGGAACATCGTTTGGACATAGCCTTTGAAAAAAGTAAATTTTTATAGAAAACATTAACAACACTATGAGACTTAAGATGTTTTGCTCCATTTTGATATTGATCGCTGTTATGATGTGTTGATGCAACTGTACATGCAGTTTTAGGCAGTGTTCGAAATAAGCGCTTGCCTGTGGGCCAGTGGCAGGTAGATCTTGTGTCAGGGCCATAGTTTCAAACTTGTAGGGGTCCTTATGGCCTGCCGTATATTACGTGCTGATTTATACATCACAATAAGCTGCAGTATTTTTAATAAGGTCCTGAAGAGTTTAGTTGGGACCTGCAGCTTCTCAAGTCTCTGAGCCTTAATGGCAGCCTGGCAGTTGTTTTTTTCAAACACTGGTTCTAGTACTACGACCAAAGTGGTAATATTCCTACAGTAGGCCCCTAGTAAAGTGCACTCTCAACCCATCATCTGACAAACTTGAACATGTGTTAGTTGTAAGACAGTAGATATGATTCCAGGTTAGAATTCCTCCCCAGCAACCTTTTTCCCGTAAGCAACCAGGGCCCACTTGCACAAAGCAATCTTAGCGCCAAGATGATCATAACACCCATACTTTAACCTAGGCTTTCAATAGTCTTAGCGCTAAGATTGCTTTGTGCAAGTGGGCCCTGGTCATGAGAGGCGACCTATCATCGGCTGGACAGATTCAGTGATGGTCGTGTACTTTTCGAGGGCGGATCCAGCATTTTTGAAAGGGATGGGTCTAAAATATCAAAATCTTCTCTGGACCCCCCTCTGGATCCGCCTATACTTGGGGTGACTCAGTAGATCCAGTGGTCAGCACAGTCAGACTCAGTGACTTGGTTGTTAGCATGTCATCGTACCCCAACAGCATTGAACGTTGTTCAGTATATCAATCCGTGGATTGTCTGGTCTAGATTCGATTATTTACAGGCTGCCATGATATAGCCGGAATATTACTGAGAGTGGCAATAAACACCCAACCAACAAGCAGTTGATATCCTGCACAGATTCTGATTGTCTCCACTAACCTAACCAACCCAAACCAAACCATGTTACACCAAATATTAGAAGCTTTTGAGATGCACAAGGGGCAGTGGGGTAGCCTAGTGGTTGAAGCATTTGCTGGTCACGCCGAAGACCCGGATTCGATTCTCCACATGGCTACAATGTGTGAAGCCCATATCTTGTGTCCCCCGCCATGATATTGATGGACTATTGCTAAAAGTGGCGTAAAACCATACTTGTTCACTCAGATACCCAAATTTGTCTATACTTTGATTTTGAAGCATGCATATTTAACAGCATCAAATCCATGCAAGATGGTGTATACAATGAGGGCTTTGTCGACACAAGAGGATAGGTGTTTCAAACAGTGTTTGATAAATAAGTTCCAGGTTTTAAGACAGCTGGTTAGGAAGAACCAGAACACGGGCAGTTAGGCAAAGTCTTCCAATGTGGTGACAAACAGTACGTCCCATATTCACCATGGCATGCCTTGTTTACACAGTCCCTTGTACAAGCATGACTTGCTGGATCATACACCTACCTACTGCCGGCTGTGGTTCAATACATAGATCTCCCCAGTCAGATGTTGTCATAACACTATGTTGTTGTATGACTAATTATCATTACTGCTTGTTAAGAGTATATCATATCAAATTGCAGAACTTGGCATAGCCACTACACATAACACATTTGTTAAACTGAATTTGAACTGTTTCATAGTCCTGCACCATGACTGTGGAATATATTTATTTTATGAAAACAAAACCAATCTAGATATATATACAAAAGCAAGTTCAGGCAGCTCCAGCCAGCTCTATTCCACATGAAATCAGCATTAGGAAAATTATTTGTTTAATTTTGAAGGAGAGAAATGTATTGTGTAATGAAAGAGTTCATAGACTGTATGTAAGTCAAAGTTAGTCTACTTTGACTGTTATGTATTAATTATTGTGTGGCTACTTTCTGATTGGTTCTATGGGTACTGATTTCTTGGTTCACCTCCCCGTTTCAACTTGGGAATCGGCACGCAACATTACAGATATTTCACAAATGTCCAATGTCCTTTATGTTCCTGACCTGGCCACATGTTCCTGTTCTGCAGTGTCCACAGCGTCCACGTTGTCAGTGTCCCCATTTTCCTGCCGTGTCCACAGTGTCCACATGTTCCTGCCATGTCCACAGGTTCCTGCTGTGTCCACATGTTCCTGCCATGTCCACAGTGTCCACATGTTCCTGCCATGTCCACAGTGTCCGCATGTTCCTGCTGTGTCCACATGTTCCTGCTGTGTCCACAGTGTCCACATGTTCTTGCTGTGTCCACATGTTCCTGCTGTGTCCACAGTGTCCACATGTTCTTGCTGTGTCCACAGTGTCCACATGTTCCTGCTGTGTCCACAGTGTCCACATGTTCCTGCTGTGTCCACAATGTCCACATGTTCCTGCTGTGTCCACAATGTCCACATGTTCCTGCTGTGTCCACATGTTCCTGCCATGTCCACATTTTCCTGCTGTATCCACATGTTCCTGCCATGTCCACAGTGTCCACATGTTCCTGCTGTGTCCACAGTGTGCACATGATCCTGCTGTGTCCAGATTGTCCACATGTTCCTGCTGTGTCCACATGTTCCTGCTGTGTCCACATGTTCCTGCCATGTCCACATTTTCCTGCAGTTTTCACATGTCCCTGCTGTCAACATGTTCCTGCCATGTCCACAGTGTCCACATGTTCCTGCTGTGTCCACAGTGTGCACATGATCCTGCTGTGTCCAGATTGTCCACATGTTCCTGCTGTGTCCACATGTTCCTGCTGTGTCCACATGTTCCTGCTGTCCACATGTTCCTGCTGTGACTAGTGTCCACATGTTTTGTCTGTGTCCACAGTGTTCACCTGTTCCTGCTGTGTCAACATGTTCCTGCCATGTCCACAGTGTCAACATGTTCCTGCTGTCCACATGTTCCTGCTGTGACCAGTGTCCACATGTTTTGTCTCTGTCCACAGTGTTCACATGTTCCTGCTGTGTCCACATGTTCCTGCTGTGTCCACAAGTTCCTGCTGTGTCCATATGTTCCTACTGTGTCCACAGTTTCCATATGTTCCTGCTGTGTCAACATGTTCCTGCTGTGTCCACATGTTCCTTCCATGTTCAAAGTGTGCACGTTTCTTCTGTGTCCACATGTTCCTGTCATGTCCACAGTGTTCACATGTTCCTGCTGTGTCCATATGTTCCTGCTGTGTCCACATGTTCCTGCTGTGTCCACAAGTTCCTGCTGTGTCCCAAAATAGAAGCAATTCCAACTTAAGCCAAAGCCCTTCTTTCTCGCTAGGATCTTATTGCTTATGGTGGTGCTTCTCTTTGTTGGACAGACAACTGTCATTTGATCATGTAGCAGTTGTCAGTCAAGCCACTGTTCTAAATCTTGTACAGTTCTGTAAGGAGTACCCACAAATAATTGGACATTTGTTACAAATAATGTACGAGCCAGCATGTTTTATGGGACATAAAATACAACATCAAAGTAACACAACACTGCATAATCAGAATTTGGGTGCTTGTCCTTTAGTCTGCAATCATAAACCAGTCTGATTAAGCAAACAAATGTAAATCCTAAGTAGACATAAACCTTTCCCAATTCACTAAAATGGCATTCACCAAGGACATATATAAAAATATAAATATCACTACATTTGAGCTTAGAGGGATCAATACAGATGACTGTGATGATAATGAGGTAACGATGGTGTTGCCGCTGGGGAAGTAGCCTGCCACCATTGGTGTCGAGGGCATTAGAGGCGAATGAAGCCTCTCGATCCATAACTCATTAGGCTACAAGTGTGTTCGTTCTGTAGCCTCAATATAGCTTCATAAATTACTTAATCATCAGCTCATTAAGTGTTACATGATCTGTACTCTGGGGATGATCAACACACAACATGATTGTCATGATTCAGACTGTATTCTGTTGCTTATAAAAACATAAACATTAGAATACAAAAAGGGATGAATGAAGAATACAAATTAGCCATTATTTAATTCTGTGTTATATATAATAAACTTATTATGCATTCAGGGAGGGTCGGTTAGCCTAGTGGTTAAAGCGTTCGCTTGTCACCCAGCAGACCCGGGCTCGAAGCCCATTTCTGGTGTCCCCCGACGTGATATTGCTGGAATGTTGCTATAAGCGGCGTAAAACCAAACTGACCCACTCACTATTCATCATGTTCATATACTCAAAGACTCATTCACTACTCATATATCCTGAAGCTTGGTGTTCCATGTCAAGTGATGGCCTTGGTTTTTCAGCACTTGCCTCCACTTGCAAGGTAATGGTGGCGATCCGGACACAGACTGCATCTCTTATTTCGATGCATAAAATATTTTTTAAGTTAATGGTGTATCAGATGATCATCCTTATTCATAGTGTTAAAACAGGTTTTCTTAAACACCTACTTATCATGTTTATAGAAAAGATTGTTGGAGTTTGCAAGTCAAATGTGTCGGTTGACTTATTGACAATTGTTTGTTGAGGAGCAATCTGGAAGTTTCTGACGACCGAGACAAAACAGTGTGAGTCACTGAGAACTCCATATTGAAGGGACTTGTCGAGACTACGGTCGATCGTTTCAGGTGGTCATTGTGCCATGTGTAAAGCGAGCTGAGAGGACCAACTGTGGAGAATGTCTGGCTCTATAAGCAGCCAGAAAATGTTGAGGAGTAACCGGAAGTTGAAAAGACGGTTGAAATTCATAAATGTTTATGAGTTACATTTGAATGATTAAGTCACATTTTTCAACTTTAATGGACAAATCTGGAAGCCTATTCTGTTTGTTTGTTGTTTAACGCCACACTCAGCAATATTCCAGCTATATGTCTGTTCTAAACTCTAAATTCAACTTGCTGTTTGGCCACTAGAAATAGTTCAAAATTTGTAATTCTCGCATGGCAGCCATTCTTGCAGTGAGTTAGTGAGTGAGTGAGTGAGTGAGAGTGAGATATTTTACTCCATTTTAAGCAATATTCCACTATTCCATCAATATCACATTTCGGAGTTGAGGAATGGGAGCTTTGACGCCAGAATCAGCTGCGCACATTATAATGCCCATATTAGGAAATGTATTCGGGTCTGTGGTTTAACAACCACTATGGGTACCCCATCACCCCCAGTTCTCTACACATCAACATCATCGTTGCACATGACAAATTTTGATACACATATTGTCCATACAGTATTTTTCAACTAGAACATCTAACAATGTTTAACTGCTACAGAAAATAGATACTGGGTTATTATTCATTTCATGTCTTTTTGGAGAGAATGAAAAAACTTAATTGTTATGTGAATCCAAAAAAGATGTGGTTACCATAGTGATGGTATTTGATGCAGCAGTGAAATAATGCTCACCTTTGATGAAGTATATGACATTTCTGTACTTGGTTGTTGATCACTTGGACTCTTGCGTTACCATTACTCCCACGGGCTAGGAATGGATTTACTAACATGGCTCCATAACGGCAAAGTTTGGTGATTAATTTCTCTTTAAAATTAAACTTTGCAAGACCAATTTAATTTTCCCTGTGGAGCAATTGTTCATGAATAAAGTTGAATATGTATTGATTTTAGAAATTGCATAATTTTTACATACCTCTTTTCTAGTTATGATATTATTCTGCTAACATTTTCCAGAAGGATGGGCGGTGGTGTTGCCTAGTGTTTTAAGCATTTGCATATTCTGCCAAAGACCAGGGTTCCATTCCCAACATGGGTACAATGTTTGAAGCCCATTTTTTGTGTCCCCCGCCGTGGTGTAGCTGGAATATGGCTAAAAGCGTTGTACAATCCAAACTCTCTCGCTCACTCCAGAAGGTCATTTGTACAACCCAAACTGCCCCCGTGTTCTAGAGGTAGAGCGTCTGCCCGGGGAGTGGTTGGTCCGGGTTTGATCCCCGGCCGCGTCATACCAAAAGATGTTAAAAGATGGTACTTGTTGTAACCCTGTCTGGCGCTCGGCATTAAGGGGCTAAAACAAGGACTGGTCGGCTCAGAGTCGGTATACTGTATCTGAGTGGGGTATTCATGTTAAGCTGCAGCATGGTAGCTCAGTGGGCTAGCACTATAGATCGGCATCAGTCCGGACTAGTACAAGCAGCCACACACACACACGTGCATGCATGTCGCTATATAAGTGCAATAATCTTGGACGCAACGTTAAACCCAATTTCACCACTTCACCTTGTACAACCAAAAGGAATGCTTATCAGGGAAGACCATTTCGAAACACAGGTAGATGGTGGAAATACTGACATGAAAGTTTAAACTTAAGGAAAATATGAAGGATGAAAACACACACTTCAGTAGCCTTGCTCCAAGGCTGTACTGAAAGAAAAGTCCATGGATGAGTAGCATTTCTATCCTCCTAATAGGCAAGTCTAGATATGTGGACAGACTCCAGTCTCTTATAGGGATAACTTGTTCTTGTTATTTACATATCTAGCGCTTATGATTTAGACTAATAATTATTTCCTTAAAATCTTTTGCAAGTCTAACACTTCAGCTATGTTGTATGTGACAGGATTCTGAATACATGACACCTGATCTATGGACTGAAAAAAGAACGAACAGCATCATGTCGGTGACCATTATAAAGTAACAAGACTGTTGGATGGAATAACTTTAATTATGAACCTAATATTTGGGGGTCATGAAAATAATGGTCCTGATCATAGTGACACAGATATTACTGTTGCTCAACATGTCCGTGCTTCTGTACTAAGAAAGTGTTATCCCAAATATAACATAAGTTACAATTAACCACTTTCTGAAAAGCATTTCTATTCATAGCTTCTGGCATGGGAGCCATGCCAATTAACACTTGTCAGAGGGGTACACACAAAGTTGAGGATCTAGACTTACAGTCGTCAGACTTCCATCTGAGGGGGTTAGATCGCTGACTTTGCATTCTGGCGATCAAGTGCTTCACTCTAAGAGTGTGGGTTCGAATCATGGGTGGGACTCCTCCCGACAAAAATACTAGAATTTGTACTTTACTAAGAAAGTGTAATCCTGAATATATCGACCCGTGAAGATTCCGGGGTAGAATAGGTCTTCAGCAACCCATGCTTGCCGTAAAAGGTGACTATGCTTGTCGTAAAAGGCCACTAACGGGATCGGGTGGTCAGGCTCGCTGACTTCGTTGATTCATGTCATTGATCCCAATTGCGTGGATCGATGCTCATCATATTAATCACTCGATTGTCTGGTCCAGACTCGATTATTTACAGACCGCCGTCATATAGCTGGAACAACAAACCAACCAACCAACCGAATATATCTTGTGTTATGCCTACTAGCTGACTGAGTACTGTCAGTAAGTACACAGGGATAGCCTGTCAATGTATCACAACAGTTACTTACACAAACTAAACATGTGTCGTCATCATATTCCCATTAGTCAAGCTTCATGCTGAACTGTGTCAGCTATTTGATAACATCAAACATCTCGTATATTGACAGTAATGACCTGATTACTTAGGCCACACATTCTTAGTTGTAGTAATAGGAAAACAGTGAAGGCACATGTCAATACAGTGTTCACAGACTGTACTTGGTCAGATTGCTGGGCGTCATTCCCTGTACGATCCAGGTCTTTACAACACCTCAAGAAAATCAATATAAGATACAACCGACACTACGCCAGCTGTACCTACCGTATAGACTCCAAGAAATAATCAATATATTTTCAATTGTTGGATGAAACGGGAGCTGATTTGTATGCTACTGAGTACAGTTGTGGGATGATGTCATCCCGGAGACAGTCAAGAGCCTGATATTAGGAGAGCAACAATACACAGAAGAAAACATACAACTTTATGGATAACAACTTCTGGTTTATTGCATACGGTGACGTTTCGATGTACACTGTTATCAAGCTTGATAACGGTGTAAGAATATACATCGAAACGTCGCTGTATGCAATAAACCTGAAGTTGTTATTCATAGAGTTGTATGTAAGGCGCTGCGATTCGCTGTGCAGAGTTGCATCCCTTAGGCACGCCAGAAACCTTTGTGGGTTCGAATCCCGGTTCGCCCCGATTATGTTTCTAGGTTTGTCAGCACCATACCCGTGCTCGTGGGTTTCACAGAAGTGGTAAACGTCTGAGACCTGCATCACTTCAGGCTTTCCTCCCACATTAAGCTGACACACTGCGATATAACTGGAATACTGTTCAAAACGGCGTTAAAACCAACTCACTCACTCACTCTTACTTACTCCCCCACTTCAAGAATGCCAATCAAACTGTTAACAGTGCACGTGTATTTCCCGACCACATGTCACCTAGAGTGTTACATCACATGGGTGTTTATCAGCAGTATTCATACTCAGAGAACTAGCCCTGTACTGAAGGACTCGGGACAAACAAATTTCTCTTGTCTTGTCTGTAAAGTATTTTTATCAGTTGAGTTTTGATACTGAAGGACTATATCATCCTAGATCTTCCAGTGTATTAAGGGATTTATCTCGACCTGCTGACAGAGGCCTACATTCACCCCAAAGTCTGCATTGATTGTTAGTATAAATTCCCAAATTGAAATGACATATTTCCCTAATTCATGTAAATATAGTTATAGCTAATATGTATGGCTTTGTAACTAGTATAACCATGACAACAGGGCCAATAAGTAGAAGAGGCACTAACGTTAAGTTGTACATTATCACACTGAATGAAATGTTATATTACATGAGGATAATAAAACCTATTTAAGAAACCCAATTTTGAACAAAATAATTATTTTTTCCTGCCATGGGCACTTAGTTGAGAATTCAAGATTATATCTCTGTGTCGTATATCTCAATTCTATTTTTGTAAATATCCTGAACCCGTTCACAATCCAAGCATCTTTACAGAAGTGACATGACCATCAACAGCTCCCTGTCACTTACCTAGCACAGAATGTCTCTTGTGTAATTTGCAGTGGTATGACTGGGATGTATCGAGGATTCCAATCTAAGTGACCTTGGCTGGTAATTTTGAAAAAAAGTGGTTTTTTTCTCTCAAATTGGTGAGTGAAATACTTTGTTTAAGTCACCACTACAATAGAGGACACAACCCTTTCTATATTCATAAGAGATCTCTGCCAAAGCAGAGTCAATTGTATGATTCTGACTATATATGAGCACATGTTTAAGAATCACTATCAAATAGTCATAATACAAGGTGTTCACGAAAAGGTGAACGTATCCTTCCCCACTGGTGGCACCCATCACAAACACATGCAAAGGCAGGTCAAATTGTTCACCTGAAAAAAACAAGGGAACACATGGTTCAAGTCAACATAGGTAATTGCATCAGACATCAATTGGAAATGTCCACCACATTTCTACATTAATATTTTTGAAAGATTTACTGAGGCTTTGAATGTGGTAACCTTGATCTAACAACTTCTGAGCAAGAGTTGTATGCTGCTCTTTGAAATCTTGGTCTAAAGAGCATCCTCAATTGAACATCAAAACTTGTCAAATGTAGACACCAAGGGCTTGAGCTTCAGGAGAGTACATATCCCTCATGACCCGTGAAGATCTGGGGTAGAATAGGTCTTCAGCAACCCATGCTTGCTGTAAAAGGCAACTATGCTTGTCATAAGAGGCGACTAAAGGGATCGGGTGGTCTGGTTCGATGACTTGGTTGATGCATGTCATCGATCCCAGTTGCATGGATCGATGCTCATGATATTAATCACTGGATTGTCTGGTCCAGACTAGATTATTTACAGACTGCCACCATATAGATGCAATATTGCTAAGTGCATTGTTAAAAAACAAACTAAACCAAACCAAAACGTATCCCTCACCCTCCCCATGATTGTCAACCCTTAACCAATTGTCAAGCCTCACACTTCTCTTAAAATAACCCCACCCCCAATCTCAGCCTTATCCCCAAACCCCTTCCTTACCAATAACCCCAGTCATGCCATGTCCCTCATCATCGACCCCACACCCATACCCAACACTGAACATACCCATGGGAGATGGGGCTGAATATCGGTCTCTGGGCAGGTCTAGTTAAACCCCTTTAACAGCCCCTTACTAGAACAGTGGGGCATTTACAGAGGTCCATACTATGTTCTGGTATTATAAGCATACTGTCAAGTCCTCTCATATCCTCTCTCTGTGGGAACTTCCTGATTGATTGTAACCACGTTTCAGGGCTACTTCTTGCCCCTATAGCTGCAGGTAAACAGCTGAATGCTGAGTAAGCGTATTGAGTTAATATATTATATACCGTATGCTAATAATGTTTATCAGTTTGATGTGACAATGTTTTTGTAGCAACACTTTTTTATCAATAGTATTTATTAATAATACGAATAATTTGGATGAAGTGAAGCTTCAGCTGGCATGGTCAATTGTGGAGGTCACCTTAATGTAATGAAGAACATTTGACATCAAGAAGGATTTAGGTAGACAAATCTACCTGTGTAAGCCAAGCATTGCTTGAAATTAATATGTTTATGTTTTGCAAAATGTAAATATCAAAACCTTTAAATACACTTTTGCCACCAAACCTGATTAAAATGCCCACTTCTGTAACCTTTGTACCTTTGTCAGCAGGATATGCATCCCAGATCCATGCATTCATCATGTTCATCATGTTCATCATGTTCATCATGTTCATCATGTTCATCATGTTCATAGATATTATTGTTCAGCTCAGTAATTGTGTTTGAGAGTACGGGGCGGTCGGGTAGCATAGTGGTTAAAGCGTTCACTCGTCACGCTGAAGACCCGGGTTTGACTCCCGACATGGGTACAATGTGTGAAGCCCATTTCTGGTGTCCCCTTGCTAAAAGCAGCGTAAAACCATACTCACTCACTCACTCACTCACTCACTCACTCACTGTTGGAGAGTACAGTTTTGTTTTGTGAAATAGGAAACCAGTAATAAGATTTGCTGTTTGTGCTCTTTTCTTTTCTTTTCTGTTCTATTTTCAGTAATCCTAGTGACCTTGGTCCTTTTATTCACTTAGCTTTTGTAGTTTTACATTTCAATAAAGCACAAGTGTATTTCAACAATTAATATTATACACAGATTTCAGTGCTTTAGTATAACCAGTGATACAAGGCGGGGAAGATGTGTGTCAGAAAAAAAAAGTATGTCAACAGCCCCTTAAGCATGTTAAGATCCCTTCCATAGTTCTATATATATCCTACATGGGGAGTCACTTTCAAGTTCGCCCGAGTTCCCGACCATGAAGATCCGGGGTAGAATAGGTCTTCATCAACCCATGCTTGCCGTAAAAGGCGACTATGCTTGTTGTAAAAGGCGACTAATGGGATCGATGTTTATGATGTCAATCACTGGATTGTCTAGTCCAGACTTGATTATTTACAGACCGCCATCATACAGCTGGAATATTGCTGAGTGCAGCGTAAAACAACCAACCAACCTACATGAGGATATACTACAGTGTCCTTCTGGTGGAACAGCTGTCAACATTGTGGAACACCTATCACAATGTATCTGCTGTAGATGACAGTATAGGGTGTTATTCCCTGGCTCTTCATCACTGATGCTGCAGGCATCATTGCAACATTGCAACACAAGTGAACTCTTTATCACTGCCAGGGGTTATATGTCTACTGCCATGTACAGTGATATTTAACATGTCAAGGTAGTAGGGCTGGGAGGAGTCCGAATTTTCTACCCGGGTTCCCATCCCCCTATAACCCGACCCTACCCGGGTACCCATCCCCCTATTACCTGACCTTACCCGGGTACCCATCCCCCTATTACCTGACCTTACCCGGGTACCCGGTGTAGGTCTCAAGAGATATGTACAAAATGTCCGATTGGGAAGAGTTTGACAGTAGCCCTGGCAAAATGTATTTAGATCCACATATAAATCGATCTGGTCATGTCTGAAATTTTATCTTCAGAAGGGAATGAGAACATTAGTGACTTGTAATGTTACCATAGAGTTCTATTTTTGCCATTAAACAATATATCACATGACTTACCACGGGTCTGGGTAGTCCTGTGGGTACCTGGGTCCTACTCAGCTAACCCACCCGACCAGAGTACCAGAGTTACCCGTCCCAACCCTACAAGGCAGGTTAATATCCTGACAGGCAACATAATAGGAGTCAGGGGATAAAAAGTATTTGTTAAAAGTATTTTAAATGCCTCATACACTGTAAAACATTGTTCTCTTTTAGATAATGAAAGTAATATGAATAATTATGGTAATAAGCCTACGTATGTGTTACTAGCCATACAGGATGTAGATAAGAACATCAGGGATCCATGTAGACACATATGCATTTTGTTTTTGCAGTATTTGTTAATAATAAAAAATGAATAATAAATACGAAATTTTTCTTTTTTAAGAACATATTCAAATGCTGATGTTGTGGAATATGGCTAGCCAGACTGGCTTATATTTGTCATCTAGACTGGTCTTGATTAAGTCGAATGCAGAAATTCCGCTGTCATGGTGCAGGACTAAGGAACTAAAATGTCTGTCTCCCACTCCCAGGAGAATAAAATAAGAAAGTACCGGTAATCAAGTCGTCATGAAAGGTTTGGCAAGTCTGGTTTGCATTAGCTTCAACATGTTCTGGGCTCCGTTTAGATTATACTTTTCATTTTGTAGATATACACCTGAGTTATACATATGACTTAGATAGTTAATGTGTCCGGCCACCACAGAAATCAGGGACTCTTTAACTTCTTTTGAGTAGTGTGTGTTTTCAAATACAAGTTAAAGATAAAAGGGGATTGGTCATTTTTGTTTAGGGGTGGGGGGCTAGTGAGATTAAGGGGGATGGGATTGGGTGTTCTTTAACTTCTTTTGCATAGTATATAATTTTAAATATGAGATAAAGATAAAGATAAGGGACTTCTCATTTTTGTTTTAGGGGGGAGGGGCCAGTTTGTTTAAGGGGGGTGGGGGTCATGTAAAAAGATATTACACAAAAACTAATCCTTTTCCCCTCCCATGCCCCACCACCCAAACCACCCTATGGTTAATGACCGGTCCCTAAATTTAACTTCTGGGACTAATTGTTAGTCTATTCATGGACATGAATGAAACGAAGACTATGTAAACAAGGATGTCGCTCTGGTCACGTCCACCTCAGTGAGGGGTAGAGAGCACTATACTGGTCACTCAGTAAATGACAAGAGGTCACGTCATCAGCTGTCTATATATAGACACACACACACGCACACACTCTCATTTCTTTTGTTCTTTATGCATTTATATTTAGAGATTAGTGTCTTTTTATAGTTTTGTTTCCCATATTCATTTGATGTAAGTGTAATAACTGTCTTAGCTCACCTTAGCCTTTTACAGCTGTGGCACGAGTTATTAGCTCACCAGAACAAATGTTTGGCAATTGTATTTATGTCTTAAACTAATGTTTGGCAGTTTGTATTTATGTCTTGAATTAATGATTGGCCATTTGTATATATGTCTGGAACTAATGTTTGGCAGTTTGTATTTATGTCTTGAACTAATGTTTGGCAGTTTGCATTTATGTCTGGAACACATATCTGGCAGTTTATATTTATGTCTGGAACTAATGTTTGGCAGTTTGTATTTATATCCAGGACAGCTGTGTGTTGCCATATAAGGTAAAAGGAGCTTCCATGTGTCAAAGAGTACACAATGTCTTGTCCCTACTGGATCATCACTATCTGCAATTAAAATGCAAATATAGCAAATCCTCTTATTTTTGAAAGATTTGTCTTTGTAGACCATGTAGACACACAAAGCTGAAACAGATACCCACAAAAGCTGAAGGAGATCAAGGGCATTTGTTGCCAGTGGTACTGACCAGAGTTACGTCCCTTAGACATTCCAGGATTTACTATTAAAGTTCCCAGATACCTTATTTGGGTCCTTGGTACATACCTTTGCTTGTTGATATTACAAAAGTGGTAAATGCAACATCTGGGCTATCCTCCATACTATGGCTAACACACTGTGATACTTGAGCAGACCCATATTAATCTATAGTGTTTGTAAAATCTTGATCATTTTCACACTGTTAAAGAGTGGAAAAATATTACTTTAGTCAACTTTACAAAACCAACATAGGCCACTGACATTAACTTCATCTGTTGGTAATTTACGATTATGATGCTTTTTTTATGTTTTAATCTTTGTGACTATGAATGCAGTCTGTTCCATGATTTATTCATAATCAATACAAGGACGACAAAGTCACATTATTAAATGATGAGAGTCCACAGCTTTAGTATACTGAATGAATTCAGGCTACTCTACTGTTATCCCACTATTGTGATCTGACTTTATGGGACATTCACTACTGGTGCATCGCAGTGCAAATTAACTTGTCTTAATCAATTCCAGGGAGAATTCTATCAGCATTGTTCCAATTTTAAACTACACTGTCTGTCATAATCATAATATGAACATCCCGTTTAGAAACTTTCATTTGGAAAAAGAATTACACTTATGCATTTGTTTTTTTATCATGTTGTTTTTTGGGACCAATGACCATAAATTTCCCAAATATTGAAACTGAAATAAAATTATAAGGACATTTATCTTTTAATCCCTGCTGAGCTACTTGCTGTTCCCATGGTTAATGAATTTTCTGTAAGTGGTGTTTTAGAAGTAATGTCACTGAAGACAGAGCTGTCTTGTGGAGTTTAGCTTCTATATTCTTTTAAAGCTATGTTTCTGTTCAGATGCTAGGGTGATAAGGAACTCCGTGGTCTGGTGGTAGAGCGTCCATACAGAGAGCTGAAGGCCAGGGCTTCAACCCCCGTCCACGTCATACCAAAATAATATGCTCGGAATTAAGGGGATAAAACAAGGACTGGTCGGCTTGAAGTCAGTATGCTGTGTCTGAGTGGGGTATTCATGTTAAACTGTGGCATGGTATCTCAGTGGACTAACAATAAAATCGGCATCACTTTGTAGACTAGTACAAGCAGCCACACACACACATGTGTGCAGGCACGTCGCTATATAGTGCAATAATCTTGGACGCAACGTCATACCCCATTTCATCGAAAGAAGTTGAAATTCACAAGAGGACTCTGTCTTCATAATATGTTGATATATAAGTAACAGTGATGCAGGCAGTGGTCCATTTGTTACCTTGACGATGATAAAGGACATACACGACTTCTATGTACTTCTGTGACAGTTGTGACACTTTAATTATTGCTAAACTGGTCATTGATTTTATATCTTTTCCCTACCGACTATACTATTTTATTATACTGTGACACTTTAAAAAAAAAGTGTTTTGCAAGTTTTAAGAAAAAAATCTGTAAAAGTAACAGGTGTTATGTTGTATGTATATAGGCTATGCAGTAACAGAAGGATGATCTATATGGAGGACAAGTTTCTGTATAACATATTGTCATCATCAAGAGTCTGCACAGATACTTGACTTGTGAACATAATCACATATCAGTGAAACTTGATCCTTGTAAGTCAATTCTTAATGTTTCGTCCTGAACATGGATATGTGATCCCTGACATCGTGGTGTGCAGTGGCTCTGTGTTGGTGTAACATGTTTACATGTCAGTGTGACAACACAAGCTGGCAAATACAACTATATTCCAACCATCATTTCCATCGGGGGCACGGGTGGCCCAGTCGTCTAAGGCGTTGCAATTCGTTGTGCAGAGTTGCATCCCTTGGGCACGCCAGAGACCTATGATTGTGGGTTCGAATCCTGGTTCACCCCGATTATGTTTCTAGGTTTGTCAGCACCTGCATCACTTCAGGCTTTCCTCCCACATGAAGCTGACATGCTGTGATATAACTGGAATACTGTTAAAAACGGTGTTAAGCCCAACTCACTCATTCATCATTTCCATCATTGTTCCTGCAGAGATAAAATAAAACAGAAAGGCTGCAGTAGACTAATCGTGAGGTGTCCTGACTGGTGTCTCGGGACCAGCTGTAATATTGGTTGAAGCAGCATGCAATCTAACCCACTCACACAACAATGAAACAATTGGGAAATAACAATAGCAACTTGGTGATATTTCATACTGTGGGGCATAGGTGGCCACAGTCATCTAAGGTACCGTAATTCACTGTCAGAGTTGCCTCTTTTGCCTGTGATTGTGGGTTTATATCCCCGAATCACCCCGATTATGTTTCTAGGTTGGTCAGCACCACACGTGCTCGTGGGCTTCTCCAAGTGGGAAACATCTAAGACCTGCATTCTTCAGGCTTTCCTCCCACATGCTCATAGCGGCATTATGCTAAACTTGATCACAAACTCTCTGTTATCATATTTGATATCTTCCATTACAACACATTTATTCATTATTTTGATAACCCATGCAAGATTCCCATTTCAATGTGTGACCTGATTACTTTGGTGGATTCAATGTGTGTCCTGATTACTTGGGTGGTTACAATGTGTGACCTGATTACTTGGATGGTTGCAATGTGTGACCTGGTTACTTGGGTGGTTACAATGTGTGACCTGATTACTTTGGTGGTTACAATGTGTGACCTGATTACTTTGGTGGTTACAATGTGTGACCTGATTACTTGGGTGGTTACAATGTGTGACCTGATTACTTTGGTGGTTGCAATGTGTGACTTGATTACTTTGGTGGTTACAATGTGTGACCTGATTACTTAGGTGGTTACAATGTGTGACCTGATTACTTGGGTGGTTACAATGTGTGACCTGATTACTTAGGTGGTTACAATGTGTGACCTGATTACTTGGGTGGTTACAATGTGTGACCTGACTACTGTGGTGGTTACAATGTGTGACCTGATTACTTGGGTGGTTACAATGTGTGACCTGATTACTTGGGTGGTTACAATGTGTGACCTGATTACTTGGGTGGTTACAATGTGTGACCTGATTACTTGGGTGGTTACAATGTGTGACCTGATTACTTAGGTGGTTACAATGTGTGACCTGATTACTTGGGTGGTTACAATGTGTGACCTGATTACTTAGGTGGTTACAATGTGTGACCTGATTACTTGGGTGGTTACAATGTGTGACCTGACTACTGTGGTGGTTACAATGTGTGACCTGATTACTTGGGTGGTTACAATGTGTGACCTGATTACTTGGGTGGTTACAATGTGTGACCTGATTACTTGGGTGGTTACAATGTGTGACCTGATTACTTGGGTGGTTACAATGTGTGACCTGATTACTTAGGTGGTTACAATGTGTGACCTGATTACTTGGGTGGTTACAATGTGTGACCTGATTACTTGGGTGGTTACAATGTGTGACCTGATTACTTGGGTGGTTACAATGTGTGACCTGATTACTTGGGTGGTTACAATGTGTGACCTGATTACTTAGGTGGTTACAATGTGTGACCTGATTACTTGGGTGGTTACAATGTGTGACCTGACTACTGTGGTGGTTACAATGTGTGACCTGATTACTTGGGTGGTTACAATGTGTGACCTGATTACTTGGGTGGTTACAATGTGTGACCTGATTACTTGGGTGGTTACAATGTGTGACCTGATTACTTTGGTGGTTACAATGTGTGACCTGATTACTTGGATGGTTACAGTGTGTGACCTGATTACTTGGGTGGTTGCAATATGTGACCTGATTATTGCTCAAGCCGTCAGCCAATGTTTTGTTTCATTAAGATTATTTTGAGGTTCCCATGGTATTGGAATGAGTGAGTTTAGTTTAACGCCGCTTTTAGCATCATTCAAGCAATGTCACGGCAGTGGGGACACCAGAAATGGGCTTCACACATGTGGGGAATTGAACCTAGGTACTCAGTGTGATGAACAAACACTTTAACCAGCCTCTCACTGAGATTATGTTGAGGTCACCATGATATAGGAATATTGCTGACGTACATAATGTAATATACACTCACTACTAGACTGATTGACTGCTACACAAGATACATATTAATCAGGAATTGTGTGACAGGTATGAGGCACATGGTTGGTGTCTATTATATGTTAGGTTGTGCCAAGCTGCATCACATGCACAGGGTTCCTGGTGGCGACTATGTTAAACCAAGCAAACACTCGATCCTCTACTGCAGGCAGGCAGTGACGCCTGCATACCAATTACAACAAAGTAATGACTGACCTGACCAAGGGTAGAACAGTAGGTGTTAACGGCCATGGTGTAAATGTCATCCCAGATGATGGAGTTAATTGACAGCCATTGATGAGAGGCACCTCCCAACTCTTCATAGCAGCAACTTTGGCAGGGACTCAACATCTTGGATGCAGCTGTCTGCGGATGCATCTCACGACACATATAGACTGTTTGCAAGCACTGTATATTACTTGGAGAATATAGCTGATAACATCATGGCTGCAGCTGTCTGTGGATGCATCTCATGACACATAGACTGTCTGCAGGCACTGTATATTTTTTGGAGAATATAGCTGATAACATCATGGCTGCAGCTATCTGTGGATGCATTCTGCCACATAGACTGTCTGCAGGCACTATATAATGTTAATTGGAGAATACAGCTGATAACATCATGGCTGCAGCTGTCTGTGGATGCATCTCATGACACTTAGACTGTCTGCAGGCACTGTATATTACTTGGAGAATATAGCTGATAACATCATGGCTGCAGCTGTCTGTGGATGCATCTCATGATACATAGACTGTCTGCAGGCACTGTATATTACTTGGAGAATATAGCTGATAACATCATGGCTGCAGCTGTCTGTGGATGCATCTCATTAAACATAGGCTGTCTGCAGGCACTGTATATTACTTGGAAAATATAGCTGATAACATTATGGCTGCAGCTGTCTGTGGATGCATCTCATGCCACACAGAATATCAACCAATTCAGATCTGCAATTAATAAATCCAAAGTAGAATTACTTCCAATGCAGCTGCTAATAATTTGTAGTTTGCATCAATTCGTCAGCAACAATTTAATAAATGGTTATTTTAAAAAGATGATTTCATATCAGTTTTCATTTTGTAACTGACCACTACTGACCCGTAGCTGACCATGCTGCTCAGCTGATTGCCTGCACTTCAACCTGGCAGCTGTCTTATGTTAAGAATTGCACATTAATATTAAAGGATGACTCAGCTTTTCTGATTGATCAGGCAAAAAGATTTAAATAATGTGAAAAATAACCATAGTTGACCAATCTGTAATCTCAGATGAATGATTTCTGCTACCAATATAGGTCAAGGGTTTGACTGACATATACATATCCGACTCTATACACATGTTATCAAGCATAGAAATGAAGTGTTTGCACTTCATCTGTACCAGGGCAGTAGGGTGGCCTTAGTGATTGAGTCGCATCATGCAGAACCATGAGTTTGAATCCCTACATGCCTACAGTGTGTCAAGCCTTCTTAGGGTGTCCTCTGTGATCAGGTGTGCAA
The DNA here is from genome assembly GCF_023055435.1 of Haliotis rufescens. Lineage (NCBI taxonomy): Eukaryota > Metazoa > Mollusca > Gastropoda > Lepetellida > Haliotidae > Haliotis > Haliotis rufescens. The sequence continues at coordinate 58,839,283 of NW_025964223.1, forward strand.
TACTGATTAAGCATTGTGAAACCATACTCACTCACTCACTCACTCACTCACTCGTACTCACCTTAGAACACACAGGGGGCGGTGGGGTAGCCTAGTGGTTAAAGTGTTCGCTCGTCACACCGAAGACCCAGGTTCCATTCCCCACATGGGTACAATGTGTGAAGCCCATTTCGGGTGTCTACTGTGATATTGCTTGAATATTGCTAAAAGTGGTGAAAAACACTACTCACTCACTTAGGATAAACCGGGCTCAAATCTCTGTAAACAGAGACCATAAAATAGAATATTTTATGGTCTCTGCTGTGAATGGTTACCCACTATTTATCAATTGAAAGTTTGGCAACGGACAACCTTGGACTGTATTTCATAACTATATATGCCTCATAAATATCAGGGGGCAGTCAGGTAGCCTAGTGGTTAAAGTGTTCGCTCATCATGCCGAAGACCCAGGTTCCATTCCCCACATGGGTGCAATGTGTGAAGCCCATTTCTCAGGTGTCTACTGTGATATTGCAGGAATATTGCAAAAAGCGGCATAAAATCAAACAAACTCACTCATTCATGAATATCAGTGAGCATTTATCTTATGTCCAACCTTTGCTTCACTGGAATGAAGATGCTACCTGAGATAGCAAGGATTTGATATTTGGCCAAGATGTTCCAAGCGCTGCAACATGTGCAATGTCTTTGAAGATCAGCAGCAAAACCATTCTCTGTGGTCCATTAATATACTGGTAGTCAAACTGGTGAGGCTGCAGAGTATACTAAGTTATTCTCATCTAGCTGTGCAAGGGATCAGTATATGAGGGGGTGTATTGCTTCAAATCTGCTCTATTAGATTTGGCATGACTGGAAATGGATGAGTTAGCTCCCTAGCAACATTGTGGCCTGTAGCCTAGTCAAGGCTGGGCTATAAATAGCTGCTTGCAGCATCAGTGTGAGAGTGTCCTCAGAGTAGTCAGGGAGCCAGCCAAGTGGGTTTGAACAGGGATTACTGACAGCGTTAATTAGGAGACAATGGAAGATTATGAAAGTAAGTGTAAGGTTAGTGTAGCGTGGTGTCAAGGTGTGGCGCCACTGGTGCGGGAGATTGTAGTCGTGTGCTTGGCATGTTCGGGTAGAAACAACATTCACACCAGATTATATTCAGTGGGATGTTTCCAGAACACTTGTTGGGCTTTACTGTAGCTAATCATATGTTTTATGTTGAGTTTTGTGAAAGTGCCAGTATGGTTTTATGTGAGGTGTCGGATACAGGTTCTGTCTTCTTGTGTTGGAGATATCTGCCTGGGTTGTGTACACTTGTCACAACTGCCTCCTAGACCGCCTCCGTGGTCTAGTGGTAGAGCGTCCGCCCGGAGAGCGGAAGGTCCAGGGTTCGATCCCGGGCCGCGTCATACAAAAAGACGTTTAAAGATTGTACTTGTTGTTACCCTGTCTGGCGCTCGGCATTAAGGGGCTAAAACAAGGACTGGTCGGCTCGGAGTCAGTATACTGTGTCTGAGTGAGGTATTCATGTTAAACTGCGGCATGGTATCTCAGTGAGCTAGCACTATAAATCGGCATCAGTCCGGACTAGTACAAGCAGCCACACACACACATACACGTGCATGCACGTCGCTATATAAGTGCAATAATCTTGGACGCGACGTTAAACCCAATTTCACCTCACCTCACAACTGCCTCCATGGTGCAGTGGATGGAGTGTTGGTCCACACAGAAGAATACCGGGGTTCGATCCCCTGGAGCTTCTCAACGTTATGGGACTAATACAAGGACTGGTGGGCTCGTAGTCAGTATACTGTGTCTGAGTTGGGTATCCATGTTAAACTGCGGCATGGTATCTCAGTGCGCTGGCAGTATAAAACTGAAATTAGTCCTGACTAGTACAAGCAGCCACACAGCTGTGTATGCATGTCACTATAGAAGTGCAATAATCTCATCTGTATTTTACAAGTTTACAAGGAGCAAGTTGTGGCTATGAACCATGACTAATCATGCTAATCAATTTTGAAATATTACTTTATGTCCACATTTTCTAGATGCAAATGGTAGAACATGTATTACAAACTTGCGTCACTATTACATTAACTTCTATCAAAGATGCATATAGATTTATATACGTCTTTGCTTCTATTAAACTGATGTATGTGGTGGATTTCCTATTACTGTAGCAATGATTGTCAGGATCGTCAAAGCCAAATGCAGTTTGGCCTGGGTTCTATTCAATATATTGGGCCCTATGAGAAGCAGTCTTTATTCCTGGCATAGTAGATATGACAGTGACTGAATGATTGATTTTCTCTATGACCATCATCTAGTTATGGAATGCTACATATACTTACTAAGTAGCCATGGCGCCATAAAGAAAGATGTGATGTGCGCAGAACATTGAATTCTCTCTTACAGAGCTGAACCTAGACTAACATTTAGTCTCTGAAATCTTATATTACACAATATCCTTCTTGACTCTAAAAATAAAATGAAAATTCCCTATGCTGATTTCAGAGTGTGGAATAGAGCTAGCTTGAGCTGGCTAGACTTGCTTTTGTATGCATATCTTGATTTTGTTTTTTCATAAAATAAATATATTCAACGGTCATGGTGCAGGACAAAGCTGAACCAGGCGAGAAGTATTCAAATGTAACCAGATAGTTATGGCCTGTGTGCACAATACAATACTTGATCATTTGATACTTTTATTGTACATGCATGTTCTCAGGAACTGTATCTTCCATCAAGGGAAAGGAGACTCCATGGCACCTCCCACCCCTTCTGCGTGTGACTACCATTCAGTGACCACCTCATACTGTCACAGCGCTTTCAGATAATTTTAGAATTTACAGTGACCTTGTTTCTGGCAATTATCACTGCGCATAATAAGCCTTGTGTCAGCTGTGTTTGTGATATTTATTAATGTAACAGTATACAGGGACATCAGCTGTATCAATTTGAAGGGTAAAATTGCAGAAGTCATTGTGCATGTGTTGCTTCACTCTGGATCTAGACTTTGCCCTGGACCCTGTGCCAGGACCAGGGTCCCATTCTACAAAACGATTGTAGGGCTACGACTGTCATATGTCATATGTTACGGTGTGTGTGTTACAATCGTAGGGCTACAACTGTCATATGTCATATGTTACAGTGTGTGTGTGTGTGTTACAATCGTAGGGCTACGACTGTCATATGTCATATGTTACAGTGTGTGTGTGTGTTACAATTGTAGGGCTACGACTGTCATATGTCATATGTTACAGTGTGTGTGTGTGTGTGTGTAACAATCGTAGGGCTACAACTGTCATATGTCATATGTTACAGTGTGTGTGTGTGTGTTACAATCGTAGGGCTACGACTGTCATATGTCATATGTTACAGTGTGTGTGTGTGTTACAATTGTAGGGCTACGACTGTCATATGTCATATGTTACGGTGTGTGTGTGTGTGTGTGTTACAATCGTAGGGCTACAACTGTCATATGTCATATGTTACTGTGTGTGTGTGTGTTACAATCGTAGGGCTACAACTGTCATATGTCAGATGTTACAGTGTGTGTGTGTTACAATCGTAGGGCTACGACTGTCATATGTCATATGTTACAGTGTGTGTGTGTGTTACAATCGTAGGGCTACAACTGTCATATGTCATATGTTACAGTGTGTGTGTGTGTGTTACAATCGTAGGGCTACGACTGTCATATGTCATATGTTATGGTGTGTGTGTGTGTTACAATTGTAGGGCTACGACTGTCATATGTCATATGTTACGGTGTGTGTGTTACAATCGTAGGGCTACAACTGTCAGATGTCATATGTTACGGTGTGTGTGTGTGTGTTACAATCGTAGGGCTACGACTGTCAGATATCATAAAGTTACAGTGTGTGTGTGTGTGTGTGTTACAATCGTAGGGCTACAACTGTCATATGTCATATGTTACGGTGTGTGTGTTACAATTGTAGGGCTACAACTGTCATATGTCATATGTTACGGTGTGTGTGTGTGTGTTACAATTGTAGGGCTACGACTGTCATATGTCATATGTTATGGTGTGTGTGTGTGTTACAATTGTAGGGCTACGACTGTCATATGTCATATGTTATGGTGTGTGTGTGTGTTACAATTGTAGCGCTACGACTGTCATATGTCATATGTTACAGTGTGTGTGTTACAATTGTAGGGCTACAACTGTCATATGTCATATGTTATGGTGTGTGTGTGTGTTACAATTGTAGGGCTACAACTGTCATATGTCATATGTTACAGTGTGTGTGTTACAATTGTAGGCTACAACTGTCATATGTCATATGTTACGGTGTGTGTGTGTGTTACAATTGTAGGGCTACAACTGTCATATGTCATATGTTACGGTGTGTGTGTGTGTGTTACAATTGTAGGGCTACAACTGTCATATGTCATATGTTACGATGTGTGTGTGTGTTACAATTGTAGGGCTACAACTGTCATATGTCATATGTTATGGTGTAGGTGTGTGTTACAATTGTAGGGCTACGACTGTCATATGTCATATGTTATGGTGTGTGTGTGTGTTACAATTGTAGCGCTACGACTGTCATATGTCATATGTTACAGTGTGTGTGTTACAATTGTAGGGCTACAACTGTCATATGTCATATGTTATGGTGTGTGTGTGTGTTACAATTGTAGGGCTACAACTGTCATATGTCATATGTTACAGTGTGTGTGTTACAATTGTAGGCTACAACTGTCATATGTCATATGTTACGGTGTGTGTGTGTGTTACAATTGTAGGGCTACAACTGTCATATGTCATATGTTACGGTGTGTGTGTGTGTGTTACAATTGTAGGGCTACAACTGTCATATGTCATATGTTACGATGTGTGTGTGTGTTACAATTGTAGGGCTACAACTGTCATATGTCATATGTTATGGTGTAGGTGTGTGTTACAATTGTAGGGCTACGACTGTCATATGTCATATGTTACAGTGTGTGTGTTACAATCGTAGGGATACGACTGTCATATGTCATATGTTACGGTGTGTGTGTGTGTGTTACAATTGTAGGGCTACAACTGTCATATGTCATATGTTATGGTGTAGGTGTGTGTTACAATTGTAGGGCTACGACTGTCATATGTCATATGTTACAGTGTGTGTGTTACAATTGTAGGGCTACAACTGTCATATGTCATATGTTATGGTGTGTGTGTGTGTTACAATTGTAGGGCTACAACTGTCATATGTCATATGTTACAGTGTGTGTGTTACAATTGTAGGCTACAACTGTCATATGTCATATGTTATGGTGTGTGTGTGTGTTACAATTGTAGGGCTACGACTGTCATATGTCATTTGTTATGGTGTGTGTGTGTGTGTGTTACAATCGTAGGGCTACAACTGTCATATGTCATATGTTATGGTGTGTGTGTGTGTTACAATTGTAGGGCTACGACTGTCATATGTCATATGTTACAGTGTGTGTGTTACAATCGTAGGGCTACAACTGTCATATGTCATATGTTATGGTGTGTGTGTGTGTTACAATCGTAGGGCTACGACTGTCATATGTCATATGTTACAGTGTGTGTGTTACAATCGTAGGGCTACAACTGTCATATGTCATATGTTACGGTGTGTGTGTGTTACAATTGTAGGGCTACAACTGTCATATGTCATATGTTACGGTGTGTGTGTGTGTGTGTTACAATTGTAGGGCTACAACTGTCATATGTCATATGTTACGGTGTGTGTGTTACAATCGTAGGGCTACAACTGTCATATGTAATATGTTACGGTGTGTGTGTGTGTTACAATCGTAGGGCTACAACTGTCATATGTCATATGTTACGGTATGTGTGTTACAATCGTAGGGCTACGACTGTCATATGTCATATGTTACGGTGTGTGTGTGTGTTACAATCGTAGGGCTACAACTGTCATATGTCATATGTTACGGTGTGTATGTTACAATCGTAGGGCTACAACTATCATATGTCATATGTTACGGTGTGTGTGTGTGTGTTACAATTGTCTTTGCGCTACAATCGTTTTGTGGAACGGAGCCCTGGTCCTGACCGTGGACTCCTGGACCTGACCATGGACTCCGGGACCTGACCATGGACTCCTGGACCCTGGCTATGTTGATCTCACTCCTTGCATCTCCTCACTGCGTGTCAACATTGTGGCTGACAGCTCTGTTACGTGTGGACATGAGACAGTTGCACCAACACTGGCTTGAGAACTCATGTCATCATGATCATCAGAAAAAAGGATTTGCCAATTCAGTTCGTATTACACGAGACCCTATTTTGTTATGAACAAAACATGTGTTTTCAAGCAAAGTATGTAGTGCTGGGCAAACATGAATGGTTACTGCCTTTAATCCAGTCTGATTGATGGAAGGAGCAAGCAGAAAGTAATATTGTTTGTGACGCCATCCAATCTCATTAAAATCAAATCTTAGTGTTTTTGCTGCTGCCAAACAGAGATCTGACTACATCACATTACAGGTCACGTCAGAACGACCGTTCATGAACTTTGACCGACCAATGAAATGACTGACAAGAAATCGACATTAGCCAATCAGAAGGCAGCTTTCTCGAGCTTTACGACACAAGTTTCAAACTGGCGACTACGCTTCAAAACATATTTTGACGTATTCTCGATTGCAAATTTTACACCTGATAAGAAGAAAGTTCTGGAATGGCTTACAGATGACCTAGATTGTATGGATATAATCATAAAAACCCGTAACTGTCGTTCAGAATACCCTCTGTTAAATATTTCGAGGTTGCATGATTAGAAAACACTTTCCAACTGTCACTTTCATGATCTGGTAAGCGACGCTCTGATTGGTTGAATGAAAGGTAGTTCTGACGTGACCCGTAATGGGATGTTCTCAGAACTTTGTTTAGCGGTAGTGAGAACTAAGATCTGATTTTAATGAGATTGTGATGCCAACTTATATTAACTCTGTTTGTGACGTCATCTAAAATCAACTGATGTGTTATTGTTTGCAGGTTTGCAGTTTGTTCCCTTCCGGACCATCCACAACAAGCCGGACCCATTCAACACCATACGAGCCAACTGCTGGATTGGCCACCTGCCTGTGGAGGTCAAGCTGACCAAACACGAGAAGCATGTGTCCAAGATGCTCAACCCTTACCTGTAAGTAGTATGTAGTTGGGATTGATCCCTTGGGGATTCTGGGTTAGATCAGGTTCCCAGAAACCTATACTGGTTGCAAGATCTTTGCTCATAATATCAATGCCTGGATTGTCTGGTCCAGACTTGATTATTTACAGGCCACCATCGCATAGCTCGAATATTGCTGAGTGCAGCGTCAGATGACAAACAAACAAGTTAATATTGTCTCAATTTTTTGTCCAGCAAGTCATTAAGTAGATTACTTCCCTTAGTTAAACAGGATCTGTCGATCATCTGTGTATAATTTTTCACAATAAGTTTACACGATACACAATTTGACGTTCATCCGTTTTTATGAGACTGTATTTGGAAATGACGTTAACACTGATGGACTGCTTATACCTTCTTGGAGACCTGTGAAGGTCCGGGGTAGAATAGGTCTTCAGCAACCCATGCTTGCCGTAAAAGGCGACTATGCTTGTCATAAAAGGCCACTAACGGGATCGGGTGGTCAGGCTCGCTGACTTGGTTGAAGCATGTCATCGATCCCAAATGCGTGGATTGATGCTAATGATATCAATCACTGGATTGTCTGGTCCAGACTCAATTATTTACAGACCGCCGTCATATAGCTGGAATATTGCTGAGTGCGGCGTTAAACAACAAACCAACCAAAACCAACATTCCTGGGGGAACCCCTGGGAATTCCCTAGCACGAATACATACAGAATCGTTGTTTCTGATCATTAAGACCTTTTAATCTTGATCTCCATGTTTAGCATACATCCTCGCTACGATCCATCTCAGTGAGCAACACGTAGAAATGCACATCCAAACTATCGTAGTATTGACTCGATCCGTGACTACGCAGACAGCGACAGTTATCAGCAATCTATGAATTTATCTATGTATCTTATTTGACACATCTTTAAAATTACCTTCAATGATTGGCCAATCCATTAATGATGACTGCCACATGTAACCACCACAGGTTCATTAACAACTTCGGAATCTGTCTCGTCATGTCTTGTTGTTGGCCATTTTGATGCCTTGTACTTGATGTAAATGTATTACGAAACGCTATTACTGTGACTGATCTGCTGAGGTCCGATGATGATGTTATTTGAATATTTTGTTGTACACAAACTACAACAGATGTTCCTGTAGAACAAGATGAGCATGCATATGCTCACGTCATCTCACTTTTTGAAGGAACTATTATATTCCATGATACAGCTGGTCGTGGTATGGCCGTCAGTGTGAACATGAAGTCACAGATACTGAATAAAATTGTGTACAGATCTTGGCCTACATCCTTTCAGATTATAAAATGGTGACTCAAAGAGTTATCAGAATTGATTTGCACTTTAAAGATCCAAATAACTTGCGATAACGTGCAGATTTTGACATTTTTTCAGTCGCCGTTCACCAGTGCCCACACAGCTGCAGTTGCAAGGCACTGACAATTGATGCTGAAAATAAAATTTATTCATAAAATTTCATAAACGTCAATAGTTGTTGGAAATTTGTAATCCTTCCTGATGTAGTGAATAGCAGCTGGGTGATAGTATTTAGTTCCACCTAACCTGTAATTACAATGATCTTTTTGTTACTTTCTTATAGAGATGGAAAAAGTTGTATGGGATGCCCTTTGTCATGATCTGACATGTGGTCTTGGGTGCTGTGCTGTTGTGCTTGAATCACCTGTATGGTCCTTGTTGTGTCAGCGTCTTACCATGCTCAACACTCACTCACTCACTCACTCACTCACTCACTCACTCACTCACTCACTCACTCACTCACTCACTCACTCACTCACTCACTCACTCACTCACTCACTCACTCACAATGATTGGATATTCAATGAAATACTTTTCAAAGCAGTCTTGAACACAATGCCCTCTGTGATTCGATCTCCTCCAGGGACCTGTTGTTTGTAAGATTACATTTCAGGTTTGCATGCTGATCCTTTCTCAGCACTCTCCAGTTTAGATATGTTGATTTTAAAACTGCAAATGGGTTCAAACTGAAAACAGACAGTAAATAAATCTGTTTTAATGTATTTTGCTGACACACGTGTGGTTTGTAGTCCATTTTTTTCTGTGGTCTTCTTACACTGGATCGATAGAGCTTGGCCCCTCAGCGCAACAAAGTCTGTCAGTTGATAACAAAGTTGTGTCATGATTGATTTGCAAATGAGTTCCTTGGACTTTCATTAAACTGGATCGATGAATCTTCTTTTGTAGACTTTCTTGGAAAGTTTTCAAGATGCCGGATGGAAAAGATAAAAAATAATTCAAAATATTGTCAGGGTTAGTTTGAGATTATGTTCCTTACATAAACTTGCAACAGAAGTACAGACGAAAAGGGCTTCAAAATAAGCAATCATTTTTTTCTTTTTGTCAATCCTCTGGAGGTTCCAGCTGAGAATGGGTCCATAATACCCCCTGATTGAACCAATGGGATTTGGTGGTCAGGCTCTGTGTCTGGGCTGATTAGGGGTCTTCATACCCCAATAGCATACATTGGTGCTCATGATTTCAGTCACTGGTTTACCTGGTCAAGATTCAATTAGTTACGAGCATACAGGCTACTGTGGGTGGAACATTGCTGACTGGCTTAAGCAATATTCATTCACTTCCTCGTTCATTTTTTGTCTGCATGGTTTCAGACATCTTCCCGAGGCAAGGGTGTTAACTGACTTTAAAAGTCCAGTTTCCACCCTTGCCGAACTAGGCTGGAATTCATAGCTCCACCAGTGATTATAACGAGTTATGTCCCTTCTAAGCCTCTCTCTATGGACCAATCAGATTCCACCTCTCATATCACTTGCATTTGTTTCAAACAAAATGGCGGCACCCAGTCAAGACAATGTGATCAAGAATCAAGATCTATATTGTGATCAAACGGGTCTTACATCGCAAAGTGCATCAAATCACGTGGGCACCTTGATAAAAAGATTTGGAAAATACCTGCTGACAACAAGTTGGCGGTGCACATTCTTTGCAAATCCTGCAATCGACCAAAATCTGCATGACAGCATACTAACCAGATTTTGATTTCATATACAAGAATTCTCACAATTCATTCTGCGTTCTAGGTACACCATTGAGGTAAAGCATGGGGACTTTGAGTGGACGGTGAAGCGGAGGTACAAACACTTCCGCCAGCTGCACGACGCCCTGACGCTGTACCGTGCCAGATACAGACTGCCAATACCCAAGAAAGAGTAAGTCGTCCTGCTACACTCAGCTCTCTAGTGCTCGCGTTACACGATTTTGTTTTGAATAAAACCTGCTCAGTAGGTGGCATAACGTGATAAAAAATTAATTCCTGATATTTTTTCCCGTCTTTTTTTCAGAAGGTTTTCTGGACCATGTTCATTAACCTTGTCTTCTTGGCCTTTATATTTGATGTTATATATGCATACCTTTTCGGGTACATGTATGAATAATTTTTGTAAGGTAGATGTCTAACAAAATTGTTGTGTGTGTTCTTTGAACATTTTCTAGTATTTGAACTTGTATCATTTGGGGCTTTTAGGAATAGGAAGACACTGCTTTCAAATTTCTTTTGCTTTAATTTTTATAGGGTTGGCTGATCTATAATTCTATTTTGAAATAATCATTGCTTACTTGTTGGCTTATCTGAGTTTGTCAAAATTTAAGTGACAACACCCTTTCCATAACTACAAGAAATCTTTGTTGAAAGCAGAGTTGATTGTACAATTCTGACTGTATCTTGAGCATGTTTAACTAACACGAGTATGGTTGGCGTGGTTGATTAGCGTGCATCTGGTAGTCAGATGTGCGCCATATGATGTGAAAATGTTTCAAAAAAGACTCATGGAAGGGCTTCAAAATAAGCAATAATTGTTTTCTTTTTGTCCATCCTCTGGAGGTTCTAGCTGAGAATGGGTCTGTAATACCCCCTGATTGAACCAATGGGATTTGGTGGTCAGGCTCTGTGTCTGGGCTGATTAGGGGTCTTCATACCCCAGTAGCATACACTGGTGCTCATGATTTCCATCACTGGTTTACCTGGTCAAGATTCAATTAGTTACGAGCGTACAGGCTACTGTGGGAAGGCTCCTTGAATGGACGCTGGTCCTGAAATAAGTTCCCCTCAACAAAAATCACTTAACAGTGGTTGCTATTTGGTGCTGTAGTTGTTGTATTGGAGAAATCACTTAAATCTGTTGATTCTAACTAGAGTTAACGCACCCCAAAGGCTCAGAATCTAACAAAAAGCGTGATGTGATCATGATGGTTTAATGTCTTGTAATGTTGTGGTAGACTGTAGCAAACCAGACTGATGCTAGACACATTGGGGATATTGCCCTGAGATGATTCTACTCCCACAGTTATCTGCTGTCACTTCTCTTTCAAGTCCAAGATCAATTCCTTCACTAAATTACTTTGGCTCCTGAATTCCTGTGTGTATTGGAGGAACAATCAGGCCGTCAATAGATGTACATAGTTTTCCCTGTGACCACACCTCGTATTAATAACCTAGAGTTACTGCTCCCAAGGCCAGCGCTGTGTATTCAGTCGTCAGTTATTTTTGCATATTTAATCAGTGGGTAATTTGTCCCTTGATACCTTCATGAATCAGAAGTAAATGATTCAGAAACCTAAAACATATTCCTGGAAAAAGGTCATTAAACATATACTGATGAACACAAATAATGGAATAAATGGTGTTTTCAGCTGCTGTCAGCAATATTCCATCTGCTTCGGTTACAACGGGATGGGCTGAACAGGGATTTGGGTCAAACTGCAGGGGTTTGGCTGAACTGGTGTTTGGTACAGGTGATGGGCCAACTGGGATTGGGGTCAAACTGCAAGGGTTGGGCTGAACTGGGGTTTGGTACAGGTGATGGGCCAACTGGGATTGGGGTCAAACTAAGGGGGTTGGGCCGAACTGGGGTTTGGTACAGGTGATGGGCCAACTGGGATTGGGGTCAAACTGCAGGGGTTGGGCTGAACTGGGGTTTGGTACAGGTGATGGGCCAACTGGGATTGGGGTCAAACTAAGGGGGTTGGGCCGAACTGGGGTTTGGTACAGGTGATGGGCCAACTGGGATTGGGGTCAAACTAAGGGGGTTGGGCTGAACTGGGTTTTGGTACAGGTGATGGGCCAACTGGGATTGGGGTCAAACTAAGGGGTTGGGCTGAACTGGGGTTTGGTACAGGTGATTGGCCAACTGGTTTTGGGTCAAACTGAGGGGGTAGTTTGAAAAGGGGATCGATTGATCTTGGGGTTGGTTGACCTTGGATTTGGACTATGGGTCGGTGGGATGAGGGGTTAGTTGAACTTGGAGTTGGTTGAACTAGGGGTGGGTTGGACTAGGGACTAGTTGAACATGGGGTTGGTTTGACTAGGGTTTTGTTGGACTAGGGTTTGGTTGAACTTGGGGTTGGTTGGATGTAGGGTTGGTCAAACTTGGGGCTGGTTGGACTAGGGGTTAGTTGAACTTGGGGTTGGTCAGAATAGGGTTTGGTTGAATTAGGGGTTGGTTGATTTAGGTTGGACTAGGGATTGTTTGAACTAGGGTTTGGTCAGAATTGGGTTATGAGTCAGACTAGGGTTTGTTCAAACAGGACAGTGAGTAGATAGGGGTAGATTGGGCCTTGAAAGTATGGAAAATCTCTCACTCACACCTGGACATAGATTCCTTGTTCCGCTTTCTTTTCACTTTTGCAAACATGTTTCCATGACGACAGTTTGTTATTGCGCTGATATGTTCTATAAGATGCAATATCCAACTACTCACACATTATGTCCATAAAGTGTAGGATGTCCATTGAGAACAGGATGTCCATACTGTGTAGGATGTCCATATGGTCTCTCTACAATGGTTTTAAGTATGCAGCCGTGCGATAATGAAGGATGTGGCACTCACCATGGGGTTCAGACATGGATTTGGTTGTGCACATCTGTGTTTCTGTTACTTATTTTCCTTTACAAAGGACCGCCTCCGTGCTCTGGCGGATAGTGCTCCTGCACGGAGAGCAGAAGGTCGGGGGTTTGATCCTCGGCCACATCATACCAAAAGATGTAAAAAGATGGTACTTGTGGTCACCCTGCCTGGCGCTCGGCATTAAGGGGTTAAAACAAGGACTGGTCGGCTCGGAGTCAGTATACTGTGTCTGTGTGGGGTTTTCCTGATGAACTGCGGCATGGTTTCTCAGTGAGCTAGCACTATAAAATCGGCATTAACCAGCAACCGGCCACACACACACATGCATGCACGTCGCTATATAAGTGCAATAATCTTGACCGCAACATTAAACCCAATTTCACCTCACCAACCTCACCTTCCCCCGAATACATCTACACCTATTTGACAATCTCTTGTGTCCCCCACCGTGATATTGCTGGAATATTGCTAAAAGCGGCGTAAAACCATACTCACTCACTCACTATTTGACAATCATCAAGTATCCAAAATATCGAAATTATTGTATCTATATATTTCCCTGATGATCATTGATAGTTATTTTACCAGGTAAGAAAAGATTTTATTCAAGGAATGTTGGCTATATAACAAGTCATTGATGACTTAAAAAGTATTGAATTGTTACAGTTCCGATAAATTAGAGTGTTTACTAAGTATCATCTTCCTGAGGCAAGGGAGTTCACTAACTATAAAAGTCCAGTTTCCACCCTTGCTGAAATAGACTTTATGGAGTTATATTTTGGCTGGACTAACAAGTCTATGCATAGTCAAATCCAAATCGCTTAACAAAATTGATATCCGGTTCGTAAACTGCCATGCAGATTTCGGGTGATTGCAGGATTTACATAGCATGTGTACCACCAACAAATATTTTATGTGTTTAACCAACATGCTCACATGATTTGATGCACTTTACGAAGTAAGACCTATTTTATCACAGTATAGATTTTGATTATCAATCAGATCGTCTTGACTGGGAGCCACCATTTTGTTTAAAGCAAATGCAAGTGATATGAGAGGTGGACTCTGATAGGTCAGCAGGAAGGACATAGAAGGGACAAAACTCATAATAGCCACTGGTGGCGCTACAATCGAGCCCAGAAATTTCAGCCTTGTTTGGCAAGGGTGGAAACTGGAATTTTACAGTCCGTTAATTCCCTTGCCTCGGGAAGATGACTCAATGTTAGTGAATATGGTTGTGTTACATTACCTGCTAACACTTTGCTTCCAGATATGTTGGATCATGGACCCCCTTGCTCAGGTTCTTTGGACTTTCATTGATTTCTAGAAATCATTTTTATTTTTTATATATTTTCTTGTGACATATACCGCTACAAGATGCTATTGTGTGCGGCTGATAGAGCTGCGATAATAGCTGCAATTATTATCTGCTCAGTAATGTGTCTGTTTAAAGGTCAGCTTAATCCTGCATGCTCTATGCTTTCATCTGGAAGTATGGATAGAAATCTTAGATATTACATACAGTATTGTATTTCTTCAATATTTCTATTGTAATGACTTTTTAGAATGCATGATTAGCTTGTGTTTCTACAGAGAGCTGCCTCAGAAGTATTTGATTCAGCCAACATTGGATATTGATACATGTATTGAAAACTACTAATTTCCATGAGAACTTTTCAAGGATAGAGTTACATATATCTAAAGTATAGGCAGGTGTAGGGTCCCCTTGGTCTGATAGCGTCTCAGGTGCCAGTTAACGAGTGCAGGATGAGATACTACATTTTTTGTTCACCAATTTTTACATTTATACCTCCATCATTGCAAAAATATGTTGAAGTCAATTCTTACATGAATAAAGCTATGTACTGACTGGATGACCAAACCACCTGTAGAAACTTGGAATATTAACCTAATTTGTATACTGGCTTATTTGGGAGCACGGGTGGCCAAGTCATCTAAGGCACCGCGATTTGCTGTGCAGAGTTGCGTCCCTTGGCGCGACAGAAACCTATGATTGTGGTTTCTAATCCCGGTTCACCCCAATTATGTTTCTAGGTATGTCAGCACCATACTCGTGCTCGTGTGTTTCACCGAAGTGGTAAACGTTTCAGACCTGCATCACTTCGGGCTTTCCTCCCACATTAAGCTGACATGCTTTGATATAACTGGAATACTGTTAAAAGCGGCATTAAACCCAACTCACTCACTCACTACCTGTACAAACATGGAGTCCTACATGCACAATGTATTTTTGATAATGACACTATCAGCTGTGCTAACTTGGAATATTGCACCAAGTTTGGGAAGGTTTGTCAATGTCATTGTAAAGTGTTATGTGGGGGATTTTTTCATTTCATATTTTAAACAGAAATCTGTTGGTCCAAAGTTGGTTATACATGATTAAGATCAGTTCTGTGTAATAGAACCACAAGAGAGAAAAGAAAGATCATCACGACCTGAATATGTGAAGATTCCGGGTTAGAATTGGTCATCAGCAACCCATGCTTGTCGTAAGAGGCGACCAACGGAATCGGGTGGTCAGGCTGATCCACCTCTTGCAAATGTGTAGATCGATGCTCATGGTGTCAATCACTGATTTGTCTGTCAAGACTCAATTATTTACAGACCTCCGTCATATAGCTGGAATATTGCTGAGTGTGGCGTTACAACAACAAACAAACAAAAAACAAACCAAGAATATATGATCATGTTCATTCTTGTTCCAATGGGTAATCGCACCATTGAGATCATTAGAATGATGACCAATCAAGGAAGGTCGAGAAACAGTTTTTCGCACCCTAAATATTGGTAATGTAGGATCTGGTTTAAGTGTTTTATGATTGGATAAATGTCTGGATTTGTCATTCCAACTCAGAATGGAGCGTTATTTGTTATCAAATTACATATTTATACCCCTGTTTACGAAGTAAATCGGGGGTATATAGCGTTCCGTTCGTCCGTCCTTCTGTCCGTCCGTCCTTCCTTCCGTCCGTCCGTCCTTCCGCCCAAGCTTTTGTACGGCCCATAACTTTTTAACCATGCACCCTAGCTTCACCAAACTTGTTACACACATTTACCACAATGAGTACTTGTGCCTTTTGCTTGTTTGAAGATTCTGAACTTTTTAATTTTTGCCGTTTCCATGGAAACATTAAAAAACTTAAACTTTTAAGGTGGGTCTTTTGTACGGCCTATATCTTTTTAACTATGCACCCTAGCTTCACCAAACTTCCTACACACATTAACCACAATGAGTACTTGTGCCTTTTGCTAGTTTGAAGATTCTGAATTTTTTTAATTTTGCTGTTTCCATGGAAACATTAGAAACTTAAACTTTTAGGGTGGGTATTTTGTACGGCCTATATCTTTTTTAACCATGCACCCTAGCTTCACCAAACTTGCTACACACATTAACCACAATGAGTACTTGTGCCTTTTGCTAGTTTGAAGATTCTGAATTTTTTTATTTTTGCCGTTTCCATGGAACCATGGTGAAACATAAATTTTTGGTAGAGTTTTTGTACGATCTATGTTTACAATATTATGTATCCTAGCTTCAGCAAACTTGCTACATTAACCGCTATGATTGTTTTTTTTATCTTTTATAAGATTCTGAAAGTTTTGTCTTTTGCTGTTTTCATGGAAACATGGAATTTAGAAATTTTGATGACTGGTTTTGTATAGCTAATATATTTTCAAAAATTGTTTCCACACATGTAGATCATCATAAGTATCTGTGCTTTGTGATAGTTTGAATTTATGAATTCTTTACCATATCTGTTAAGGCTAGATGGAAATTATTAATTTATTGATTTTCTTATATGATATTGTTCCATTTTTTTATGTGTTTTTTTTATCAACAATTTTTGGTCCTTTTGATAATTCTTCTTATCAAATTTTTATTCAAAGGTGTTCATGGTGATCTACTTCCTCGTAGTGAACACTGGTAACATGGGAGATTTGGGGGGGGGGGGGGGGGGGGGGGGGCATTTAAAACATTTAAGTTAAAATCAGTTAGAAATATGTAATATTTCATTAATAAACCAACTATTTACTATTTGTTGTTGACCAGCGGGGATAACGGGGGTATGTGAGCTTTGCTCACTTCTTTCTTGTTGTTATTGTATCCATGCCTTTGTAGGGATGATGTCAGTATTGAGTGTTATTCATTGTCAAAACACATAGGATGTCCTATGTTCCAAGTTTGCACAGTTGAATTGGTCAATCCAAGCTGGTATTGAGTGTTATTCATTGTGAAAAAAACAAATAGGGTGTAATATTCCATGCTTGTAAGAAGAATTAACCATTTTGGATTTTTTAGTTTACTTGTATTTTCTATATAGCCTCATGAGAAAATGTGGTCCTGAATGTCTCCTGCCAAATACATGAAAACCTGCCACACGCAATCAAAGATATATACCATGATAATGTAGCTCTTTTTCTCCATAGCTATAGTGTTACATAAAGAGAAACAGTCACACTAAACGGCCGTTGCTCAATACATGAATGCTTGTCACGCAACTCTATATGCGGTAACCCCACACTCCAGCACTGGGCGAGCAGTCATTTATTATCTGCAGCTATAATCTAACGTTGGAAAGATGCATGCAACTCGTTAACAAGCACCTGCAATGCTATCAGACAGACGCCCTACACCTGCTGATTCCTGGTAGGCAGGGAATTGATATCAACCCTTGATTGTCAAACATGGCACTCTGACCCACAGCAATAGGCAGTAGCCCAGCTTAAAGCAATTCAATGAGAACATTTTGTATTGAAAAAAGATTGGTGGTAAAAAAAAATTAATTTTGTCCCAAGATTTAACTTAACAGCTCCAGTTGTACAATGTAATGTTCCATTCTTTCGGAAACAATAATATTTAGTTTCAGTTGTATTTTTACCAACACAGGGAAACTATTTTGAAAGTTGGTTCAAGTTTTTTGTCATATATATCTTTTACTTTTCGCATTTTGTCTTGATATTGATCAGGCTTTTCTTTATCTTTGAGATAAGATTCATAATTATTAATTTGCTTCATATTTTTTTATCTCAAAATATGTTTTTGCTCTCTTTTTTTCCAATGAGCTTTTACATTTCATGCATGTAATCTTGCATCATTTTCTTACTTAGTTGATATCTGACATGATCATTTACATGTGAACTAGTTTCCGTGGTCTAGTGGATAGAGCATTCTGCTGGAGAGCGCAAGGCCAGTGGTTTGATTCCCTGGCCGTGTCATACCAAAAGGTTGTACTTGTTGTTACCCTGCCTGGCGCTTGGCATTAAGGGGATAAAACAAGGACTGGTTGGCTTGGACTCAGTGTACGGTGTCAGTATCCATGTTAAACTGTGGCATGGCATCTGAGTGGGTTAGCACTATAAAACTGGCATAAGTCCAGAATAGTTCAAGCAACCATCCACACCTGTGCTTGAACACAACGTTCAACCCCTTGTCACTTCACCTTCCCTATTGATCTGGCAGTTGTCATGGAAATGATGCGAGTTGGGGGTGGCCTAGTGGTCAAAGGTGCCACAAGTATTGTGCAGTTATGACCCCTAGTCTTGCCAGGATCCTCTGATCTTGGTTTACACAATCTGTCAGACACCTACAACCTGTTACAGAGCTGGTTCCAATTTCATGCTTGTAGAACTGAAATATTGTTGAAAAGTGACTTTAATCCCAACTAATCCATGGCAAAATATACTACAAAAAAACACAAAAATAAATTGACAGATAAGACTTTAAGGCTTAACTTGAAACTAGGCACATGTCGTATGCCAAATGGAAATAGCAGTATGTGTTGTTCTGCTATATCACCATGACAGTCTCAATAAGTGACATCCTTGTCATCGTTGTGACTCCATCTCATGATGGAGCATGGGACATCATGAATATTCAGGCATCGGACACCTTCCAAGTTCTGCTTGTGTTGGTCAAGACTGCGAGGACTGTATATCAATAGAGGGCATCCTTGATGTATTTCCATGGTAATTGCAGTAACTTTGCGCTTTGTAGTCTGATGATCATACTAAATGAAACCTATTGTCTTCACTGCTGAACTAGCAGACAAAACAGCTGCCACAACACTGTATGCTTCAAGCTTGATACTGATGTGACGTTCAAGGAAGGATTAAACCCAACTCACTCACTCACTCACTGCTTAACGAGCAGACAGAATGAGCTGCCATAACACTGTATGCTTCTAGCTTGACACTGACATGGTTCAAAGGATTAAACCCAACTCACTCACTCAATCATTACATTATCACTGGTGACAGACTTCCTGCTCAGCCTATGTACAATCCGCCAAGTGTCTGGTAAGCTCTTGGATGTGTTACAAATAGTGATCATTAAAATATGAAAGTTCTAAAAGTAACAAACAAACTTCAGATCAAAACACTGAATATAAAAGATACATTGAATATTAGATGCTCTACTGTTAAACCTTTCTTGATTTGAAATCAGATGATGATATTTGTTCCCAATGACAGTGGATGTTGTTTGTTCTGCTGCAATGACACAGCTTACAGTGAGCTACAATCCCACTTACAGGTATCGCGAAAGACGGAAGACTATGAAGCAGGACCATCGTGTCAGCGTGCGCTTCCCCCTGAGACCCGACTACCTCGTCAGTGAACACAACATCCAAGAACGCATGGTAATGTTACAGTGTCCTGCAGCTGCATATACTCATGGGGGGAAATAAAGGAACATATAAGGAAGCAGGTGTTAGAAAGACTTCAGGGCCTCCGTGCACAAAGCGATCTTAGCGCTAAGACTATCGTAAGCCTATGTTAATGTATGGTAGTTACGATCATCTTAGTGCTAAGATCGCTTTGTGCCCTGATGTGTCCAAATATTGACTGCATGGAGATGAGTTGCAATCGTGGTTCCCTTATCAATTATGATAAAGTACTTGAGATTTCCACTGTAATTTTCCCATATGAAATTGTTGGAGTCTTAGTATTTACCAATCTCATTAAAATCAGATCTTAGTTCTCACTATCGCTAAACAAAGATCTGAGGACATCCCATTACGGGTCACGTCAGAATAACCTTTCATCCAACCAATCAGATCGTCACTTACCAGATCATGAAAGTGACAGTCGGAATATGTGTTCTAATCATGCAACCTCACAAACGTTAACACGGGGTATTCAGAACGACAGTTACGGCCCGTACGACTGATTTCATCAGAATTATCGTCTATCTCTCGCTTCCATGGGATAAACATTTGAATGAAAGAGGCATTGCACGGTATGTGGGAAGCAATGCCATAGAATCTCAACCATATATTAGACATTCCAGAATGTTCGTTGTTCAGTTTTCAAAATTTTAACTGAAAACTGTACGTGTCATCATAATTTCCAAGCGTAGTCTGAAATGAAAGTCACCACGTTGAAACAGGTGCCGTAAAGCTCGAGAAAGCTGCTTTCTAATTGGCTGATGTCGTCTTCTTGTTAGACATTTCAGTGGTCAGTCAAAGTTCGCGAAAGGTCGTTCTGACGTGACCTGTAATGGAATGTCCTCAGATCTTTGTTTAGCGAAAGCGAGAACTAAGATCTGATTTAAATGAGATTGAGTATCTACTGACAGAAAGATATGTTTTTGAAACTTGGCAGTAATGTGGCATGTTCGGGGTCAAGAATAGACTATAATAAATAAACTGTTACTATTTCATGGCATTTGGTTGACTAACGAAGCAATGTTGATATGTTTGTTTCGATAAAACTGAAAAGAAAATTAAACCATGCCCACTTATAAACTAACTGTTTCCTGATTGGCTGATTATAGAATGGTAAGGATTGTGTTGCATAATTGTGCTTAATGATGTCACCCATATCATATGTATATATCTCGCTTATCCCATGTCTCATTTTGTGATTGCAACACTTTGGAAGGGATTAATTACTGGCAGTTATAATAACCTCTTTCTCAAACTGACCCGCAGGAAAGACGAATGTTACTTCAATATCATTACAATCTTGTCTCCAATTCAATACCTTTCTCCATTATTAACATCTGCATGTCATAAACAAATGTAAAGGGTCAGTTCCAAATGGAGAATAATATGGCCACATTATGTTGTGGATAGTATACACCTTGTTAAGTGCCATACACACACCTAAGGGTGGACTGTTGTGGTCCTCTTGTGTTGAATGAGTCGTGACTGACAAAATTAAAACCGTAATGAAGCTGACATCTGATTGGCTGAAACAAACCGTACATCCTTTGCCGATTTTGCTCAGGGTTCACCTGACTTAAGCTATTGAGGGTTTGTCAGATCTTTGTGGAGTATTCAAGGTAATAAGCGCCCCGCTCTTATAAGCGCCCACAGCAATATTTGCTAATGTATTGGCTAGTGAACAAGCCAAATTAGCACCCCTTCCGATTGATCAATGAACACAAGACTTTTTTATTCGCGTATAATACGCACTCGTGTGTTATATGCACCCTTAATTATGGGCAATTAAATCCTGGTAAAATATATCTGTCGTACATAAACTGCCTGTCCTGCTGTAACTGTCAGTCCTGCTGTAACTGTCAGACCTGCTGTAACTGTCTGTCCTGCTGTAACTGTCAGTCCTGCTGTAACTGTCAGTTCTGCTGTAACTGTCAGTCCTGCTGTAACTGTCAGTCCTGCTGTAACTGTCAGTCCTGCTGTAACTGTCAGTCCTGCTGTAACTGTCAGTCCTGCTGTAACTGTCAGACCTGCTGTAACTGTCTGTCCTGCTGTAACTGTCAGTCCTGCTGTAACTGCCTGTCCTGCTGTAACTGTCTGTCCTGCTGTAACTGTCAGACCTGCTGTAACTGTCAGTCTTGCTGTAACGGTCAGTTCTGCTGTAACTGTCAGACCTGCTGTAACTGCCAGTCCTGCTGTAACGGTCAGTTCTGCTGTAACTGTCTGACCTGCTGTAACTGCCTGTCCTGCTGTAACTGTCAGTCCTGCTGTAACTGTCAGTCCTGCTGTAACTGTCAGACCTGCTGTAACTGTCTGTCCTGCTGTAACTGTCAGTCCTGCTGTAACTGCCTGTCCTGCTGTAACTGTCAGTCCTGCTGTAACTGTCTGTCCTGCTGTAACTGTCAGACCTGCTGTAACTGTCAGTCTTGCTGTAACGGTCAGTTCTGCTGTAACTGCCAGTCCTGCTGAACAGTCTGACCTGCTGTAACTGTCTGACCAGCTGTAACTGTCTGTCCTGCTGTAACTGCCAGCCCTCCTGAACAGTCTGACCTGCTGTAACTGTCTGTCCTGATGTTCCAGACCCAGCTGGAGAAGTACCTGTGCAGCCTCCTCAAGTGCAAGTCCTTCAAGAACCACTCTGAGACTGTGAGTAGCATCACACTCATCACGTTCCCTCGGACATACATGTAGCAGGAACAACTGTGTTTGGAATCATAGTTTGTGCATGGAATTGGTGAAAGACTGATGTGATGTGTGTGGGAGATAAGAACAGTACTTCATGATAATTCTAAGAATCACTGCATTCTTTTAATATAAACTAGGCCTTGTTGTGCTGTGTGCTGGACATGGATGACGGAAAGAGTTATCTCCCTTTGTGTGGCTCCATTGCTGGGTATCAGCCTTTTGGTGACACTGAGCTCATTGGTTGTTATTTCTGAAATCAACCCATGAAATGAAGGCAATGAACCCTAAACAGACTTGTATTCAAATATATCCTTTTATATGTTTTATTCTGTTTACGAGTGCATAATTAAGAGCCGAATCCTAAGTTTAACAAGACAATAGTTGATCAGGGCCCCGTTCCACAAAGCGATCGTAGCGCTAAGACGATCGTAACTCCCATTCTTTAACATTGGCTTACGACTGTCGCAGGGCTACGATCGCTTTGTGGAACGTGGCCCTGACCTGAGATTGTTTGTGTAACAACATGTCAAAGTAGGCCCTGTACATGTTAAGGGGCACAGGTGATCCATGGCCATAACATACAGTTTCAGTCTGCTGTTCATGCATGTTGAAATTCTTTCCCAGGCCCTGTTTAACCCAACTCAGTCGGTATATGTTATTTGTTCCTTGCTGTTCCAGATGCGTTTCTTCGAAGTCAGTCCATTGTCCTTCATCAACAAGCTGGGTCGTAAGGGGAAGGAGGGGTTGATCAAGAAGTGTTCCGGGGGTCGGAGGATCAACATTGGCTGTTGTGGCTGCTTGAGCAAAGTCCACCTGGCTGGTACTTGGAACAGACGGTAGGGACCACAGCTTACGTGTGTGCGTTCATCCATCGTAGACTTTATATTACTAATTGGTATATACTGGTAGCTGGGTCATTCTAATAAAGCGATTCCAAGGTAATATAGGCCCTTGTACCAGTTAAAACTGTTTGTGCTATTAACCATGTTATTATTTGCAGCCACAGTGATACCCTGGCGTACCCTGTTGCATGTTATCCCACCTGCATAGATCGATGCTCATGATGTCAATGACTGGATTGTTTGGTCCAGAGTTTATTATTTCCAGACTGCCGTTATGTGGCTGGAAGATTGCTGAGAGCAGTGTCAAACAACAAACGAAACAATACAAAAACTTTGAGTGTAAGAAAGTCTGCTACACTGCACACAGGATTGGTTGAAATTTCCAGTGTTGACTTAACCTTCAGTAGGTCTGTCTGTCGGGTCCCTCACTCACACACCTGTTTCAGATGGCTGGTGATCAAGGACAACTTCGTGGCGTACATCCGACCAGAAGATGGCGCTGTCAGTGACGTGATGTTGATGGACTCGGAGTTCAATGTGCAGTGTGGGATGGCAACCACAGGGGCACCTCACGGCGTCCTCATCTCGAATCTCAACAGGTAGATATGTGTAGATTTTTTCGATTAAAATCATGAATTTAATGCAGAAAATGTCTATGTGCTCCTGAAAATGGAGGTGAAATTAAAGTACAAATATCAGTGCTCTTCTTGGCTTGATGACCCGTGAAGATCCGGGGTAGAATAGGTCTTCAGCAACCCATGCTGGCCGTAAAAGGTTTACTTTGCTTGTCGTAAAAGGCAACTAACATGATCGGGTGGTCAGGCTCGCTGACTTGGTTGATGCATGTCATCGATCCCAATTGCGTGGATCAATGCTCATGATATTAATCACTGGATTGTCTGGTCCAGACTCGATTATTTACAGACCGCCGTCATATACCGGTAGTTGGAATATTGCTGAGTGCGGCGTAAAACAACAAACAAACCAACCAACCCTTGGCTTGAGTAATTAGTACATAGAGAAAATACAGGTTTACAGATGAAATATTATAAGTCAGAACAATATGTAAGGAATATGCATGCCATGGAGGTACACATGCATTGTGCAGTCTCAGATCCAATGCACTCTGTATTCAGTCAGTGCAACGTTGTAAAAAAACTGGAATAGAAATAATAAACGCCAGAAATTATCCCTCAGTTGTTACCAACATTGTGCATCAGGAGATACACATGCATTCTTCAGTCTCAGATCCATATTCAGTCAGTGCGATGTTGTAAAAAACTGGAATAGAAATAATAAACGCCAGAAATTATCCCTCAGTTGTTACCAACATTGTGCATCAGGAAATGTTTTCGTTCTGATTTGAAGTCTGACATGGCACCAGAATGAGTTGTGCATGAACCTGCCTGTGTGTCCCCAGGAAGCTGCTGATCAAGTGCTGGACGTCCCGCAAGGCCCGCGAGTGGAAGGAGTGTCTGGAGGACCGGGCCCAGTCCACGGCCCGGGACTACACCCAGGTCAACCGCTTCAAGTCCTACGCCCCACACCGGGAGGACTCCTATGCCAGATGGTAAGACGACCTAGGATGTCCTTGACAGCTGCACTCTCAGATTACAGATTAGACTCAGACGTTCGCTAAATGTATGGATTTGTTAAAACCTGTAATTCAAGCGACCTTTAATTCTGCCGCTTTTGCTTTAACTCCTTACCTTTAATGCATAAAAAATGTGGCTGTTCCAACAAACACAACAATCTTCTTGCACATTTGTCGCTATATATCTATACTCAACAACAAAAGTTCCTGTGACACCAATATTTTAGTGTATTTTTCAAACAAGTAAAGTTTGTTTTTCAATATTGTAGTACATGTATGGAATCACTGCTACAGAAAAGTATCCAAAAGTTGACTTTTATGCAAGCCCCATGCATTTCACTACCAAAGAATGGGTATAAAAACATGTGTGTTAACGAGATTCCATATGCATTGTTTAGCATCATGCTGACAACAACCACTCAGAAAAACAACAAAATTATGCAATTATTCAACATTACGAAATACCACACCTGTCCGAAAATGAGCATCTGCGAGCCATTGATATGCTTGAAGGAGGATCGAGTCAACGTGATGTTGCAAGACAATTTAACATCCACAGAAACACCATTTGGTGTTTATGGCAATGTTGGCAACAGACGAATGCAGTCAGAGACGATCCTTGGAGTGGCAGGCCAGGCGTAACAAATAATCGACAAGACAACTGGATTCGAACAACATACCTACGAAATCGATTCCAGCCAGCAACAGTGACTGCAAGAAGCATCCCTGGCCTTCGATGAATATCTTCACAAACAGTATGTCGTAGCCTCAGATGTGCAGGGATTGTCCCTAGAAGACCCGCCAGACGTCCCATTTTGACAGGAAACCACCGTCAAGCACATCTACAGTGGTGCAGACAGCGTCTACGTCGACCACATGTTCCACAGACAATACAGGAACTTCGAAACATGCTCCAGCAGATATGGACAGATATCCCACAGGTGCAACGCCTGGTCCATTCCATGAGACGAAGACGCGTTGCTTGTATCGCAACCAGACATGGACACACACGCTATTGATTTGTAAATTGACATTTTGGCATGTTCATGTTTTTTTATGATATCAAGCATTTTCTGAAGTCAGTTTGGCAAATTAAACCATTTGAAAACTTACAGGAGTCTTTTATATGTTGCAAACCAAAATTGTTTCAGATTTGGTAAAAAACATAACTTTGCATCAAATCTTATTCAATGTCACAGGAACTTTTGTTGTTCAGTATATGTACGAATCATTACATCTCCAGAGACTGTTATGGGCAATGTGGATATCCCCTTATGATACAGCTGCAGTATGTAGAAATGTGACCAAACACACTCCTCCACTGTGGCTGTAGCTATGTCAGCAGATTGTAATTGATTGTTTCAGGTTTGTGGATGCCTCTTCCTACTTCGAAGCTGTTGCCGACGCCCTGGAGAAGGCCAAGGAGGAGATCTTCATAGCGGACTGGTGGTGAGTCTCCCAGACAGATTCAGTAGTCAACTGTCAACCTGATACAAACACTAGATAAAGCCAAACTTTTACAAGTTATTTTTCAATGGAGTATCAAACAAATTTCATGTTACATAAATTTGTTCAAGCTGACTAACTTAGGTGTGTCTCTGGGTGTGTTCCGTAGGTTGAGTCCAGAGATCTACATGAAGCGACCAATGGTAGATGGCGACAAATGGAGGCTGGACGTCATCCTGCAGAGGAAAGCAGTGAGTGGGCAGGGGGGAGTGTCAAGGGGAGGGGGTAGTGTCTGGGGGAGGGGGGAGTGTCAAGGGAAGTGTTGATGTGTGTGAGGAAGTGTTGATGTGTATTGGGTAGTGTTGATGTGTGTGGGGTAGTGTTGATGTGTATTGGGTAGTGTTGATGTGTGTGGGGTAGTGTTGATGCGTGTGGCGCCGCAATTTGCTGTGCAGAGTTGTTTTCCTAGGGCATGTGAGAAACCTTTTCGCCCCGATTATGTTTCTATGTTTGTCAGCTCCATACCCATGTTTTTGGGTTTTACCGAAGTGGTAAACGTCTGAGACCTGCATCACTTTGGGCTTTTCTCCAACATGAAGCTGACACACTGTGATATAACTGGAATACTGTTCAAAGCGGTGTTAAACCCAACTCACTCACTCACTATTGTTCTGCTATTTATGGACAAGTGTGATAATACTGTGGCATCATGGTGGGCACGATGCAGGAGAAACTAACCCAGGTTGTTGTGTGCAGGAGAAACTAACCCTGATTATTGTGTGCAGGAGAAACTAATCCAGGTTGTTGTGTGCAGGAGAAACTAATCCAGGTTGTTGTGTGCAGGAGAAACTAACCCAGGTTGTTGTGTGCAGGAGAAACTAACCCAGGTTGTTGTGTGCAGGAGAAACTAACCCAGGTTGTTGTGTGCAGGAGAAACTAACCCTGATTATTGTGTGCAGGAGAAACTAATCCAGGTTGTTGTGTGCAGGAGAAACTAACCCAGGTTGTTGTGTGCAGGAGAAACTAATCCAGGTTGTTGTGTGCAGGAGAAACTAACCCAGGTTGTTGTGTGCAGGAGAAACTAACCCAGGTTGTTGTGTGCAGGAGAAACTAACCCTGATTATTGTGTGCAGGAGAAACTAATCCAGGTTGTTGTGTGCAGGAGAAACTAACCCAGGTTGTTGTGTGCAGGAGAAACTAACCCTGATTATTGTGTGCAGGAGAAACTAATCCAGGTTGTTGTGTGCAGGAGAAACTAACCCAGGTTGTTGTGTGCAGGAGAAACTAACCCAGGTTGTTGTGTGCAGGAGAAACTAACCCTGATTATTGTGTGCAGGAGAAACTAATCCAGGTTGTTGTGTGCAGGAGAAACTAACCCAGGTTGTTGTGTGCAGGAGAAACTAACCCAGGTTGTTGTGTGCAGGAGAAACTAACCCTGATTATTGTGTGCAGGAGAAACTAATCCAGATTATTGTGTGCAGGAGAAACTAATCCAGGTTGTTGTGTGCAGGAGAAACTAACCCTGATTATTGTGTGCAGGAGAAACTAATCCAGGTTGTTGTGTGCAGGAGATGGGGGTGAAGGTGTACATCCTGCTGTACAAGGAGGTGGAGCTGGCCCTGCAGATCAACAGCCGCTACAGCAAACACATCCTCATGAACAGGAACACCGAGAACATCAGGGTAAGTACGTCCGCACGCCTTCTGTCCATGTGTCAAGCTGGAACTTTGTAGACCATCCATCATGCAGTTATGAAATTCTGGGGTTGTTCATTTCTCAATGGCAATAGATGACTGACAGGTTATGGAACAATAGTCCAATCACACCCGAGTATTTATGATCTCAGAAGAATAGTACATGAAGACATGCCAATACGGATTATCAACATCTCTAGTAAGTAGCTGATCATCTCATTCAAAGTACATCTTCCTTAAAGAGAGATCCGTTTTCGAAACACAGCATCCACAGCTCCTGATTGTTGTGATGGTGGTTGTGTTAGATTTGGATATCATATTGAAAAGAAATCTTAATTGGTGTGAAGGTACAGCTACCCATCCTTGTATTGCAACAGTGTCACACTAATACTTCAGAATATAGTTGAAACCACCCCCCCCACACCCACCACCCCTAAACCCCCATTGTGACCAGCAAGAACATTGGCTTCCTTTTATAACTGAAACATGACTTACTTTGGATGGTAGAAAGAGTTTCAAATCTGTCAGTCGTAAGCATTTGAGTAAGTATGGCATGGTCTCAGATGGACTATGTTTACAAGACATTAAAATGTCATTATTACAAAAAGTTAATGACAAAGTGTTGTAATGGCAGACAATTTGATCACAGCATGACATGTTGGCAGGTTCTGCGGCATCCTGATCATGGCGCCAACGGGGTGTTGTTGTGGGCTCATCACGAGAAGCTTGTGGTCATCGACCAATCCGTGGCCTTCCTGGGAGGGATAGATCTGTGCTATGGTCGGTGGGATGATGAGAAACACAGGTAGGTGGAGGCCAAGGATGTATTTGTTGCATGTAAAAAAAATTAAGAAGTCCTGAAACAGTTTTAGGAATGAGTTATATTTATTGATGTCCAGCTTTAAATTCATGAGTTTAAATATATATTGGTCTCTATTACCTACGTATAATTTTGCAATGTAGAATAGGTCCCCAACATCCTATGCTGGTCGTAAGAGACCTAATGCATGGGCAGATACAGAGGGGGGGTTCGGGGTTGCGCAACCCCCCCCCCCCCCCCCCCCCCCTTTTTATTTCGAAAAAAATCTTTATTTTTGTATAAATTACCACCAAAGACAATAAATGGATCTTAATTGTGCACCCCCCCTTTTCAAAAAAGCTGTAACCGCCCCTGTAATGGATTGAGTGGTCAGGCTCAGTGACTTGGTTGATAATGTGTCAGTGTAACCCAACTGTGTGGACTGTTGGTCATACAAGAATGTCTGGTCCAGACTTGATTACTTAAATCCCACCGTCATCTAGCTGGACTGCTGAGTGCAGTGTTAAAGAAACATCTTCTTTTTTTTTTTAAAAAGTCCTTGAGCATAAATGTTTAGCCATTTCGTAAGTTGAGCGGCCATTTCCTAACAACAGACTGTGTGTATGCTTTGTGAACCAGAACACAGGGCCGTATACTCAGAGTGTATACTCAGATGTTTGTTTGGGAGGTATGTTTATCAAGATGCTGTACTGCTGACACATGCAGAAAGATATTTAGGCCCCTTCCAGACCTCTATTGAGACTTCATTAAGTGACTGTAGGACTGACTGAAGGAATCATGATGTCATGTGTGTGGGGCGGTGTTGATGTGTGTGGGAGGGTGTTGATGTGTGCGGTGTGGTGTTGATGTGTGTGGGGCGGTGTTGATGTGCCTGAGTCAGTGTTGATGTGTCTGGGGCGGTGTTGATATGTGCGGTGTGGTGTTGATGTGTGTGGGGCAGTGTTGATGTGCCTGAGTCAGTGTTGATGTGTCTGGGTCAGTGTTGATGTGTCTGGGGTGGTGTTGATGTGTCTGGGGCGGTGTTGATGTGTGTTGGAGGGTGTTGATGTGTGTGGGGCAGTGTTGATGTGTGTGGGGCGGTGTTGATGTGTGTCTGGGTCAGTGTTGATGTGTCTGGGGCGGTGTTGATGTGTGTGGGGCGGTGTTGATGTGTGTGGGGCGGTGTTGATGTGTCTGGGGCGGTGTTGATGTGTCTAGGGCGGTGTCGATGTGTCTGGGGTGGTGTTGATGTGTCTGGGTCAGTGTTGATGTGTCTGTGGTGGTGTTGATGTGTCTGGGGTGATGTTGATGTGTGTGGGAGGGTGTTGATGTGTGTTGGGTGGTGTTGATGTGTCTGGGGCGGTGTTGATGTGTCTGGGGTGGTGTTGATGTGTCTGGGGCGATGTTGATGTGTGTGGGTCAGTGTTGATGTGTGTTGGGTGGTGTTGATGTGTCTGGGGCGGTGTTGATGTGTCTGGGGCAGTGTTGATGTGTCTGGGGCAGTGTTGATGTGTGTTGGGCGATGTTGATGTGTGCGGTGTGGTGTTGATGTGTGTGGGGCGGTGTTGATGTGTCTGGGGCAGTGTTGATGTGTCTGGGTCAGTGTTGATGTGTGTTGGGCGGTGTTGATGTGTGGGAGGGTGTTGATGTGTCTGGGTCAGTGTTGATGTGTCTGGGGCGGTGTTGATGTGTGTTGGGCGGTGTTGATGTGTGCGGTGTGGTGTTGATGTGTTTAGGGCGGTGTTCATGTGTGTGGGGCGGTGTTGATGTGTCTGGGTCAGTGTTGATGTGTGTCTGGTGCGGTGTTGATGTGTGTGAGGCGGTGTTGATGTGTCTGGGGTGGTGTTGATGTGTCTGGGGCGGTGTTGATGTGTGTGGGAGGATGTTGATGTGTGTTGGGTGGTGTTGATGTGTCTGGGGCAGTGTTGATGTGTCTGGGTCAGTGTTGATGTGTCTTGGGCGGTGTTGATGTGTCTGGGTCAGTGTTGATGTGTCTGGGTCAGTGTTGATGTGTGTCTGGTGCGGTGTTGATGTGTCTGAGGCGGTGTTGATGTGTGTTGGGCGGTGTTGATGTGTGCGGTGTGGTGTTGATGTGTCTGGGTCAGTGTTGATGTGTCTGGGGCGGTGTTGATGTGTCTGGGGTGGTGTTGATGTGTCTGAGGCGAGGTTGATGTGTGTGGGAGGGTGTTGATGTGTGTTGGGTGGTGTTGATGTGTCTGGGGCGGTGTTGATGTGTGTCTGGGTCAGTGTTGATGTGTCTGGGGCAGTGTTGATGTGTGTTGGGCGATGTTGATGTGTGCGGTGTGGTGTTGATGTGTGTGGGGCGGTGTTGATGTGTCTGGGGCAGTGTTGATGTGTCTGGGTCAGTGTTGATGTGTGTTGGGCGGTGTTGATGTGTGTGGGGCGGTGTTGATGTGTCTGGGTCAGTGTTGATGTGTGTCTGGTGTGGTGTTGATGTGTGTGGGGTGGTGTTGATGTGTCTGGTGCGGTGTTGATGTGTGTCCGGGTCAGTGTTGATGTGTGTCTGGGTCAGTGTTGATGTGTCTGGGGTGGTGTTGATGTGTCTGGGACGGTGTTGATGTGTGTTGGGCGGTGTTGATGTGTGCAGTGTGGTGTTGATGTGTCTGGGTCAGTGTTGATGTGTCTGGGGCGGTGTTGATGTGTCTGGGGTGGTGTTGATGTGTCTGGGACGGTGTTGATGTGTGTTGGGCGGTGTTGATGTGTGGGAGGGTGTTCATGTGTCTGGGTCAGTGTTGATGTGTCTGGGGCGGTGTTGATGTGTGTTGGGCGGTGTTGATGTGTGCGGTGTGGTGTTGATGTGTTTGGGGCGGTGTTGATGTGTGTTGGGCGGTGTTGATGTGTCTGGGTCAGTGTTGATGTGTGTCTGGTGCGGTGTTGATGTGTGTGGGGCGGTGTTGATGTGTCTGGGGTGGTGTTGATGTGTCTGGGGCGGTGTTGATGTGTGTGGGAGGGTGTTGATGTGTGTTGGGTGGTGTTGATGTGTTTGGGGCGGTGTTCATGTGTGTGGGGCGGTGTTGATGTGTCTGGGTCAGTGTTGATGTGTGTCTGGTGCGGTGTTGATGTGTTTGGGGCGGTGTTGATGTGTCTTGGGTGGTGTTGATGTGTCTGGGGCGGTGTTGATGTGTGTGGGAGGGTGTTGGTGTGTGTTGGGTGGTGTTGATGTGTCTGGGGCAGTGTTGATGTGTCTGGGTCAGTGTTGATGTGTCTTGGGCGGTGTTGATGTGTCTGGGTCAGTGTTGATGTGTCTGGGTCAGTGTTGATGTGTGTCTGGTGCGGTGTTGATGTGTCTGAGGCGGTGTTGATGTGTCTGGGGCTGTGTTGAAGTGACTTGGGTGGTGTTGATGTGTCTGGGGCGGTGTTGATGTGTCTGGGGCAGTCTGTAGGACTGACTGAAGGAATCATGTCACAGCAATGTATGTCTATTTCACACTGGACTTCCTCCGTGGTCTTGTTGTAGTGCGTCCGCCCGGAGAGCGAAATGCCCGGGGTTTTAATCCCCAGACGCGTCATACCAAAAGACATTAAAAGGTGATTCTTGCTGTTACCCAGTCTGGTGCTCAGCATTAAGGGGCTAAACAAGGACTGGTCGACTCGGAATCAGTATATTGTGTCTGAGTGAGGTATTCACGTTAAAAACTAAATCATGGTATCTCAGTGGGCTAGCATTATAAAATCGGCATCAGGTTAGGACTAGTACAAGCAGCCACACACACACACAAGTGCATACACAAGTGCACGCTATATAAGTGCAATAATCTTTGATGTGACGTTAAACGCCATTTCACCTCACCTCACCTGTTTCAGACTGAAGGACCTTGGTTCTGTAGATCTGATGCAGACTTGTTCAGATGTGAATGTCTCCAGTATTAGCATCCGTCCAGAGGAATCAGCCGTCACAGATACCACAGAGGTGAATATCTACATCAGCAGTGGAGCCATTGAGCGAAAAGAGCTTGATGACATTGTTTTTGTTGTTGATATTGTTTTTATTATCTCCCCGGTTTAAAAAAAGGGTTGATATAGCTGTCAGCATGTCCTTCTGTCCATCCGCCCGCCCGTTTTATGTTTCCTGGAGTGTAGTGCTCGTTTCCGGAGCAGAACTCCAAAACTATTAAGTATTGCTGGATGAAACTTGTTATACAGATCAGTCTAGTGGTTAACTGGTGCCTTTTGATGATTTGGAATTATTTTGTTTTCATTAATTTCGGCGAAATCGTGTGTGAAGCGATCGGTAGATTGCACAACTCACCGTTATTAAGAGCAACCACAGTCAGATTACTGATGTTTCTGAAAAAGTTTCTTATCACCAGTTCGTTTTTGCCGGAATTTGCTGAAGGGGTATGGGGAAATTTTTTTCTGCACAAGAGTGGAAAAAGAAATTCCGCTAGGGGGGTGCTCATTATACTTGGGTGCGCATTATACTCAAGAAAATAGGTTAATCATCTTATACACTGACATTGACCATGTTCTTGACATAGCTTGCAACACAGTAGAAACTACTTGTACACCTCAGAACTGAGAGATAAATATTATTGAATTATTGAGTTTCAGAATTTAGGTCTGTCCTTTGCTCTTGCTCAAAAAATACATACAGTCTGATGTTTGTTTTCTAACATTAGCACGACACACTCATGAAATAGTGAGTGAGTTGGGTTTTATGCCGCTTTTAGGTGTATTCAAGTTATATCACTGTGTGTCAGTTTAGTGTGGGAGGAAAGTCCAAAGCCTGAGGTATGTGATGTTTACCACTTTCGTGATGGCAGTCAGGTAGCCTTGTGCTTAAAGCGTTCGCTCGTCACGCCTAAGACCCGGGTTCGATTCCTGACGTGGGTACAATGTGTGAAGCCCATTTCTGGTGTCCCCCAACGTGATATTGCTGGAATATTGCTAAAAGCAGCGTAAAACCATACTCACTCACCCACTTTCGTGAAACCCACGAGCATGGTATGGTGCTGATAAAGTTAGAAACATAATCAGGGTGAACCGGGATTTGAACCTACGATCTTAGGTTGCTGGCGTGCTAAAGGGATGCAACTCTGTATAGCAATCTGCGGCACCTTGGATGACTGGGCCACCCATACTGCCTCCCCACTCAAGTAATTCTCTGCATTTGTAAATTTAAAAGGCTTGTTAGGTTTTGAAGTTTTAAATGTTTGTTTTAGTTAAATGATGATCTGGGCTCCACTGACAAGCTGACTGTACCAACGTCACTGCCGCTGACCCAAGTGTCTCCAGCAGATGTCAGCATCCATGTCATCCCCGCTTCACCTGACGAACACCCAGAGGTCACTATTGAAGATCATGTGACACAATCACAGTCAACTAGCAACTCAAGTAACCAATCAGAAATGGTGACACAAAATTCACAATCAACAGTTAACTCGGAAGTCAATGAATCAGAATTGACTAAAAACGTCATAAACCAATCAGAGTGTACGAGGACTAGTCAGTCACTTGACCAATCAGATGATGTAGCACGTGCAGAAGACAATGATGTTGTTGATGGTGCTGTTATTTCTCGGAATCCTGTTTTAGAAGCTCAGAATTCTGCTGAGAGTGGTGTTCACTTGTGGAAGGAAAAGGCAAACCAGAAAGACCTTAAACTCATCATTCCAAAGAAAGGCCGTGGTGGATCTGGCGCCAAGAGCAAATTAAAAAAATCTGTCGCCATGGATACGGGTGATGTTATAGTGCCTGAAACTGTTCATCATGTTACTGCAAGTCACAGACACAGTGCCAGCAGTGACACCTCAAGCAGATCGCATAATTCGGAGACTGAATTGATTGGTGGCGAACAAAGAACTCCGCAAGGTAAAGTAATCGGGAAGACTGGCACCGATGTCCCCGATATGTTCAGTGCAGCAGTCAGGTTGAAAGCAGTCAAGAAGCTGATGGGATCAGAGCAGAATAACAACAAGGGCAGTTCACAGGGCGGGGCAGGGGCACCTGGCAGCCCCACCAGCAACCCCAGTGCACGGAGAAGATGGAAGATGGTGTTTAATGTTCAAAAGTTTGAATCAGTTGTCCGAAAAAATCAAGTCCCGGAAAGAATTCCCAGAGAGCTGTTAATGGGTGAAGCAAAGAAAAAGCGGAAAAATTTTGTGAGTACTTTATGCGATCTTATTTCATTATGTATTGAGAGACATTAAATATACAGTTGTTTCAGAAGAGAAACATTTACAATGAAAAATCATGTATAGAGTAATTCAGTTATTGTTTTTTGTGCATATATATATTATATACATTTCTCTTCCAGCTTATGGGCAAGTTTCGTGAAAGGACAGGAAGGTAGGTGTATTTACGTTTATCATCCAAAACTGACTCACACAGGAGATATTGCTTGGGAGATATTGTGATATCAAGCGATATCTACACTGTAGATATCGCTGCAATGCTTAGGAGACCATTGTGACATCGTTGTTACCATGACGTCACAATCAAATGACATCACAAATGGCTCTACAACTGAAGCTGTTAGCAGTACTTTTTACACTTAAGACACTGCTTATTACTGTCTACAAACTGAAAAAATTGGAAGAATGATGTTGGATGATAAATATAATCTCACCCTCATGTCTTTTGATATCAAATATTTCAACACTCATTGAAACCCAGGTTTGTCCACATCATGTTCCTCAGGGTGTAGAGTTGTATACATCGACGATCTGCATTACCTTTATTATTATTATTGACATGCCATGATGTAAGAAATAAGATTCAGCCTTGTGGATGCTGAGTCAAAAACGACTCACTCACTTCTGACCTGTAACACATCATGACCTTTCTTGACCTTCTGGATGTTGAGTCAAACATGACCCACTTACTTCTGACCTGTAACACATCATGACCTTACTCACTCCAGCTTTGACCTTCTGGATGCTGAGTCAAACATAACTCACTCACTTCTGACCTTTAACACATCATGACCTTCCTCACTCCAGCTTTGAACTTCTGGATACTGAGTCAAACACATCTCACTCACTTCTGACCTGTAACACATTATGACCTTCCTCACTCCGGCTTCGACCTTCTGGATGCTGAGTCAAACACATCTCACTCACTTCTGACCTGTAACACATCATGACCTTCCTCACTCCAGCTTCGACCTTCGCCTGGATCTGCCGCCTGACATTCAGCGCACGAAGAGCGAGCAGGACATAGCGGAAAAGGGGCTGCAGGGCTCCTCCAGACTGTGGATCGGGAAGGACTACGTCAACTTCATCCATAAAGATTTTGTTGAACTTCATTCCCCATACGCAGGTGAGAGAGTTCAGGTGAAAGCTCTTCTAGTATGGTCAATGAGTTGAATGTAGGCATGAGGCAGGTTAGTGTATGAGCATCCATGCTGGAATAGATCACCCGTGCTGACAGTATATTTGTTCTGGGACTTCATCATTAGTTTACATTTTAACCACCTGTGAACATTTAGTTAATTGTTATGCTACTTGGAGTGAGTGAGTGAGTTGGGTTTAACGCCGCTTTTAACAGTATTCCAGTTATATCGCGGCGTGTCAGCTTAATGTGGGAGGAAAGCCCCAAGTGATGCAGGTCTCAGATGTTTACCACTTCGGTGAAACCCATGAGCACGGGTATGGTGCTGATAAACCTAGAAACATAATCGGGACGAACCAGGATTCAAACCCACAATCACAGGTTTCTGGCGTACCCAAGGGATGCAACTCTGCACAGCGAATTGTGGCGCCCTAGATGACTGAACCACCCGTGCCCCCTGCAACTTAGAATACACTTTGATGTGCACTTGGAGTAGCACGAGCATGGTTAGTGATCAGCAGTTCCTGTCTTTCTTGTAGATCACATTCTTTATATTTCTAGACTTCATCGACCGCAACGTCACCCCTCGCATGCCATGGCACGACATCGGCGCTGTTGTATACGGCAAGGGCGCCCGGGATGTAGCAAGACATTTTATTGCCAGGTGGAATTTTACAAAGGTATTAAGTACAGTGATGTTAAATATCAATTTTGTGTAGCAGTGTGATAGAGGTGATTCCTGAACATGATGACTGCGTGTCATTTCCTTCATTGATATTGACACTGAGCCAACCAGTCCTTGTTTTGTCCCCTTGATGCCGAGCACCAGGCAGGGTAACAACAAGTACCATCTTTTAATGTCTCTTGGTATGATGCGGCCGGGGATTGAAACTCTCTCGACTGGACCACAGAGGCAGTCTCCAGGCAGACTCTACCAAATCCACCACGGGAACAACTAACTGGTAGGAGGCGGGGTGTAGTGACAGATGATACCTAATCATTAAGTTATTACGCTCCATTGTATAAACGACCGCCTCCGTGGTCTAGTGGTAGAGCGTCCTCCGGAGAGCGGAAGGTCCGGGGTTCAATCCCCGGCCGCGACATACCAAAAGACGTTAAAAGATGGTACTTGTTGTTACCCTGTCTGGCGCTCGGCATTAAGGGGCTATAACAAGGACTGGTCGGCTCGGAGTCAGTATACTGTGTCTGAGTGGGGTATTCATGTTAAACTGTGGCATGGTATCTCAGTGGGCTAGCACTATAAATCGGCATCAGTCCGGACTAGTACAAGCAGCCACACAAACACACACACGTACAAGCACGACGCTATATAATTGCAATTATCTTGGACGCGACGTTAAACCCAATTTCACCTCAACTCACCCATTGTATAAACAATAAATTGCTGTTTCAGCTGGCTAAATGTAAGAAGAATAACAACTTCCCTCTGCTTCTGCCAAAAAACAACGTCAAGTGTCAGATTCCACAGTCAATCAAGAACATCACCTTTAATGTCAAAACACAGGTGAGTCACAAGAACATCACCTTTTATGTCAAAACACAGGTGAGTCACAAGAACATCACCTTTAATGTCAAAACACAGGTGAGTCACAAGAACATCACCTTTAATGTCAAAACACAGGTGAGTCACAAGAACATCACCTTTAATGTCAAAACACAGGTGAGTCACAAGAACATCACCTTTAATGTCAAAACACAGGTGAGTCACAAGAACATCACCTTTAATGTCAAAATACAGGTGAGTCACAAGAACATCACCTTTAATGTCAAAATACAGGTGAGTCAAAGAACATCACCTTTAATGTCAAAATACAGGTGAGTCACAAGAACATCGCCTTTAATGTCAAACCACAGGTGAGTCAATGAGAAATTAGAATCGAGAATGATGTTTAGTCCAGTCAGAGCCTTTGAGAATTTGGCCTCCAACTTGCTACACATTCAGGTAGCCAGGCAGCCTGTCAGTCCAGAGGTTCCACTTTGTAATGCTGGTTGTGACTTTCTGCAGATACTGCGCAGCACGTCGGGGTGGTCAGCTGGGATTGAAGCCATCGAGAACTCCATCCAGGAGGCCTACATCCACTGCATAGAGAACTCCAAACACTACATCTACATCGAGGTATTTCCCAGTATAGTGCACACCTTAGTCCAAAAAGACAGCTGCTTAGAAGGGCTGTGTTGCAAGCACACCTATACATAAAGGAACTGGTAGCTGCATGGGGTCATCCCACTCAGTAGTAAACACAGGACCAGTCTAATAATGTCAAGCGCCCCTCTCTAATAAGCGCCCACGGCAATATTTGCTGATATTTTGGCTAGTGAACAATTCAAATTCCTTCCGATTGATCAATGTACACAAGACTTATTTATTCGTGTATAATACGCACTCGTCTGTTATATGCACCCTTAATTATGGACAATTAAATTCTGGAAATATATATCTGTCGTGTATAATACACACAGACATTTTGTATCATTTCAGGCTGTCAGCATAAACCACGAAATTTACGATCTTTCAACTCTGATTTTTTTTCTCCCAAATTTTATTCTAATAAGAGCCCCCTATTTCTAATTTTGAGAGCGCCCTGGGCGCTTATTATGTCGAATATGGTAGTCATGGTTCTCAGGCACCGCCCGCATCATCATAAAGTCCCACCACATGTTTCGTTTCTATTTCCAATTTCAATGAAAAATTATTAATTATCTCAAATGCTACACACTGGCTTACAATATATAATTCATATCAAGAGTGCCTCCAGGCTGTTTCTGATGAGGGGTGGGTGGTGAGTCATATTTTTGGGTAGTGTCATGATTTTGACTTTTGTGTTCGCCAGTGTGTCCACTGTTATTTCTCTATCCAGTCTTTACTGTGGTGCTGTTCAGCTACAGTCACACTCTACACATAGAAAACATGTTTGGTATTTCACTGTTAAAACATTTCAACAAGATTTTAGCTTTGTCTACATTTTCTCCCTGTATATTTTTCCAGAATCAGTTCTTCATAACACAAGTCGACAACTCCTCGTCTGTGTCCAATGACGTGGGAAACGCCCTGTACAAACGGATCCTGCGCGCCCATCGGTAATAGACCGCTCTGTCTAGTAGCAGGGATTTAACTAGGGTTCTAAAATTTGTGTTATTGGTCAGTGAAGTACAAGTCACGTGTACAGAACCATCTCAGTAGTTATAACTATGTAACATGTACTGACATGTGCTGTAGACTTAATACTGGCCTCTTTGTACAGAAGCTATTGTACAGGATTGTTTACGGGTGACAACACCAACTGGTCCACTGTGTCGACGATCACCTTGGAAGCTGTTTACTATCACTACACGGGGCGGTCCGGTAGCCTAGTGATTAAAGCATTTGCTCATCATGCCGAAGACCCGGGTTCGATTCCCGACATGGGTACAATGTGTGAAGCCCATTTCTGGTGTCCCCCGCCGTGATATTGCTGGAATATTGCTAAAAGCGGCGTAAAACAATACTCACTCACTCACTCACTATCACTATACAATGCGACGACATGGCTGTTTTATGCCAAAAAAGTACATTCTCAAATCCTGAATCGGTAACAGTAAAAGGCTTGGTAGAGGAAGCTTGAAGTTACGGATTTATTAACAGGTCCTTCCTTTCATGGAGTTCGCCCGGTAGGGTTAGAACCTTGAAGAAACATTTAATGGTAAATACTACATCTACATGTATGTTGTTCTTGTCGTCAGGGCGGGTGAGAAGTTCCGTGTGTATGTCATGATGCCCCTCCTGCCGGCCTTCGAGGGGGAGTTTGGGACACCAGGGGGCACTGCACTTCAGGCTGTCACTCACTGGAACTACTCGTCTATATGCAGGGGAGGCAACTCTCTCATAGAGAAACTCAGCAAAGAAGGTAGGAAAGTTGTCTGGCTGTATTAATATCTGGTATTATCAGAATTTGTTTCTTAAGTAGTTTTTATTCAACAGTTAAATAGTCATCAGACACATTTGATCATGTCATTGAAGTTACTTCTGGTCAGACTAGTGAAGCTGGATTTCTTCTTTTGTCTTCATATCAGTATGTGAGATACAAGGTGTTGTTTGTTTGTTTGTTGTTTAACGCCACACTCAGCAATATTCCAGCTATGTGACAGCGGTCTGTAAATAATCGAGTCCGAACCAGACAGTCCAGTGATTGATATCATGAGCATCGATCCCGCATTTGGGATACGATGACATGCATCAACCAAGGCAGCAAGCCTGACCACCCGATCCTGTTAGTTGCCTCTTACTATATTCATGGGTCACTGAAGTTCTATTCAAACCCCATTCTTCCTGGGTCACAAGGGGTAACATCACGTTCAAAATTAATGCACTCATGTCGTGTGTGTGTGTGGCTGCTTGTGTTAATGCTGGGAATATAGTGCCCACTGAGATACCATGCCACAGTTTAACATGGATACCTCACCCTAGGGCTGGGACAAATCCAAGATTACTTCCCGGGTACCCACCCCCTTATTACCTGACCATACCCGGGTACTCACTGTAAGCCTCAAGGTGTAGGTACAAAATGTCTGATTGGGATTTTTTTTACCATAGCCCTGGCAAAACGTATTTAGATTCACGTATTTAACAATCTGGTCATGCATCACTGAAGTTGACTTAAGTTATATCTTTATTCAACCATATGAAAAGTCAGAAAGAATAGGTGCATAATTTTTGTCATTAAACAGTATATCACGTGACTAACCACGGGTCCGGATAGTCCTGTGGGTACCCGGGTCCTACTCAGTACCCACCCAACCCGTGTACCTGAGTTACCCGTCCGAGCCTTACCGCACTCAGACACAGTATACTAACTCGAAGCCAATGACTCCTTGTTTCATCCCCTTAATTAGGGCTACATGTGTAATATAGAATGTTCAGCTGGCGTTCCTGTTGCAGTGCCAGACCCTATGCAGTACATCATCTTCAACGGGCTGAGGACTCACGACGAACTGAATGGTAAACCTGTAAGTATGCATGTTCTGACTGTTGTAACATCCAACGATATGCAGCTGTCTGGTACTTCAAGTTACTGGTGGAAGTCTTGCAATGTGGTCATGCATACTGTTTAGATTCACCTTTGTGTCCGGAGAGAAGGAAGGGCGGGTGATTCCTGTTCTGTCTTATAATGAGGGTGCTGTCTTGCTTTTGGCACGCTGGATGCCGAGCCCTGTAAGTGGTATTCCTGATGCCAGAGTTCTGTACACTGGGTGCAGTGATTGTCTGGTACTCGGATTCCAATAGTTCAAAACAGAGAGGATTTGGACCCTCTATAATTCATACAGTTGTCTTTGAACAAATGCTGATCGAGCTCTCTTGCACAAAACAATCACAGATCTATAACTATCGTAACTCATACTTTGTCGACCTGTGACGAATATTGAAGAGTGAAGGGTTAAGGCCAGGCGTTTTATATTTTTGGATTACGGACCCGCCAACTCTAATTTTTGAGAAAATGTAAAAAAAATATATCAGATTTCCATATATTTTTTTCCCCACCGATAGCCGCGTAATCAGTTATTTTATTTGTTATCATCACCTTTTAATAAAAAAACATGAATTTACCGTTGTAAACTAGTAAAGAGATACATAATCGATCTTTGTTGATCCCGAAGCCGAACATAAATAGCCTCACTTGACACTTGTTCAGGTTGTAAGTGGTAGAATTTTTATTGTTACAAGGGGCTTTATCGTCACAAATAGCAGTCTTTTGAACACAGAATATGTTCATAAAGTATGCCAGAGGCATTCTGCATTAAATAAAAATGCATCTGGCTTTTTCTCTTTTAATTTACCCTCCTCCAACCCTGGACTTTGGGCTGAAAAATCCGTAATCCTAAAAATAAAAAAAGCCTGGCCTAAACAACAAACCAACATACTCTTTGTCATTGACAATAGCCTAGTGCTATAGCTGCTTCGTGAAGTTTGGGCCGGCCTTCTTGTGGATTCCAAAGTTTACACTCCTTGCTATCAACATACTTATGGATCTTTTGGAAGTATTTACACTTTCTGTGGACATGTTGTTTGTTTGTTGTTTAATGCCGCACTCGGCAATATTCAAGCTATATGATGGCAGTCTGTAAATAATCGAGTCTGGACCAGACAATCTGGTGACTGATATCATGGACATCGATCCACACAATTGGGATATGATGACTTGCATCAACCAAGTCAGCGAGCCTGACAACCAGATCCCGTTAGTAACCTCTTACGACAAGCATAGTCAGCTCTTACGACAAGCATGGGTTGCTGAAAACCTATTCTACCCCCCCCCCCCAGATCTTCACAGGTTAAATTACTGGGGATTATTGCAGTGTCATAACTGTTGGGAAGTGTTGGTGCTATGTGACATGGTCTGGTCAGTAGGATGTTCAGGAGATGGTAGGTACTATATTTTCTTGGGTATAGTGCGCACTTTTTTTCCAAAAATTACAGCTGTGTAGAAGGGGGTGCGCATTTTACACGCCATAATGAGTTTTGATGGTTTTTTTCCCCCCAAAGCAAAGACATTACTGTGAGCACATAGCACCGGACATACTATGTCCACAAATCCATACTGAATTATGCAAATTAATCATGTCATAACACTGTCTGGCTATAAAAAGTGTTCATTGTATATCTGGACTTAAGCAGCTCTCACACTTTGCCGAGGTGGTTGCTGAGGTCTCCCGAGGTCCCCCGAGCCTAACTTGGC
This sequence comes from Haliotis rufescens, assembly GCF_023055435.1. Lineage (NCBI taxonomy): Eukaryota > Metazoa > Mollusca > Gastropoda > Lepetellida > Haliotidae > Haliotis > Haliotis rufescens. The sequence goes on from NW_025964223.1 coordinate 58,882,097, forward strand.
TTGCTACGAGTATCCTACGAGTGTGTTACCAGCCCCATAGGAATCAAACAGGAGTCAAACCGGAGTCCAATGAGTCCAATAGGAGTCTATTAAGAGTTGCATATGAGCACAACGATCTCAATACGAGCTTTATGAGTTTGGTACGACTTTGGTACGAGATGGCACACTCGTATAGATCATATTAGACTCGGTCAACTCGGCAATAAATTTGCAGACGATGCTCATACGAGTTCTGTACGAGCATCACGAGGTCGCCACAAGGGTACTGGTAGGACAAGTGTGTTACGTGTTTGTTATGAGTTGCTTAGGAGTTGGCTGGCGGCCCGACTGTTTTGAGCAGTTCCAAAACTCTCGAAGATCAGTATGAGGTATCCCGAGTTACCCCGAGTTTAGTACGACCTCACTACGAGCTCCATAAGAGTACCCCCGAGTCAGCTCGGGTCCACACTTGGGACGCAACTCGGCAAAGTGTGAGAGATCCTTTATGTTTGTAACTTATTTCATAAATTTTATTCAAACTTCCTTTTAATATTGTTTCAATTAATTTCGGCGATATTGTATGTGATGCAATCAGAAGATCGCACAACTCACCGTGATTAACAGCAACCACGGTTAGATTACCGCTACTAACGCCTTGAAACAAACTTTAGTTGACAGAGAATGGATACATATAACATAAATGCCATACTTTGACTCATAAAAAGTCATATTTGTTACAGTTTGACAATTCTATGTCAACACATAGTTCTCGCGATCACCTTTGCGGGAGCCTCGACGGTGAATGGTCAAATTGTTCCATGTGAAAACAAATATCCGGCAATATCGATCAGCTGCTACGCTTGGGGTTACTATTATTTTTAAATATATTCAGTAAAAGCTGCAACTAAAATAACAAGATATTGGAATATATTATTCCTGATAAGAAAATAGTTTCAGAAACAATTTTTGCCGATCCTTGCATTAGAATCCTGTAAAGTTATATCATTGGGTGTGTCTTGACCGAATCACCGGTAGATTCCAAGAAAACATGTGTACAGCTGATCTTAATCTTAATCCCCGGATGTAAAAAATGCCTAGCAGAACAAGAAATATAATTTAAACGGTAAATCAACATGTCTGGTGATTTTTTATCTCAAATTTCAAATTTGTACTGACAAAGCTTCTTATCACCCATTCATTTACCAGAATTCGCTGGAGGGATACCCGGTAGATCTTCTGTGTAATTTTTCTGCTCATAATATTCACAAAAATATTTTTTTAAATACTGAATCCGCTAGAGGGGGTGAGCATTATACTTGGGTACACACTATACTCAAGAAAATATGGTACACGTATGTGTATATTGTTTCCCCTTCTTTCAGATCACTGAGCTCGTGTACGTGCACAGCAAGCTGATGATTGTTGATGACGACACAGTCATTATCGGTTCAGCCAACATCAACGACCGAAGCATGCTGGGAAAGAGGGACAGCGAGATGGCAATGATGGTGGAGGACCTTCCCAAAAACAAGTTTGAGATCTCATTCGGGGACCGGAAGCACATGGCTGGCAAGTTTGCCTCATCCCTAAGAAGAACCCTGTTCAAGTAAGTTACAACTTCTTTATTCAAATCTTTGAAGGTGTCTGGTCGAAAACTTTGTTATGCATGGAGGAAGTTTCTTCACTACATTATTTTGTAAAAAATATGTTACTCAAATTTAGATAGGGATGATCAGAATTGTAGTTCTATTCACTTGACACATTATGAGAATCAGTTTTGTGTTTCATGGAAAGATAAAAATATCCCCATCAAAAGTTGAGTGGTATTTTAGTGTTGGGCATGTAATAAAATCCTACTTTTGGGATTGCACATGGCCATATCGTGAGCTTGTTTGCGTCATGTTTAGCCTTCCATGTATTCTAGATGTGTCCAGAGATTTGAAAATTATATTCATATTGTTGCATATGTTTCCCAGTTATAATAGCAAGAGCCATTTGCTCTAGCTTCTATGTACTGCTGGTTTGTGGGGGCAGCATGGGTGTCTAAGGCTATGTCAATCACTGTGCAGGGTTGCGTCCCTTGGGCATGCCAGTATCCTGTGATCGTTGGTTTGAACCCCCCAGCACTGATTATGTTTCTAGGTTTGTCAGCACTATTTTCATGCTCAGTGGTTTCACCAGAAGATCAGAGTCCTGTGATTGTTGAAACATCTTCTTACGGTTATTCCTCAGCCATTTTTGTACAAAATTATTCTCTACATATTCAAGTGAACTACTGTGTTGTGGCACTATTTTCCATTGACCCATTTGACCTGTCCCCTTGGCAGGAAGAGCTGCCGAATGCTACCTGTTGATTAAGACCTTACAAAGATGAATAGCATGTTGTTTCAATGTTACCTTCTCGATTGTGTGTTACTTGACAACAATGTACGTTCACTGCAAAAAGAATCGCGAACAAACATTTGGTGAAATATGTAGGTTAAGAAGAGATTTTTCCAATGTGTACCACTTGATGACTTGATGCATCTTAAGTCATGGATCTAACACATAACATGTGATGTGTTCATGAGCATCCATTCACACAACATAACAGTATATTTGTTTGTGCATCAAACCAATCTAATATCTCTTGAATATGAGTAATTCTTCATATATTTATATATGGTATTTGTGTCTTTTGTCGGTGAGTATATACCCGCTCAGTTGCCTAGTTCAGACTGAATCATATATAGACACTTACTCCCTGCACCGGGATCCATCTCTTGTGTAAGTAAGTGTCCCAGTGTAGTGTCTCCTGTACCATGTCCGGCACTGTTTATTCCATGGCAAGTAGGGAAATACAAGCTATTATTACTGATACTCCTTATCCAACATACCAGCGTGGAACCATACCAGTAACTAGGAGCACTTTGTATCTCGCAGTGAGCACCTGGGCCTGGGAGACATGGGTTATGAGGTGGACGACATCGTGTCCGACTCGTTCTACAAGGGAGAGTGGATCAAGAGAGCCAGCATCAACACTACCATGTATGACAAGGTGGGTTCACTGTTGTCTGATGTGTGACAAGGTGGGTTCACTGTTGACGGATGTGTGACAAGGTGGGTTCACTGTTGTCTGATGTGTGACAAGGTGGGTTCACTGTTGTCTGATGTGTGACAAGGTGGGTTCACTGTTGTCTGATGTGTGACAAGGTGGGTTCACTGTTGTCTGATGTGTGACAAGGTGGGTTCACTGTTGTCTGATGTGTGACAAGGTGGGTTCACTGTTGTCTGATATGTGACAAGGTGGGTTCACTGTTAACTGATGTGTGACAAGGTGTGTTCACTGTTGTCTGATGTGTGACAAGGTGGGTTCACTGTTGTCTGATGTGTGACAAGGTGGGTTCACTGTTGTCTGATGTGTGACAAGGTGTGTTCACTGTTGATGGATGTGTGACAAGGTGGGTTCACTGTTGACAGATGTGTGACAAGGTGTGTTCACTGTTGTCTGATGTGTGACAAGGTGTGTTCACTGTTGACAGATGTGACCAGGGTGGGTTCACTGTTGTCTGATGTGTGACAAGGTGTGTTCACTGTTGTCTGATGTGTGACAAGGTGTGTTCACTGTTGACAGATGTGACCAGGGTGGGTTCACTGTTGTCTGATGTGTGACAAGGTGTGTTCACTGTTGTCTGATGTGAGACAAGGTGGGTTCACTGTTGTCTGATGTGTGACAAGGTGGGTTCACTGTTGACGGATGTGTGACAAGGTGGGTTCACTGTTGATGGATGTGTCCAGGGTGGGTTCACTGTTGTCTGATGTGTGACAAGGTGTGTTCACTGTTGTCTGATGTGTGACAAGGTGGGTTCACAGTTGACTGATGTGTGACAAGGTGTGTTCACTGTTGTCTGATGTGTGACAAGGTGGGTTCACTGTTTGATGTGTGACAAGGTGGGTTCACAGTTGACTGATGTGTGACAAGGTGGGTTCACTGTTGACGGATGTGTGACAAGGTGTGTTTACTGTTGACGGATGTGTGACAAGGTGTGTTCACTGTTGACGGATGTGTGACAAAGTTGGTTCACTGTTGACAGATGTGTGACAAGGTGGGTTCACTATTGATGGATCTGTGATAGGGTGGGTTCACTGTTGACGGATGTGTGACAAGGTGTGTTCACTGTTGTCTGATGTGTGACAAGGTGTGTTCACTGTTGACAGATGTGACCAGGGTGGGTTCACTGTTGTCTGATGTGTGACAAGGTGTGTTCACTGTTGTCTGATGTGTGACAAGGTGTGTTCACTGTTGACAGATGTGACCAGGGTGGGTTCACTGTTGTCTGATGTGTGACAAGGTGTGTTCACTGTTGTCTGATGTGTGACAAGGTGGGTTCACTGTTGTCTGATGTGTGACAAGGTGGGTTCACTGTTGACGGATGTGTGACAAGGTGGGTTCACTGTTAACTGATGTGTGACAAGGTGTGTTCACTGTTGTCTGATGTGTGACAAGGTGGGTTCACTGTTGTCTGATGTGTGACAAGGTGGGTTCACTGTTGTCTGATGTGTGACAAGGTGGGTTCACTGTTGTCTGATGTGTGACAAGGTGTGTTCACTGTTGATGGATGTGTGACAAGGTGGGTTCACTGTTGACAGATGTGTGACAAGGTGTGTTCACTGTTGTCTGATGTGTGACAAGGTGTGTTCACTGTTGACAGATGTGACCAGGGTGGGTTCACTGTTGTCTGATGTGTGACAAGGTGTGTTCACTGTTGTCTGATGTGTGACAAGGTGGGTTCACTGTTGTCTGATGTGTGACAAGGTGGGTTCACTGTTGACTGATGTGTGACAAGGTGTGTTCACTGTTGACGGATGTGTCCAGGGTGGGTTCACTGTTGTCTGATGTGTGACAAGGTGTGTTCACTGTTGTCTGATGTGTGACAAGGTGGGTTCACTGTTGTCTGATGTGTGACAAGGTGGGTTCACTGTTGACTGATGTGTGACAAGGTGTGTTCACTGTTGATGGATGTGTCCAGGGTGGGTTCACTGTTGTCTGATGTGTGACAAGGTGTGTTCACTGTTGTCTGATGTGTGACAAGGTGGGTTCACAGTTGACTGATGTGTGACAAGGTGTGTTCACTGTTGTCTGATGTGTGACAAGGTGGGTTCACTGTTTGATGTGTGACAAGGTGGGTTCACAGTTGACTGATGTGTGACAAGGTGTGTTCACTGTTGACGGATGTGTGACAAGGTGTGTTTACTGTTGACGGATGTGTGACAAGGTGTGTTCACTGTTGACGGATGTGTGACAAGGTTGGTTCACTGTTGACAGATGTGTGACAAGGTGGGTTCACTATTGATGGATCTGTGATAGGGTGGGTTCACTGTTGACGGATGTGTGACAAGGTGGGTTCACTGTTAACTGATGTGTGACAGGGTGTGTTCACTGTTGACGGATGTGTGACAAGGTGTGTTCACTGTTGATGGATGTGTGACAGGTCGGGTTCACTGTTGACGGATGTGTGACAAGGTGTGTTCACTGTTGATGGATGTGTGACAGGTCGGGTTCACTGTTGACGGATGTGTGACAAGGTGTGTTCACTGTTGATGGATGTGTGACAGGTCGGGTTCACTGTTGACGGATGTGTGACAAGGTGTGTTCACTGTTGATGGATGTGTGACAGGGTGTGTTCACTGTTGACGGATGTGTGACAAGGTGTGTTCACTGTTGATGGATGTGTGACAGGTCGGGTTCACTGTTGACGGATGTGTGACAAGGTGTGTTTACTGTTGACGGATGTGTGACAAGGTGTGTTCACTGTTGACGGATGTGTGACAAGGTTGGTTCACTGTTGACAGATGTGTGACAAGGTGGGTTCACTATTGATGGATCTGTGATAGGGTGGGTTCACTGTTGACGGATGTGTGACAAGGTGGGTTCACTGTTAACTGATGTGTGACAGGGTGTGTTCACTGTTGACGGATGTGTGACAAGGCGTGTTCACTGTTGATGGATGTGTGACAGGTCGGGTTCACTGTTGACGGATGTGTGACAAGGTGTGTTCACTGTTGATGGATGTGTGACAGGTCGGGTTCACTGTTGACGGATGTGTGACAAGGTGTGTTCACTGTTGATGGATGTGTGACAGGTCGGGTTCACTGTTGACGGATGTGTGACAAGGTGTGTTCACTGTTGATGGATGTGTGACAGGGTGTGTTCGCTGTTGACGGATGTGTGACAAGGTGTGTTCACTGTTGATGGATGTGTGACAGGTCGGGTTCACTGTTGACGGATGTGTGACAAGGTGTTCTTACTGTTGAGCAAATAGGTGTCACCACTTCTCAAAATGTGTAAAATAAACTCCAAGGTGTACATGATTGAACGCCAGCACCCACCTTCTGTTTCAGGTGTTCAACTGCATTCCCTGTGACAGTGTCCACAGTTTCACAGACCTCAAGAAGTTCCAGTCTGAGAAGACTCTTGTAGAAACCAACCAATCAGAAGCTGAGGAAATGCTACAGAAGGTCAAAGGCTATGTGGTTCTCATGCCACTGAACTTTCTGAAAAATGAAAACCTTGCGCCAAAAGTGGGAACAAAGGAAGCCATTTTGCCTTCTTACCTGTGGACATGATGTTGGAGACAGTGGGATACATGATGAAGCAAATACAGTGGTCATTGCCATTTGCTTTGTGACATAAGCTGCTCCAGACTGAGGGTGTGCTTGGTGGGTCAGTGGGGACAGTGTCAGCTCGGCCAGGTTTGTTTCCCGCATGGTTGTGGAAGCTGGTTGTCCTGCCCTTCAGCTGCATGGGATCTCACTGTTTATCCAGAATGAAGACACTTGAAAAGACAAGAGGTGGTCACCCACCTGGGTAGATCCGACAGTCTGGGTTAGGGCCCGATATGGATACAAGTTGTGGATCCTCCTGAAGACAACAATACATAGCGTTCTGGTATTTGCTGGCAAAAACCATGTCCTGTTAATGTTGATAGCTTGTCATTAGCCACAGCTTGATAATGGATGTGGTTGCAAACTAATATTAGCTTTAGTTAGCATAATAGTTCTGTGAAGATAATTTTAGTTTAGATGACTTAATGAAATGTTTATAGTCATAGTCCTCCACATACTGGTCAGGGATTTTATTGGTGAGAGTGCTTCACCTAGTTTGCACAACTCAATCTTGATTTTATGTAAAAGACTTTTATTTTTAGCGTTCTATTCATCAGAGGGATCTTATTTTGTTTCCTTTTTAATTTTTTGGCTATGAGTTTCAGTATATATTGATCATGTGAGAATAGCTTTGCTCACTTCCGCCACATGGCCTTCAAGGGATGTGAGGGACTAGTGCCAAAGTAGAAATGACTTGTATATCCATTCTTGTCAGAGCATGTCTCATTGTGTCTAACATGCTCATTAGCTACTTATAATTAGCTTGTTCCCATACAAACCTCACTCTGTGGATTGTAGCAGTTGGGGAAACATTCTATACATTATTGCATGTCACATTTTGTGTGTTCGTAGTTCTGACAACTTTGGTGGAAATGAAACTCTCTGGTTGAATGAATTCATTATCATCCAGCTGGTGTATAACTGTCTTTCCATGCAGCATGTTGTTGCATGCTGTTCGTGCAGTCTACAATCAGGATTTGACAGTCTAGACATAATCTGGAGCAAGACTCCGGTTCCATGTAGTTTACTTCTCAGATAAGACAGACTTTAAGTGCAGTCTACAAAAAGGATTAGACAGTCAAGACATAATCTGGGGCAAGACTCCGGTCTCATGTAGTTTACTTCTCAGATAAGACAGACTTTAAGTGCAGTCTACAACTGGGGTTAGACAGTCAAGACATAATCTGGGGCAAGACTCCAGTTCCATGTAGTTTACTTCTCAGATAAGACAGACTTTAAGTGCAGTCTACAAAAAGGATTAGACAGTCAAGACATAATCTGGGGCAAGACTCCGGTTCCATGTCGTTTACTACTCAGATCAGACAGACTTTAAGTGCAGTCTACAACTGGGGTTAGACAGTCAAGACATAATCTGGGGCAAGACTCCGGTCTCATGTAGTTTACTACTCAGATCAGACAGACTTTAAGTGCAGTCTACAACTGGGGTTAGACAGTCAAGACATAATCTGGGGCAAGACTCCGGTCTCATGTAGTTTACTACTCAGATCAGACAGACTTTAAGTGCAGTCTACAACTGGGGTTAGACAGTCTAGACATAATCTGGGGCAAGACTCCGGTCTCATGTAGTTTACTACTCAGATCAGACAAACTTTAAGTGCAGTCTACAACCGGGGTTAGACAGTCAAGACATAATCTACATCAAGACTCCGGTTTAGTGTAGTTTTCTACTCAGATAAGACAGACCTTATATTAAGTGCAATCTGCAACAAGGCTCAGACCAATTTTAAGTGTACTCTGCAACAAGACCAGGAGAGAGTATAAGTGTAGACTGCTACTTAGCTAAGACAGACTTTAAGTACCTTCTACAGTGTGACTATGTTTCCATGCAGTATTGATTCTGTGACAATGGAAGCCAGATTGTTTCAGTGGAACACACAAAAAGCAGATACTGTAATATTATTTCTCTGAAATGTTGCTCAAATTTGTTAAATGATGAAATCACTGCATGAATGATAAAATCAGTATTGATTGTTCAACACAACTGACAGTATCGATTTATGTTGTGTTTGCTCTGTATGGATAATGTTGGTATATATCTCTTTTTTAAATATCTATTTTTCTGATACTTCGTACTCAGTCTTCCATGTTGATGACATCTGTCTGTTCTGTTTGTCCACTCAAAGACGTATATTTACATCTATATGCGTCTTTGGTCCACTCTACCTACAGAAGCTACGTTCTTGGGGCATTTTTTTTTCTTGAATAAATTTTTGGTGTGTTAGTGAGGATGCTGACTATTCTTATGGATATGATGGGTGTTGATATTTTTCATGTTTTAGAGAAAGTAATTTTTAACCAATCAAATTTTAGTCATTGTTTTTACAAAAACAAGGTGCCATCATTATTGTTGTTGGTGTGGATTCATGGTTAATTGTAAGTCAATGGCCTGAAGGAACAGAATTTTGGAAGATAAAATTATGTTTCAATTTGTGTCGTTAATCAAGTGGAATTTGTTTTTATCTTTCATTCATTTTTTATTTTGTAGGGCAAGCTTTTCCATAAAACATGACACAGTTGGTGTGGATGTATATGTTTTTAGAAGAATAGTGTGATGTCATGTTTATAGCATGTGCTTTTGTAGAGCTAACTTAGGGGGCAGTTGTTACATTGGGCACACTGGGAACAAGTGCATGGACATCGCTGTCCTGGGCAGCTGTTGAGGATGTCGTCATACCTTCATCCAGTGAAAGTGGCTCACCAACCCAACCTTCCATTAGTGGAATACTATTGTACAAAATTTGAGATTTTGAAATTGTCTGTTTTGATCTCTGTTGAGTATGTTGTAGCTCTGTGTGTCACAATTTTAGAACCATCCATTACAAAAGTTCAAATTAGGGCTATAGGATAAGGGAAGTAACTCTATCGCTTGTCATTGAAAATATACCAACAGGTGTTGTATTTTATACTCATTGAGGTAAGGTGTTGTTGTAGGCAGTTGGCTGGACAATGGATCTCACAATCTCCTTTTATTGCTTTACCTCTTTGGGGAGTTTTGGTTCTTGTTTCTCTTCATGACCTTTCAACGCTGCATGTTTATGATCTATGTGTAGCAGGACGTGGAGTCATCCCACAGATGACATCCTTACCTTCTCAGCTGACGGGGTTAACCTCTTTGGTCATGTGGACAAGGCGTCCGACCTCCGATCAGAAGGTCCGTGGTTCGAATCCCATCACAGGACTCGGAAATTTTATGGCCGCTACATATGGAATGGAAACCTACTGTTGTTAAAATTGTTGCATATTGAACTAGGCTAGAATGTTATATAGAATCTGTAAGCTAAGGTAGCTTCCTCAAACACAACATGTCTATCCTGAAGTGTACATTGATACACTGATGAGACTGCTGAAATGCTAGATGGTATATGTGTTTCATCCTGAAGTGTATAATGACACACTGATAAGATTGCTGAAATGCTAGATGGTACATGTGTTTCATCCTGAAGTGTATAATGATACTCGGATGAGATTGCTGAAACACCAGATGGTATATGTTTTTATCCTGAGGTGTCCATACACTGATAAGATTGCTGAAACGCCAGATGGTTTATTGTAATCCTGTCGTGTCCAGTGGTGCACGGATGACACTGCTGAAATGCTAGATGGTACACGTTTATGCTTAAGTGTCCATACACTGATGGCTTGTTAAAATTGTGTCTTTAGATCTGTTCCACATGTTGAGGCTGTCTCTTTTATGGCATTTTATGCATCATTTTGATACAACAGATCACTTCTTCAGTCTTTCGCACTCAGTGTCAAAGTAAGCTCTTCATAGACCAGTTTAATGAGACTAAAAAAATAGTCTTGGTTCTCAGGCACCGCCCACATCATCATAAAGTTTGCCCCACGTTTCGTTTTTATTTCCATTTTTAAAAACAAATTTAAAAAATCCTCAAATATTCCAAGTCCAACGGTAGTCAAATACTGTATTACAGTATTTTACTCATCAAGGAATACATTTATGTAGGGGGGCCCTTTGCCAGGTTGATTGTAGACAATTGTTTATTGATTACACAACTGTTTATTGGTTACATACTAGTTCGAACAACAACAACAAAAAACGCCTGCCCACACTATATTTTCAAAAAAACATTGCCTGAGAACCAATTCTTTTATTTTTTTAAACCTGAAGTTATGTTATTTGTGTCTGTGTGATATCATAAGTCCATGGCTGTCATGAGTGTAGGTGCTGCACAGATCAGACATAGATGTCGGGTGTACAGATCCAGTAGAACACCACCTACTGTTTCAGTGAAAAGTTTTCAGACATTGTCTTGTGAGGCTCCATTTGCAGGCTTCTTCATACTTCATACTTCATGCTTCATCGTAACACATTAAGCATATATGGGTCATAAGTCATACATTCCTTTTTATTTACTTTTTTATATTCTTCTTTCTTTTCATGTATCAAAAGTTGAGAAACATTTAATTAAGATGTGAAATTATTGTTTCCGTATTCTCATAAACACAAATGTTTCTAGAATGTTTTGAGAGAAATAGCAGCATAAGTATGATACATACTACTCAAAAGAAGATAAGGAATGCCCAATTTGGTCATGTTACAATAGTTAATCTGTTATGCCAATAATATGAAAGAATCAGATTAATTATAGTAATATGAAAGAATCAGATTAATTATAGTAACGTGAAAGAATCAGATTAATTATGTTAACATGAAAGAATCAGATTAATTATAGTAATATGGAAGAATCAGATTAATTATAGTAATATGAAAGAATCAGATTAATTATTTTGATATGAAAGAATCTGATTAATTATAGTAATATGGAAGAATCAGATTAATTATAGTAACATGAAAGAATCAGATTAATTATGTTAACATGAAAGAATCAGATTAATTATGTTGATACGAAAGAATCTGATTAATTATAGTAATATGGAAGAATCAGATTAGTTATAGTAATATGAGAGAATCAGATTATGTTAATATGAAAGAATCAGATTAATTATAGTAATATGAAAGAATCTGATTAATTATAGTAATATGGAAGAATCAGATTAGTTATAGTAATATGAAAGAATCAGATTATGTTAATATGAAAGAATCAGATTAGTTATAGTAATATGAAAGAATCAGATTAATTATAGTAATATGAAAGAATCAGAGATTTCTAACTCTTTTTTAGTAGTATTTGTCACATGGTATTTTGAACTGTTTTCATGGTCAGCATGGAGATTTGTCGTACTGTTTAGTTCCACTCCATGCCGTGTTTGTGTAAACCTTGTGAATAGCTACATTCTAAATCAATTCATATTGACCATGACAAGTATTTTCACTGTGTTCGTGTCAACTGTTATCAATCTTGATCTCAGCATGTACATATTCAGTTACAAATCAAGTCTTCATGGTCCTTTTGTCCAGTGAGTGAGTGAGTGAGTGAGTCAGGTTTAACACCGCTGTGAACAGTGTTTCAGTCAAATCACAGCGGGTCAGCTTGATGTGGGAGGAAAGCCTAAAGGGATGTAGGACAAGTGCCTACTATGTTTCGTTTGATGACATTCAGCTTCGTTGTGTTTATCTGTAAGCCAAAATTATTCAGCCAGTGTCTCCTAAGTAATGTTTGGACAATGGTCAAACAAGGAAGAATATTTGATACAATTGTGAATTAAATCAATACTGCATGTCATGAATGAATTGTTAATTACCCTATGTTACTCATAGTATCAATCACTGGTTTGTCTGGCTCAGACTTGATCATGTACATGCTGTTGTTGTGTGGCTGAATTACTGCTGACTTGGCATTAAAAAACAAACTGAAATGATTTACTATGTAATCTGAGCCAATTTGAATTAAGGATGTTACACATGTTGAGCCTGTTTTTTCTTTCTCTGATGGAACCACCATCCTGACATTGTCTAGTTGATCATGAACACAATCAGATAAATGGCCAACAACTGGTATCTTATGCTTGGTTGCAAATGTATGTAATGTGTTTTGTAGATGTGTTTGTTGGAAGTGTAAGATTGCTGACTCAGGATATATGAAGGATCTAACTGAACCATAGTAGGCACACTTTCACACTACAATGCAGCCCTGTTCATCCATTACCTACTCAGAGGGCACCCTTCCACAACATCGACAGTAGGCTCCCTTCCACAACATCGACAGTAGGCACCCTTCCACAACGTCGACAGTAGACACCCTTCCACAACATCGACAGTAGGCACCCTTCCACAACATCGATGGTAGACACACTCCAACAACATCGACAGTAGGCACCCTTCCACAACATCAATGGTAGACACACTCCAACAACATCGACAGTAGGCACCCTTCCACAACATCAATGGTAGACACACTCCAACAATATCGATACTAGGCACCCTTCCACAACATTGACAGTAGGCACCCTTCCACAACATTGACAGTAGGCAACCTTCCACAACATTGACAGTAGGCACCCTTCCACAACATTGACACTAGGCACCCTTCCACAACATCGACAGTAGGCACCCTTCCACAACATTGACAGTAGGCATCCTTCCACAACATCGACAGTAGGCTCCCTTCCACAACATTGACACTAGGCACCCTTCCACAACATTGAATGTAGGCACCCTTCCACAGCATTGCCAGTAGGCACCCTTCCACAACATTGACAGTAGGCATCCTTCCACAACACTGACAGTAGGCACCCTTCCAACACATCGACAGTAGGCACCCTTCCACAACATCGACAGTAGGCACACCTCCATCAAGATCCCATACTTAACCCAGGGCTCCAGATTGCGCACAAGTTGTCATTTACAATGGATAATTTTCTTTGGTCATTCAATGTATTTTTACTCCCTTGGGCCAGTCTATTGGGTATTTTACACCAATGAGTAGATTTTTCATTTGATTAATTATGCTTTAATGTTTTTTCAGGCGACTTCTAACATGTATCTGTCTGTGCGCAGGTGCAAGTGTGTGACATGCCGAACACACAACAACAATGTATATGTCTCATTGACAATAAGCGAGACATACGCCTTGTTTATGCATTATGTTTTATGTAGAGTTTATGTATGTGGGATGCCTACACTAGTGAGTAAATAAATATCTGTGAAGAAATACATGCACATAAGTTGAAAAGGATACTTCCGGTAATTACACAGATGTGGTACTGTCAGGATTTGAAAGATTTCATGCCTTGTAAACAAACAACTTAAAATTAACTGGGTTATGGTGATTTATTTTACATAACTTATGTAAATGAGGCTTATCTGGAGCTCTGTAAACCACTTCCATTTTAGCAGATATCATGTTGAGTTGTTACAAGTTACATGTAACCTTGTGGTGTATGTTATTTATTACCTGCATGCTGTTCACATTCCTAATCTTGAATCTGTGCTTAGTCATAATGAAAGCTGTGATGTAGGAATTCTTCTTGTCCTTCTTTGGGGCATTGTTATCTGCGCTTGTCATTCTCCCCAATCTGGGGGGTCAGGTAGACTTTGATACTCATTCAGTTTGTAATCATTTGATTTGCATCAGTAATATTACTACCCAAATTCTTCCTTCTCATAGACTAAATCCCTAAGCATTATTAACAATATTACAAAACGAACTTATATTATTAGTAAGTAATTAATAATGCTGTTTCATCAACCCATGTTACACCTAGTTTTCATACCTGATGCCATATTCGGTAAGAGCAGTCGGCACCACTGGAATACCTCCAAGAATTCTTCCTTATTATGCTTTTTATTGTTTTAAGAGTAAAATTGTAATGGTAAAATGGTGAGGTCACATGCTTTTACTGTCCGTTGTAACCTGTGTTCTAAAAGTCGTTGGACACTGAATGTTTCATAGTGAGGGCTTAGTCTTAAGATGCCGTACAAAACCGATGTTGAGAGTGATGTTTTCAACGCTGTGTAATGTGAAATACATTTGAAAAACCCTTGTTGGCTTTCATTTTGGGTATTAAGTGTATATTTTTGCCCATAGATTATATTTTTATGAAAATGCATAATCCAGGTTATTATTGAAATAAAATCTATGCAGTTCTACCTTGTTTTGTTAATTGTTCCTTGAGTTGTAAAGTACTACAGTATCAAGCCAAGACTTATTTCAGATTGCCAATAGCATGACACAAATTAACAAAGGTGAAAAATGTCAAGGTTTTGAAACAAACAGTGTCATATTTCAACTTAAGAAGGTTGCAACCACAATCAGAATCAAACATACCATGCATCAACAAATAGCTGAGAATCAGAGGTTGAGAATAAAACTGACCACTTTATATTAACACCATCTTTTTGTATGGCAGTGAATTTCTCAGGAGCATATCTATTTTCAGTTTGATTCTTTGATTCCATATACATGAGGGGGCACGGATGGCCCAGTCGTCTAAGGCGCCGCGATTCGCTGTGCAGAGTTGCGTCCCTTGGGCACGCCAGAAACCTATTATAGTGGGTTCGAATCCCGGTTCGCCCAGATTATGTTTCTAGGTTTGTCAGCACCATACCTGTGCTCGTGGGATTCACCGAAGTGGTAAACGTCTGAGACCTGCATCACTTCGGGCTTTCCTCCCACATTAAGCTGACACGCCGTGATATAACTGGAATACTGTTAAAAGCGGCGTTAAACCCAACTCACTCACTCACTCCCATATACATGAATATGCCTTTTTCCCAATAAAAGTATATGATTGATTAAAGTATTAAAATGGTTTGAACCAAACCAAATAAGATATTTTGTCAATTAAAGTTATTGTGAAAGATAGTTATTTAGCCGAAGTTCCAGATCATTACAATTTTTTTTTAAATTCATTATTTTCCCCAAAGACGACAGATGTGCTCATTGACAGTGTTACAAAAGCTACATACACTGTTGACTACAAGATTCATGGTAAACAGTTCCTTCTTTGTGTAGATAATTCTATGAAGAAATCTGTATTGACAATCTAAAAGTTTTACATCCTTAAGTTTATCTTATAGACAGTAAATGGGGTTTTTCAAATTAAATTCACAATAAAAACTGATTGCCATTTTTCACATAAGTATGTTTTTATGAATCACTATCAATAAGTGATGATTCCTGTGTTTGTGGAACAGTGAGCACATCTTGACAAGATACACCCTGTGTAGATTTTGGTTCAGTTTATGTGCTGTCATAGTCTGACGGCATAGAATGAATACAGATGTATCCATACACTACAGATGTATCCATTCACTACAGATGTATCCATTTACTACAGATGTATCAATACAGATGTATCACTACAGATGTATCAATTCACTACAGATGTATCAATACAGATGTATCAATACAGATGTATCAATACAGATGTATCCATTCACTATAGATGTATCAATACAGATGTATCACTACAAATGTATCCATTCACTACAGATGTATCACTACAGATGTATCCATTCACTACAGATGTATCAATACAGATGTATCACTACAGATGTATCTATTCACTACAGATGTATCCATTCACTACAGATGTATCAATACAGATGTATCACTACAGATGTATCCATTCACTACTGATGTATCCATTCACTACAGTTGTGTCTCTTCAGATGTATCCATTCACTACAGATGTATCACTACAGATGTATCCATTCAATACAGATGTATCACTACAGATTTATCCATTCAATACAGATGTATCAATACAAATGTATCAATACAGATGTATCACTACAGATGTATCCATTCACTACAGATGTATCAATACGGATGTATCACTACAGATGTATCCATTCACTACAGATGTATCCATTCACTACAGATGTATCCATTCACTACAGATGTATCAATACAGATGTATCACTACAGATGTATCCATTGACAACATATGTATCACCACAGATGTATCCATTCACTAGATGTATCAATACAGATGTATCACTACAGATGTATCCATTCACTACAGATGTATCCTTGCAGCTTCATTCCTCGAGTAAAATGTATCCATGAATGGATATTTTCGTGTATCCCCCAATGTGATGAATGAGAAGCTTCAGAGCCTGTACTACCTGTACGCTGGTCCGAATAACTAGAACGCAGCACAGCATGTTTGTCAGACTTTATTACTGGTCACTGAGTCAAGAACAATACAACAAGTTAAGCATTAAATTATCACAGCAGGACAGATATGCACATTCATTTTACATGATTGTCTTTTTGACAGGTTTGTGTTTATAATTTGTCTTTTTTTTGTAAATATGTGTTTATCAATCGTAAAAAAAGTTGGATGAAAACGGATTTAAAAAACATTTTGCAAAAATTGATGACACTATAAACTGATATAAAAATAATCAATATATATTAAAGAATTAGGCGTATATGATAGTGGGGTTTCTTCAGTATCAGATGTATCACGTACACATATGAATGTAGTGTTTCCAGGGAGACTGACAGTGAATACTGGCATCCCGCAACTCACTCGCTGTATTAAAGGTGTGCAATCTCAGTGTTAGGACAGACTGAAGGCACTTCACATCAAGTTCTGGACGGTTTCAAGATAACAATAAATACAGCACTACCAGACAACCAACAAAATACATTCAAGGCCTTCCTTCTTACAATTCATACAAATATAACATACATTAAATATGTCAGGGTTTTCTTGCGCATCTTCAGTGGCCATTACACCCAGGATGACCCAGGATAATTCAAAATGACCCAGGATGATTCAGGATGACCCAGGATGACCCAGGATGACCCAGGATGATTCAGAATGACCCAGGATGACCCAGAATGACCCAGGATGACCCAGAATGTTTCAGAATGACCCAGAATGACCCAGAATGACCCAGGATGACCCATAATGACCCAGGATGATTCAGAATGACCCAGGATGACCCAGGTTTGACCCAGAATGTTTCAGAATGACCCAGGATAATTCAGAATGATCCAGAATGACCCAGGATGATTCAGAATGACCCAGAATGATTCAGATTGACCCAGGATGATTCAGAATGACCCAGGATGACCCAGGATGACCCAGAATGTTTCAGAATGACCCAGGATGATTCAGAATGACCCAGAATGACCCAGGATGACCCAGAATGACCCAGGATGATTCAGAATGACCCAGGATGACCCAGAATGACCCAGGATGATTCAGAATGACCCAGGGTGATTCAGAATGACCCAGGATGATTCAGAATGACCCAGGATGACCCAGGATGACCCAGAATGACCCAGGATGATTCAGAATGACCCAGGATGACCCAGGGTGACCTAGGATGATTCAGAATGACCCAGGATGACACAGGATGATTCAGAATGACCCAGGGTGACCCAGGTTGACTAAGGGTGACACTGAAGTGATGAATAGTTGTATAGTGCTTTGGTTTGGCCTGGTACACAAATACATATATCATTGAAATACAGAACCAAGGGGTCTGCAGCTAACTATCAATTCACTATTTCGCACATTAAGTTATGTCAACATGTCAAATTCTACCAATTTTGTAGACAAAAAGGCTAATAACTGGCTTACATAGCTTTTCATTAATTATAGCTATGGACACCATTTTGACATATCTACAAAGTCAAAGAAACACTATATGTCGTATTACCTTAGCGTTAAAGATAAATGACATACATGTTATAGTGTATTTGCAAAAGCCCAAAGCGTGTATATTAGTGAAGAATATCACTCTTCAAATATCAAATATCTTGATAAAAGAAAACATTTATTGTTTTCACATTTAATGTGGTGAATGTGGGATGTGGTGAATGAGGTGGCTGTAACGCGTTCTATGGAGAACGAGGTGGATGTTACGTGTACTGTTGTGAATGCGGTGGCTGTTACGTGTTCTATGGTGAATGCGGTGGCTGTTACGTGTTCTATGGTGAATGCGGTGGCTGTTACGTGTTCTATGGTGAATGAGGTGGCTGTTACGTGTACTGTTGTGAATGCGGTGGCTGTTACGTGTTCTGTGGTGAATGCGGTGGCTGTTACGTGTTCTATGGTGAATGCGGTGGCTGTTACGTGTTCTATGGTGAATGAGGTGGCTGTTACGTGTTCTGTGGTGAATGCGGTGGCTGTTACGTGTTCTGGGGTGAATGCGGTGGCTGTTACGTGTTCTGTGGTGAATGCGGTGGCTGTTACGTGTTCTGTGGTGAATGCGGTGGCTGTTACGTGTTCTGTGGTGAATGAGGTGTCTGTTACTTGTTCTATGGTAAATGCGATGGCTGTTACGTGTTCTATGGTGAATGCGGTGGCTGTTACGTGTTCTGTGGTGAATGAGGTGTCTGTTACTTGTTCTATGGTAAATGCGATGGCTGTTATGTGTTCTATGGTGAATGCGGTGGCTGTTACTTGTTCTATGGTGAATGCGGTGGCTGTTACTTGTTCTATGGTAAATGCGATGGCTGTTACGTGTTCTATGGTGAATGCGGTGGCTGTTACTTGTTCTATGGTAAATGCGATGGCTGTTACGTGTTCTATGGTGAATGCGGTGGCTGTTACTTGTTCTATGGTAAATGCGATGGAATGCGATGGCTGTTACGTGTTCTATGGTGAATGCGGTGGCTGTTACGTTTTCTGTGGTTAATGAGGTGGCTGTTACGTGTTCTATGGTGAATGCGATGGCTGTTACTTGTTCTATGGTGAATGCGGTGGTTGTTACTTGTTCTATGGTGAATGAGGTGGCTGTCACATCTACTGTGGCGACTTTGGTGCTGTCAGTTGACTATAGAGAATATGGTGGATGTCTCGACACTTGTTGGGTGGAGGGAAGGACACTCACTGTCGATAAGGAATTTTTCACATGTACTGTGAGGGTTGGGGCGGGGGCGGGTACTGTGGGGGCTCCTGGGGCGGGTATTGAGGAGCTGACTGGCCCATGTTCCCCACGGTGTTCATGTGTACAACAGTAGCGTTGACGGTCGGCTGCATCACAAAACCAGGCTGCACACGCTGAAACGGTGTATCGTGAGATATCATTGGATCATAGAAAAACAATAATAATCATAATCATAATAATAATTATATTGCGCTATACTTTCAAGCCACACATGTCATGTTCAAAGCACTTCACCATTATTACCCCAGTCAGTGGATCAGCGTGCACCCGATTTCATTCTCAGCTCCCTAGGGAGTATACATTACCATATTATCCTACCGGGTACCCATTCACTGTTGGTGAGCAGAGGTAGAGCTAAATGTGCCCTTTCAAATATATTGCATTGTATTTACTGATTTGAAATGTCTTTGCATAACCACTATGACATTCGATTTCCAGAACAGAACAGAATACTTGTTTTCCTTACAAACTGTGCATGGTATTACCTCACGTCGACATGCGAGGATGCCTCCAAGGATAGTGGCCACGAGAGTGAATATCCATCCCAAGATCACCATCGCAACGATGCCGAGGGCCAATGAGTTGAATTCGTTCAGTGTTTCACAGGTGTAGTACGCACTCCCGCCTCCGTTGCTGTAGAGACAAAATCCACATCATTACACACCCCTTGACGGATATTACACATACCCACGCATAGCACATACGCACGTATAGCACATACCCACGTATAATACCCACTCACGTATAACACCCATATCTAACACACACTCACGTATAACACCCACGTATACCCAGGTATAACACCGACGTATAACATCCACGCATAACACCCACCCACGTATAAAACCAACTTACGTATAACTCCCGAGTACCTACATATAACATCCACTTAAGTATAACACCAACTCACGTATAACACCCACCCATGTATACCACCTACATATTACATCCACTCACGTATAACAAACACGTATAACACCCATATCTAACACACACTCACGTATAACACCCACGTATACCCAGGTATAACACCGACGTATAACATCCACGCATAACTCCCACCCACGTATAAAACCAACTTACGTATATCACCCAAGTACCTACACATAACATCCACTTTAGTATAACACCCACTCACACCCACATATTACATCCACTCACGTATAACAAACACGTATACCACCCGATCACGAATAACAACAACGTATAAAACCCAGCCACGTATAAAACCCACTCACGTATAACACCCACGTATAACACCCATCCACGTATATTACTCACCCACGTATAACACCCATCCACGTATAAAACTCACTCATGTATAACACCCATCCACGTATAAAACTCACTCATGTATAACACTCACGTATAACACCCACGTATCAAACTCACTCACGTATAACATCCACGTATAAAAGCCACTCACGTGTAACACCCACATATAACACCATCCACCATCCACAGATAAACTCACTCATGTATAACACCCATTCACGTATAACACCCACGTATAAAACCCACTCACTTATAACACCCACGTATAACACCCATTCACGTTTAACATCCACGTATAAAACCCACTCACGTATAACACCCACGTATAACACCCATTCACGTATAACACCCACGTATAAAACCCACCCACGTATAACACCCATCCACGTATAAAACTCACTCACGTGTAACACCCACGCATAACACCCACCCACATATAACGCCAACGTATGGCATACACCATGTACAGCACAGGTCATATTTACCACTATGTACAAATGTTACCGACCTGCAGACGCACGAGTAACTCCTGGTGGAGCAGTACTGCTTGTCCTGGCCGGCGAAAACCCCAACGATCAGCAGGCAGAAGAAGAAGATGATGGCCATGATGACGAGAGTCAAGATGCAGAAGACCATCTGGGTGATGTACTGAAGCAGTAAACGTATGTATACCTTTATATGACAAATATAAAATCCCTTGGTTCATTTCAGTGATTATGTCTAATTACTGAAGATTTCAGTAATTAGACATAACCACCGAGTGAATCAGTTATTAGACATAATAACTGAAATTTCCAGTTATTAGACATAATCACTGATTATACTTGTTTCCTGTAACATATATACCTTCATATGACAACTATCTGGGTGATGTAATGAAGCAGTAAACGTATATATACCTTTATATGACAACCATCTGGGTGATGTACTGAAGCAGTAAACATATATACCTTTATATAACAACCACCTGGGTGATGTACTTAAGCAGTAAACGTATATACACCTTCATATGACAACCATCTGGGTGATGTACTGAAGCAATAAACGTATATATACCTTTATATGACAACCATCTGGGTGATGTACTGAAGCAGTAAACGTATATATACCTTTATATAACAACCTTCTGGGTGATGTACTAAAGCAGTAAACGCATGTATACCTTTATATGACAACCATCTGGGTGATGTACTGTAGCAATAAACGTATATATACCTTTATATGACAACCATCTGGGTGATGTACTGAAGCAGTAAACTTAATATACCTTTATATGACAACCATCTGGGTGATGTACTGAAGCTGTAAACGTATATATACCTTTATATGAAAACAATCTGAGTGATGTACTGAAGCTGTAAACGTATATAACCTTTATATGACAACCATCTGTGTGATGTACTGAAGCTGTTAACGTATGTATACCTTTATATGAAAACAATCTGAGTAATGTACTGAAGCTGTAAACGCATGTATACCTTTATATGACAACCATCTGGGTGATGTACTGAAGCAGTAAACGTATATATACCTTTATATGACAACCATCTGTGTGATGTACTGAAGCTGTAAACGTATATAACCTTTATATGACAACCATCTGTGTGATGTACTGAAGCTGTTAACGTATGTATACCTTTATATGAAAACAATCTGAGTGATGTACTGAAGCTGTAAACGCATGTATACCTTTATATGACAACCATCTGGGTGATGTACTGAAGCAGTAAACGTATATATACCTTTATATGACAACCACCTGGGTGATGTACTGAAGCTGTAAACGTATATATACCTTTATATGAAAACAATCTGAGTGATGTACTGAAGCTGTAAACGTATATAACCTTTATATAACAACCACCTGGGTGATGTACTGAAGCTGTAAACGTATGTATACCTTTATATAACAACCACCTGGGTGATGTACTGAAGCTGTAAACGTATATATACCTTTATATGACAACCATCTGTGTGATGTACTGAAGCTGTAAACGTATATAACCTTTATATGACAACCATCTGTGTGATGTACTGAAGCTGTTAACGTATGTATACCTTTATATGAAAACAATCTGAGTGATGTACTGAAGCTGTAAATGCATGTATACCTTTATATGACAACCATCTGTGTGATGTACTGAAGCAGTAAACGTATATATACCTTTATATGACAACCACCTGGGTGATGTACTGAAGCAGTAAACGTATATATACGTTTATATGAAAACAATCTGAGTGATGTACTGAAGCTGTAAACGTATATAACCTTTATATGACAACCATCTGTGTGATGTACTGAAGCTGTAAACGTATATATACCTTTATATGACAACAATTTGAGTGATGTACTGAAGCTGTAAACGCATGTATACCTTTATATAACAACCACCTGGGTGATGTACTGAAGCTGTAAACGTATATATACCTTTATATGAAAACAATCTGAGTGATGTACTGAAGCTGTAAACGTATATAACCTTTATATGACAACCATCTGTGTGATGTACTGAAGCTGTAAACGTATATATACCTTTATATGACAACAATCTGAGTGATGTACTGAAGCTGTAAACGCATGTATACCTTTATATGACAACCATCTGTGTGATGTACTGAAGCTGTTAACGTATATGGTCTGTGTGATTTTCACGAGGGATTTGCATACTGCTTCTAATTATAGAGGCATCACCTTCTTCATGTTGTCAGTACATTCTACATCCATGTATCAATTATTAAAACTAGACATAGTTTTTGGAGCGATGCTTATAATAGACTTCTTGAGTCGCAGGCAGGGTTTCGTGTCGGATATTCAACTCCTGATAATGTACAATCAGTCGCTAATCGAACAAAGATAAATTACTGATATATTAAATGGGATTTGGTTTGTATGAGAAGATCAGTTTATTGCTATACTCAAAAAGTATTATATATTTCCTAGTTTACATAAATTTAACAAGTTCATGTCAGATATAATACAAATATAGGGAACGTTTATTATTTTATGATAATAATTTGAGAAAAGAAATGTAAAAAATGGCTCGCAGCCTTGATGCAACATATAATGGGCCCATGGCCAACACTTCGTGAATGAAATGCTGCTGCTGCTGATGATGATGATGACTGCTTAGCGACACAAGCCGTCACGGACAGAAGACATAACGATGTGGGAGCTGTCGGACGTAAAATAATACACTGCAATGTCGTAAATCTTTTGGATATAATTCCTCCTTCTAAGTCAACAAACTAAATTCACTGATTCAGTTGTTTTTACAGCTAATCATCATCCAGAGAACCATTAACTTTCTCAAGATAACAAACATATTTCCCTCTGGGCGAAATGTGGCATTGTAACCAGGGAGGGCTGCAATCCTATACCTAACCCACGGAGCATGTTATATACCTATGTTGGAATCGTCGGATGTAATGCTTCTATATCTGATTCACGGAGCATGGTAAAGTTCTTTACCTAACCCCGAAGCATGGTATAAAACGTTACTGTTAATAATATGTGATAATTGGATAAAGCTCGTGTTAGCTCCATTTAATCGTGAGTTGGTGTTCATTAAAACTTTCGTGGGATATGGTTAATACCTCACTTCATAAGACTCCCATGTTACTCACCCCTCCCTTGCCCTGGACGCAGCTCGCTATGGCGCCGATCAGACCTGGGATGATGAACTGTGGACGGAACGTTTGTAAAGAGTGGTAAACGTTTTGTATCTATGTGTGCTCTTTCAAATTATTACGAAATTACGAAGCTTACAGTGATGGTCCTTACAGCACAGCCCATAGCCCATATTAGTGAGTGTCACTTAAGAGCACAGCCAATAGCCCAGTTTAGTGATGGACCTACCGCAAAGCCAATAGTCCATACCTGAGGTGTATACCTACCACAAAGCAAATAGTCAATACCAGAGGTGGATATTTACAGCAAAGCCAATAGTCCATATCAGAGGTGGATATTAACAGCAAAGTCAATAACCCGTTTTAGTGATGGATACTTACCGCAAAGCAAATTGTCCATACCTGAGGTGTATACCTACCACAAAGCAAATAGTCAATACCAGAGGTGGATATTTACAGCAAAGCCAATAGTCCATATCAGAGGTGGATATTTATAGCAAAGCCAATAGCCCATATCAGAGGTGGATATTTACAGCAAAGCCAATAGTCCATACCGGAGGTGCATATTTACAGCAAAGCCAGTAGTCCATATTAGTGAGTGTCACTTAAGAGCACAGCCAATAGCCCATTTTAGTGATGGATACTTACCGCAATGCCAATAGTCCATACCAGAGGTGGATATTTACAGCAAAGCCAAAAGCCCGTTTTAGTGATGGATACTTACCGCAAAGCCAATAGTCCATACCTGAGGTGGATACTTACAGCAAAGCCAATAGTCCATATCAGAGGTGGATATTTACAGCAAAGCCAATAGTCCATATCAGAGGTGGATATTTACAGCAAAGCCAATATCCCATACCAGAGGTGGATATTTACAGCAAAGCCAATAGTCCATACCAGAGGTGGATATTTACAGCAAAGCCAATAGTCCATATCAGAGGTGGATATTTACAGCAAAGCCAATAGTCAAAACCTGAGGTGGATACTTACCGCAAAGCCAATAGCCCATACCAGAGGTGGATATTTACAGCAAAGCCAATAGTCCATACCAGAGGTGGATATTTACAGCAAAGCCAATAATCCACACCAGAGGTGGATTTTTACAGCAAAGCCAATAATCCATACCAGAGGTTGATATTTACCGCAAAGCCAATAGTCCATACTAGAGGTGGATATTTACCGCAAAGCCAATGGTCCATACCAGAGGTGGATATTTACAGCAAAGCCAATAGTCCATATCAGAGGTGGATATTTACAGCAAAGCCAATAGTCCATACCTGAGGTGGATACTTACTGCAAAGCCAATAGTCCATACCTAAGGTGGATATTTACCGCAAAGCCAATAGTCCATACGAGAGGTGGATATTTACAGCAAAGCCAATATCCCATACTAGAGGTGGATATTTACAGCAAAGCCAATAGCCCATACTAGAGATGGTTATTTACAGCAAAGCAAATAGTCCATACCTGAGGTGGATATTTACAGCAAAGCCAATAGCTCATACCAGAGGTGGATATTTACCACAAAGCCAATAGTCCATACCTGAGGTGGATACTTACCGCAAAGCCAATAGCCCATACAAGAGGTGGATATTTACAGCAAAGCCAATAGCCCATATCAGAGGTGGATATTTACAGCAAAGCCAATAGTCCATACCTGAGGTGGATATTTACAGTAAAGCCAATAGTCCATACCAGAGGTGGATATTTACAGCAACGCCAATATTCCATATCAGAGGTGGATATTTACAGCAAAGCCAATAGTCCAAACCATAGGTGGATATTTACAGTAAAGCCAATAGTCCATACCAGAGGTGGATATTTACAGCAACGCCAATATTCCATATCAGAGGTGGATATTTACAGCAAAGCCAATAGTCCATCCAAGAGGTGGATACATACCGCAAAGCCAATAGTCCATACCAGAGGTGGATATTTACAGCAAAGCCAATAATCCACACCAGAGGTGGATATTTACAGCAAAGCCAATAGTCCATCCAAGAGGTGGATACATACCGCAAAGCCAATAGTCCATACCAGAGGTGGATATTTACAGCAAAGCCAATAATCCACACCAGAGGTGGATATTTACAGCAAAGCCAATAGTCCATACCGGAGGTGGATATTTACAGCAAAGCCAATAATCCATACCAGAGGTGGATATTTACAGCAAAGCCAATGGTCCATACCAGAGGTGGATATTTACAGCAAAGCCAATGGTCCATACCATAGGTGGATATTTACAGCAAAGCCAATGGTCCATACCATAGGTGGATATTTACAGCAAAGCCAATAATCCATACCAAAGGTGGATATTTACAGCAAAGCCAATGGTCCATACCATAGGTGGATATTTACAGCAAAGCCAATAGTCCACACCAGAGGTGGATATTTACAGCAACGCCAATAGTCCATATCAGAGGTGGATATTTACAGCAAAGCCAATAGTCCATCCAAGAGGTGGATACATACCGCAAAGCCAATAGTCCATACCAGAGGTGGATATTTACAGCAAAGCCAATAATCCACACAAGAGGTGGATATTTACAGCAAAGCCAATAGTTCATACCAGAGGTGGATATTTACAGCAAAGCCAATAATCCACACCAGAGGTGGATATTTACAGCAAAGCCAATGGTCCATACCAGAGGTGGATATTTACAGCAAAGCCAATAGTCAATATCAGAGGTGGATATTTACAGCAAAGCCAATAGTCCAAACCTGAGGTGGATATTAACAGCAAAGCCAATAGCCCATACCAGAGGTTGATATTTACAGCAAAGCCAATAGCCCATATCAGAGGTGGATATTTACAGCAAAGGCAGTAGTCCACACCAGAGGTGGATATTTACAGCAAAGCCAATAGTCCACACCAGAGGTGGATATTTACAGCAAAGCCAATAGCCCATATCAGAGGTGGATAATAACAGCAAAGCCAATAGTCCATACCAGAGGTTGATATTTACAGCAAAGCCAATAGTCCATACAAGAGGTGGATACATACCGCAAAGCCAATAGTCTATACCAGAGGTGGATATTTACAGCAAAGCCAATAATCCACACCAGAGGTGGATATTAACAGCAAAGCCAATAGCCCATACCTGAGGTGGATATTTACAGCAAAGCCAATAATCCACACCAGAGGTGGATATTTACAGCAAAGCCAATATCCCATACCAGAGGTGGATATTTACAGCAAAGCCAATAGTCCATACCTGAGGTGGATACTTACCGCAAAGCCAATAGTCCATACCTGAGGTGGATATTTACCGCAAAGCCAATAGTCCATACGAGAGGTGGATATTTACAGCAAAGCCAATATCCCATACCAGAGGTGGATATTTACAGCAAAGCCAATAGCCCATACTAGAGATGGTTATTTACAGCAAAGCCAATAGTCCATACCTGAGGTGGATATTTACCGCAAAGCCAATAGTCCATACCTGAGGTGGATATTTACAGCAAAGCCAATAGTCCATACCAGAGGTGGATATTAACAGCAAAGCCAATAGTCCATACCTGAGGTGGATATTTACAGCAAAGCCAATAGCCATATTATAGGGTACTTACAGCAAAGCCAATAGCCCATATCGGTGACGACCCGTAAGCAGCGTAGGCACTGGCGCCGCTGGTGTCCAAGGTGCTGCCAAAGACCCTGCCGAAGTTGCCGAGTGCGCCTGTTACTATCTTATTGAACAGCATATACACCAGCACGCTGAAAGCGATTCCTGGAAAAACAGATGTCAACACAGATACCATCAAAACTAAAAAAGTAGATAACCCTAATAAATTGATAATAGAGCACATTTGTTTTAATTCATCATTTGGTAAGGGGCGTGACATTTGATAATGAGGGCAGGGGGCGGCTTTTGGGGGTAGAGTCATGTTTTTCTTTCTTCATTTTTATAGGAGCTGAGATTTTTTTCTTCTGAAAAGAGAGATGAGATATTTCAAATTCAACCTTCGGAAAGAACGTTACAATTTTCTCACTGTTCACTAAAACATAATAGCTGTACAATGAAAATAGTAGTATGATAAAGCATTTTATAAAATAACAAATAAAGACCATTTTTTACAACACCATATGTTTGTAGCAAAAACAAGTCTACTTAACATGGTTGTACTCACATCTTCTGGAGGAATGTACTTTTCAATTACTAAGATGATGTGGATGATGGACATAAGTAGCATAACGTTTGATGTAAACTGACGGAAAAAAGAACCGTTACCCAACTGAAAGTTGTACACGTTGGGTCCAAACCCCGGAAGTGTTACAAAATGGTTGAGAATAAATCGCCCAAACACAACCACAACAGTTTGCTGAATAATGCAGGTGCTACATTACCCAGATCAGTGGAACTTAAGTATGATTAATGAGAGAACAAGCCATTGGTATGATACATCAAGAAGCAACGCTGTAGCAGAATGACAGCCACCAGGTTGATGGTCCATTATAGGCACTCTGGATGTACGGACAGGATACTTCATCATCGACGTCGTTGGTGAGGGGGCGGCCAAGGCCGCCGCCTAAACTAACCATGAACCCAACAATACCCCTGAAAGTCATGGAGCTTTTGTCCCAAAAAAGCATTTTTAAAATATTGATAGTCCAAGTTCACAGTAAAATGCATTTCTCCAATCACAAAGATCAGTGTTTGACTCAGATTGGTCAGAATTAGGACACACTCACTTACATCATCACACAATAGAAACAGGTGACACCCGACCCATAAGACCCCCTTTTTATAGGCAAAACGCACCCATTAGAAATGAATGTTCGATACAGGTGCAAGAAATGTTTGGAGCCAATATCATTCAGGCCAGTTCTTCTGAATAGAAATCTCCCATTTCCATGTTTAAAAAACGTGATAGCTCTAAACGCTTTGCCGTAGAGTATAGACGTCTCAATACTTTACATAACCTATATTTTTCCCTCCATCACCTCTGCCAATATTTTTAGTGAGCTTGATTGTGCTAGTGGCTTTTAACAAATACCAGTCCATCCAGATACAAAACACAGGTCGGCCTAAATTACACCCGATGGTGTTTTTGGATGGAATCGCCTCCCTTTTGGCCTAAAAAATACTCCTATAGCATTGCTGCAAATCATTTCAGAGGCAATAAAGAAATGTATTAGCGTTACATACTAATATATGTAATCATTTTCTAAAACGGGTTTGGAACATCTGAGTCACCCCAAGGCAGTATTCCAAAAGATCAAAGAAGCAGGACTCACTCTAAAACCAACCAAGTGCAAATTTGCGTCACAAGTCACCTACATAGGGTATATCGCCAGTAAAGATGGCATCCATGTCGATGTACTTCAAAAAATAGATTCAGTCACACAGATCTCACCCTCTAAAAAGGTCAATGACGTGTTTCATTTCTTAGATTTGCTCCTATGTATAGCGATTCATTCAGACACTGGCATATCAACTCATCCAGGAACTGTCATATCAATTCATCCAGACACTGCCATACCGATTCATCCAGGAACTGCCACACTGACTCACCCAGGAACTGACAGACATTGCCCTATAGACTCATCTAGGCAGTCAAATAGAGTCATCCAGACACTGCCACATCGACTCATCTAGACATTGCCATATCGACCCATCTAGGCAGTCATATAGAGTCATCCAGACACTGCCACATCGACTCATCCAGACACTGCCATATCGACTCATCCAGCCATTGCCATATAGACTCATCTAGGCAGTCATATCGAGTCATCCAGACACTGCCATATCGACTCATCCAGACATTGCCATATAGACTCATCTAGGCAGTCATATCGAGTCATCCAGAAACTGCCATATCGACTCATCCAGACACTGCCATATTGTCTCATCAAGGAACTACCATATCGACTCATCTAGACATTGCCATATAGACTCATCTAGGCAGTCATATCCAGTCATCCAGACACTGCCATATCGACTCATCCAGACATTGCCATAAAGACCCATCTAGGCAGTCATATCGACTCATCCAGACACTGCCATATCGACTCATCCAGACACTGTCATATCGACTCATCTAGGCAGTCATATCGACTCGTCCAGACATTGCCATATCGACTCATCCAGTCATTGCCATATAGACTCATCTGGGCAGTCATATCGACTCATCCAGACACTGCCATATCGACTCATCCAGACACTGCCATACCGACTCATCCAGACATTGCCATATAGTCTCATCTAGGAACTGCCATATCGACTTATCCAGTCAATCATATCAACTCATCCAGACACTGCCATCTCGGAACATCCTGACAGTGCCATATTGAATCATCCAGACACTGCCATATCAACTCATCCAGACACTGCCATATCGATTCATCTAGGAACTGCCATACCGACTCATCCAGTCAATCATATCAACTCATCCAGACACTGCCATCTCGGAACATCCTGACAGTGCCATATTGAATCATCCAGACACTGCCATACCGACTCATCCAGACATTGACATATAGTCTCATCTAGGAACTGCCATATCGACTCACCCAGTCAATCATATCAACTCATCCAGACACTGCTATATCGATTCATCTAGGAACTGCCATACCGACTCATCCAGTCAATCATATCGACTCATCCAGATCACTGCCATATCGATTCATCTAGGAACTGCCATACCGACTCATCCAGTCAATCATATCGACTCATCCAGACACTGCCATCTCGGAACATCCTGACAGTGCCATATCGATTCATCTAGGAACTGCCATACCGACTCATCCAGACATTGTCATATAGACTTATCTAGGCAGTCACATCGAGTCATACAGACACTGACACCTCGGAACATCCTGATACTGCCATATCGACTCATCCAGACGCTGCCATACCGACTCATCCAGACACTGCCATACCGACTCATCCAGACATTGCCCTATAGACTCATCTAGGCAGTCAAATAGAGTCATCCAGACACTGCCACATCGACTCATCCAGACATTGCCATATCGACCCATCTAGGCAGTCACATCGAGTCATACAGACACTGCCACCTCGGAACATCCTGATACTGCAATATTGAGTCATACAGACACTGCCATATAGATTCATCTAGGCATTGTCATATAGACTCATCTAGGCAGTCACATCGAGTCATACAGACACTGCCACCTCGGAACATCCTGATACTGCAATATTGAGTCATACAGACACTGCCATATAGACCAATCCAGACATTGTCATGAAGACTCATCTAGGCAGTCATATCGAGTCATCCAGGCACTGCCATATGACTCATCCAGGCACTGCCATATCGACTCATCTAGGCAGTCATATCGACTCATCCAGACACTGCCATATCGACTAATCCAGACACTGCCATACCGACTAATCCAGGAACTACCATATCGACTCATCCAGACACTGCCATATCGACTCATCCAGACACTGCCATATCGACTCATCCAGACACTGCCATATCAACTCATCCAGACACTGCCATATCGACTAATCCAGGAACTACCATATCGACTCATCCAGTCAACCATATCGTGTCATCCAGACACTACCATATCGACTCATCCAGTCAACCATATCGTGTCATCCTGACACTGCCATATCGACTCACATATCGATAAGCGTAGCTCAGTTGCATGCCGTCATTCTAACAGCGTATGGAAACTCTTATTACTTAGCAACATATGTCAACAGCATCACAAATACAAAGTTGACAAACTGCCTCAGCTAATGACATTCAAGCCTACGTGACACAACTGCAATGCAGTGGCGCATTTTTGATGAGTGTTTAAAGATTGGACTAGATGGATTGGTTTTATTTCCACACTGCTTTCGAATTTCTCGTCAGTGTTTTATACAGAAACATAAAGGTTAAAACATAATATGATGGTCGGGTTAATGATGAAACCTGGTCAGGCAGGATCTGGCCCATGTCCTCTTTCGTTGTGGAACAGACTATGGACATCACCGAGCGGCGGTGGGTAGTTTTATGGTTAATGCGTTCTCCCACAACACTGAAGGTCCGGGTTCGATTCCAAACATGGATGCAATGATGTACCCATAGCGTCTCCAGCCGGGATATTGCTGAATATTACTAAAATGGCGTAAACCAGACCCGCTCACTCGATATGTCCCGATACAGGCATGCACCTGACCATTATATTTTAATTTTAATTGAAAGCTAAATTTTACCAAAACAGTGTAAGTGTACACGCATATTTCATCTTACTATCACGTGGTACCAGCAATCACGTACAAATTAACAGAAATGTGACATTTTGTCTGCAAACGTCATGTACATGCAGGCTTTGAAAAGACAAAGATTGTCGACCCCTGTTCAAACTGTGAGTTCTTTGCGTATCCAACAGTCACGTTGAGATCCTGCCCCAGGAACTGTGTGAGCACCTGTCATAGTGGGAGGTACGAGGCTACTGGCTGTCACGTTGAGATCCTGCCCCAGGAACTGTGTGAGCACCTGTCATAGTGGGAGGTATGAGGCTACTGGCTGTCACGTTGAGATCCTGCCCCAGGAACTGTGTGAGCATCTGTCATGGCAGGAGGTATGAGGCTACTGGCTGTCACGTTGAGATCCTGCCCCAGGAACTGTGTGAGCACCTGTCATAGTAGGAGGTATGAGGCTACTGGCTGTCACGTTGAGATCCTGCCCCAGGAACTGTGTGAGCACCTGTCATAGTAGGAGGTATGAGGCTACTGGCTGTCACGTTGAGATCCTGCCCCAGGAACTGTGTGAGCATCTGTCATGGCAGGAGGTATGAGGCTACTGGCTGTCACGTTGAGATCCTGCCCCAGGAACTGTGTGAGCACCTGTCATAGTAGGAGGTATGAGGCTACTGGCTGTCACGTTGAGATCCTGCCCCAGGAACTGGGTGAGCACCTGTCATAGTAGGAGGTATGAGGCTACTGGCTGTCACGTTGAGATCCTGCCCCAGGAACTGTGTGAGCACCTGTCATAGCAGGACGTTTGGGGGTACTGACAGTCATGTCGAGATCCTCTCTCAGGAACCGTGGTCATGTCTAATTGTCAAATCAGGATCCATGTTGTTTGTTTGTTTGTTCGTTGTTTAACGCCGCGCTCAGCAATATTCCAGCGTAAAAGGCGACTTACGGGATCGGGTGGTCAGGCTCGTTGACTTGGTTGATGCATGTCATCGTATCCCAATTGCGTGGATCGATGCTCATGATGTCAATCACTGGATTGTCAGGTCCAGACTTGATTATTTACAGACTGTCGTCATATAGCTGGAATATTGTTGAGTGCGGCGTTAAAGAACAAACAAACAAATATATGACTGCGGTCTGTAAATAATCGAGTCTCTGACTTTACATCCATTGTGTCCATGTATCTCTGACTTTACATGAATTTTGTCCATGTATCTCTGACTTTACATCCATTGTGTCCATGTATCTCTGACTTTACATCCATTGTGTCTATGTATCTCTGACTTTACATTCATTGTGTCCATATATCTCTGACTTTACATCCATTGTGTGCGTGTATCTCTGACTTTACATCCATTGTGTCCGTTTATCTCTGGGCAATACCGTTTCTCGTAAAATCGTCCCGATCAACAATTGTCCAAATTAACGTTCAGATGTTCAGATTAACGAATGTCAAGATTAACGAGTCATAGGTATACAGTAATATACCCTGTATAATATTAAGTCGTTTCAGCAGTGTCTGGAACACACGCTCTCCGGTCTAACGGGGTTTCTCTGTACGCTGACACCTCGGGTGTGTCTACCTGCGAAAACTAGAAGTCTACAAAGAAACCGGATACAAAGACCCACACTCTCGCTGTATCCATTCTCCTGCCTGTGTGGTACATAAATCAATTTAAAGAACGATGAAGCCAAGAATACACTATCCCAAACAACCCTGTACCATCATCTAACAATGTTAGCAAGGGTATCAACTGTTACTTATGATATACCGAGAAACAAACCAATATACAACTCAATATATACCTACAACGAAGCACAGACACATGACACTCACCACAAGCCAGGGCGAGTCCGGAGAATACTCCATTGGATATATTTATCTTGGATTTGGTCGACATCGTGGACAGACCACCTCTCTGTGCTTCTGTAGGTGTCATCTTCCCTGCTTTGTCATGTCCACAACGCTGGCAACGCCGGCAACGCCACGTGATTGTATTTAATCATGTGCTAGTATCGACCAGCGCCGATTCTTTTCCCTCTACCACGGGTATGACGGATTATCACAGCGGACTTATGTGCTGAGAGCAAGATATTCCTAGGTTAAAGAGATCATTTCAAGACTTTAAGACACACGTTTTTCAATGTGGACAATTTAAGATATCAAGATATATATATATAGTGTGTCACGTATATGTTAGTGTTGACCCCCCCCCCCCCCCCCCCCCCAAACCACCCCCACCCCCCCACCCCCACCCCCCAGCACTGACAAGGGAGGTGATGGTTCTCACAGAAGGCGCTAATGGCACGACAAACTAGGACACTGTATGTACATGATGTATGCGTCGCACCTGGGTTGCACCTTTGTCCAGGTAAGTCAGATGATGCAATAGCGTTGTTAGCTCCACGAGGGAGAGTGTGAGGGATTGGGGTTCTAATATTGTCCAGGTGCATCAGATGGTGCTATAGCGTTATTAGCATCCCCTTGACGTAATAGACTTAAAAGTTGTATTTGCGTATACGTTGTTAATGAATTAGAACTTTTTGACTTCTTCATCTTTTTAAAAATTGAGTGATACACCGTTAAGGGAATCAAGACCATTTTTCCATACTGTCGTCTATGCATGTTACAGGGGTCAATTGTGTTATTGTCCAGTAAATAAATGCAACATAACACTTTCCGCGTTAATAAGAAATTTCTGCTAAAGGCAGAGTCGATTCTATGACAACATAATGAGCATGTGTGTATGAATCACTATCAAATATCATTACATTATGACAATTATTGCCTTAGTCGAATATCCCCGGGGATCGCCGGTAATCACATCCATGTCCCATTTCCAGGACAACGTCATTGTCCCTGCGTCTGTCTTTTGTTGTTTATTATTTAATAGCAGACAAAAAACTACACTGAACCAAATTAAAAACTTGTGTATTTAAACAGTAATGGCCACGTATTGTCTTCAGATATCACCCGTTTTTGGTGAATCGATCAAAATCATGTGCACAGCACTATAGTGGCAAAAGTGGTTTTTCACGTGCAACTGGTCACGTGGCCATAATACCGCACTAGGTTTCAGTCATACTTGTTAGCAGTCATTAACAAAAAAAGAAGAAAAAAAGTCTTTACGGGCATTTGTCATGCCACGCCCTTCAAATGTGCAACGTGAACGTGCCATCGGCATGTTGCAGACGGGAACGTCCGTAACTGAAGTCGCAAGGGCGATGGGTTGTAGTCGACGGACTGTTTATGATTTACAGACGCGTCTACAGCAAACGGGTACCACCGCTGATCGCCCTCGGCCAGGTCGACCACGTGTGTCACATGCAGAGGATCGTCAGATTGTCTTACGTCACCTGCGTAACCGATTTTTGACGGCTTCATCAACCAAAAATGAACTGTGTAGGGGTAGACTGAGTGCGCAAACTGTTCGAAACCGTCTGAGAACTGCTCACCTTCAAGCACGACGGCCATACTTTGGGCTGATTCTGACTCAATTACACAGACGTCAACGTCAATTGTGGGCACAGCGACACTTACTTACGGAGGAATTGGAATTAAGTAGTCTTCAGTGCTGAATCCCGATTTAATCTTCGATTACGCCCAGTGTTGTGTACAGAAAGTGGACAGATTTCGAGGCGGAAGTGTCATGGTTTTTGGGGTGCTTTCTGTGGCAATGCACGTTCCAGGCTTCTTGTCATCCGTGGCAACCTCAACGCTGCTGCTTACCGCGACCAGGTACTGGCACCAGAACTTCTGCCTTTTATGGCATCACATGGACCCGGTTTGATCTTCCAACACGACAATGCCAGACCCCACACAGCAATTTTGACAAGGAATTTCCTTCAGAATGCGGGAGTCAACGTCATGGACTGGCCGTCAAGGTCTCCCGACCTCAATCCCATCGAACACGTCTGGGATGCTCTTGGCAGAAGTCTGCGCACTCTCCAGAACCAACCACAGAATTTGCAAGATCTTGGCACCATTTTGCAGCAACAATGGCGTCGTCTTCCCAATCATGTGTTCACAAGCATCACAAGGTCCATGCGGAGGCGTTGTGTGGCAGTTGTCAACGCACATGGTGGTCAAACACTCTACTGAACTTGTGTGCCAGCAGATTCTCGTGCTTGGGACTTATGATTTAAACTGTTGATGTTATTACCGAATACCGTAGGTGCTTGGAACAAATTATGGTTACAACCGTTAATTGAAATCCTTCTTTGGACATTAATGATTAAAAATTACCTTCTCTGATACATTTGTCCGTTGTATATCATATATGGGATTACTTTTAAAAATGTGAAGTTTTTAATTTGACTCAGTATATCTGTGCTTCATATTAAGTGATGTAAATGTTATGTTATCGAAAATAACAACATAATATTTTGGTCATTCGTTTAATCAA
The DNA here is from genome assembly GCF_023055435.1 of Haliotis rufescens. Taxonomy (NCBI): domain Eukaryota; kingdom Metazoa; phylum Mollusca; class Gastropoda; order Lepetellida; family Haliotidae; genus Haliotis; species Haliotis rufescens. Next base: position 58,918,990 of record NW_025964223.1, read on the forward strand.
AATTTTATCATAACAAATTCATTCACAAAATCCATACCTGGTAACAGGAGACAGAGCGAGACACCCTAAAAGAAGGGTGGTGTATGACCACATTTGCTTTGATACATATGAGACAGCGATGGCGAATTGAAGACACCAAAAGATTGAAAACAGCCTGGAGGATGTTGTTCCAAATGTCAACCAAAGATGGGCCCAACTGAGCTAGCGATACCAGCTGATTCTGATCCTTTCGTAGGCATCGTTCCATCTCGTCCCAGACATGTCCTATAGGGGAGAAGTCTCGAGAAACAGCCGTCCATGGCAGTACAGCAATGTTATGCTGCCTCAAAAAGTCTGTTACAACACGTGCAACGTGAAGGCGGGCATTATCCTGCTGCAAATTGACGTTACGTCCCTGCATTTGCACAAAGGGTAGAATATGATCTCGAACGATGTCGTCCCAGAAGCGTTCGTCAGTCAAATTGCTATTAACAATGGTGAGTTGTATTCTCCCATGAGTTATGGTGCGACCCCATACCATTCCACTTCCACCAAGTGACGACGTTGAGTAACGCAGGCGTCGCTACAACGTTCTCCTAGGCGTCTGTGAACCATTGCAAGAGCTGTTCATCAGCCCTGCCCAGATGAAACCGGGAATTTGTGAACAGTATACTGTCCCGGTCATGTCTTCTGAACCTCAGATACTGTGTACACCAAGCTAGGCGTGTCTGACGGTGACGTGTAGGAAACATTGGGCGTATCGCTGGACGTCGAGGCCGGGTGTTATGTTTCCTCAACCGGTTGCCTTCAGTTCTGCCACTAAATGGTCTCAACACGGGGATTGTCCGAGCTGTTAATTTGGCAGTTTAGTATGCACCAGCCGAATTTGGTTGTCTTGTTGACGTGATGTATGACGTGAATGTTGCCCCGCTGTAGATAACGTCTCCAAAGATATAATATTGTTTCGAAGAACATTAAAATGTGTGCAGCTTCGATTTGCGCATACGCACCAAACGCGTTGATTTTCAGCTAGTTGTGGCATTGCTTAAACGTTATTTACAGTTAATCAAAATTGTATTCATGAGCACCTGATAACTAAACAATGTTTGTGCGCTGTTCACATTCAAAAACCACGTGTATGAGTATAATCTTTCCAACAAACACGTAAACATTCAAATTTTTCGCCGTGCATAGGGCACTTTGTGAATCACGACGAGATGTGTGACTGAATATCTAATATGTATTTACCACGTAGTTAAAAACCTCCTTTCTCTCTCTCTCTCTCTCTCTCTCTCTCTCTCTCTCTCTCTCTCTCTCTCTCTCTCTCTCTCTCTCTGAAAATCGATCAGCAGAAGCAGGTGTTAAGAAGAACAATTGCCATGGTAATTAAGGTAGATGTTTTAGCGCCGAGATGTGTAGGTAACAAGTACATAGTTCCTGTAGAAAGTTAATCACTATGTTCCTTGACAACAGAACATGGCAATTGGTACACAACTGTAAGTGTCAGCCGACATATCTCAGCCATAAGGCCACGAGAACAAGTTGTACAATCATGAAACAAACTTGTACAATAGGACAGTGAAATACATATCACAGATTCAATACGGAACAAACTTGACAGACATAGGAGTAAAACTTACCCACACATATATATCACCTACAATAAACGCATGCTATAAATACACGTACAATGTACTAAATACACGAATTTTTAAAACGATTTGCTACTACAAAGTCAACAGGCTTGGCGGTGGACATTTCATAACAAGGGATACATTTAGTAGATCCAAAACATCAATCACAGGGAATAATTCTTCTCGATCATCCGTCGGAACGGATTCCTTGCTTCTACAAAGTCAACACGGTCTAGCAACACAGGCTTGGCGGTGGACATTTCATAACAAGGGATACATTTAGTAGATCCAAAACATCAATCACGGGGATTAATTCTTCTCGACTATCTGTCGGAACGGATTCCTTGGGGCATAAACACAGTAAGCATGACCCGCTCTCCCGGCATCACCCGCCACTCACAGAAGTTGCGCAAAAAAGTAAGTATTGATTGCCTACCGCCGCACTCATCGATACTCCTGCCACTCGAGAGGGTGCCAACCCCACAATCCCATGAATGCCGAATACCACTTAATTTTTCACTCTGAATCTCATTGCTTACACCTGAATCCCGAATACTATCTAACACAAATCTCAAAAGCATTGATAATAGAGGTGCGGTAAGAACTTATATTTCTGAAAAATTATTGAAAAATAAAATATATAAAGAAATGTTTCAAGTACACCATTTTTCTTTTAAAAAAAGTTGAATGTCCGTACCAAATACGATCGTCCCGCGTCCCGAATACCCTCTTAATAGACCCCGAATCCCCCTGACAAAAGGGGATTTGCAGCCTCGAACGACGGTGGCCGGCAAATAATCGAGTCTGCACCAGACAATCCAGTGATAGCGAGCTCATCCTCATCAGTTTTGGAAAAGAGTGGTTTTGGAAATGTTTGGTATGATTAATCTGTACAATCTGAAAGTGTATTTACCAATTCTTTTCTGCAGAGGCTAAAAGATATTTTTCTGTAATCGTGGTCATTTTCGTTGACATTATCGAATAAATGTTTATATTATAGAATGTTGAAAACTCATATATACACTGAACAGTATCTGTTTTATTTAATTATAAAGAAATCTCCTACCACAATTCATTGGCAAGATTTCAATGTTCAACCCATGATTTATGCATCGAGATTGGGAGATACACAAAAAAAACAAGGTCAGAACGATTATGTAAAATGTGTAATAGCCGAGATATGTGGAATTATATCACTTTTTACTTGTATGTCCATTGAGTGAGTGAGTGAGTGAGTTGGGTTTAACGCCGCTTTTAACATTATTCCAGTCATATCACGGCGTGTCAGCTTAATGTGGGAGGAAAGCCCGAAGTGATGCAGGTCTCAGACGTTTACCACTTCGGTGAAACCCACGAGCACGGGTGTGGTGCTGACAAACCTAGAAACATAATCGGGGCGAATCGGGATTCGAACCCACAATCATAGGTTTCTGGCGTGCCCAAGGGACGCAACTCTGCACAGCGAATCGCGGCGCCTTAGACGACTGGGCCCCCCGTGCCCCCCGTATGTCCATTGAACTCAACTGTGAGAAAAGAATATATTCCCGTATACGGCTTTAATGATCCAAATATTGTGAAATTCCGACAATTGTTAAACAGTCTAGATAAATTAATACTACAAAACTTAGCCATGTTTATATTCCACGCATTGTTATACGGAACCGAACTTGTAAACAATAGTTAAAATTGTGTGCAACATATATGTTACGTGTACTATAGCTCTGGGGCCTCTTAAGTGCTTGAATAAAGATTGATTGACAGTTTTAAGCAGATATTTATGAGTAAACCGACTCTGCACAATAGGAGCTGATCATGTCTCAATGGTTTTAGTTTAATTTCGGTTTATCGACTCCCATCTTGTTGTCCCAGGTCCCATGCTTAAGATCCCGTATACATACATGCACCCCAGTCTGATACCCATCTTCCCGAGGCAAGAGAGTTAACAGACTTTGAAAGTCCAGTTTCCACCCTTGCCGAACTAGGCTGGAATTCCTGGGCTCGATCGTAGCGCCACCAGTGGCTATTACGAGTTATTTCCTTGCTATGCCTCTCCTATTGACCAATCAGATTCAACCTCTCGTATCACTTGCATTTGTTTCAAACAAAACAGTCAAGACGATCTGATCGATAATCAAGATCTATATTATGATAAAACGAGTCTTACATCGCGAAGTGCATCAAACCACGTGAGCACCTTGATTAAAAACATGAAAAGATTTAGAAAATATCTGTTGACAACGAGTTAGCAGTGCACATGCTTTGCAAATCCTGCAGTCGACCGAAATCTGCATGACACTCTAGGAACCGGATTTCGATTTCGGTGCGCGATTTTGATTGGACTATGCATAGCCTCGTTAGTTCAGCCAAAATCTAACTCCATAATACCAGCCTAGCTCGGGTGGAAACTAGGCTTTCATAGTCAGTTAACTCACTTGCCTCGGGAAGATGTCTGATACCATGGCACCCACATAGTCAGTGTTTCCGGCTTGACTTCAAATTCTCACTAACCGCCTCCGGTCAGACGAGGATCTAGTGGTAGAGCGTCCGTCAGGGAGAGCGGAAGGTCTGGGGCCGCGTCATACCAAAAGACGTTAAAAGATGGTACTTGTTGTTACCCTGTCTTGCGCTCGGCATTAATGGGCTAAAACAAGGACTGGTCGGCTCGGAGTCAGTATACTGTGTCTGAGTGGGGTATTTATGTTAAAGTGCATGATATTTCAGTGGGCTAGCACTATAAATTGGCTAAAGTCCGAATAAGTACAAGCACACACACACACACACACACACACACACACACACACACACACACACACACACACACACACACACATGCACCTCAGCTCACCTCAAATTCTTCCTTACTCACTCACTCACTCTTCCTCAACAGTGTACAGTTTAGTGTTAGCCATTTATTACTTAGACTTAAAGTGATATCTGTTTTGACCTGATCAACTGCTGATGTAAAGATATCATTGCATTTTTGTAAACAAACGCAAAATATACCGAACCGCAAGTAACATTGCATGAAAAGTTGTCATTTCAATATCTGGGTAATTTTTGTCAAATTATCTCAAATTTAATATTACCTTGTCCGGAAAAATGAAATTTGATGATAAAAAAACAAAGCAGATTACAATAAAACCGATCGCCCAAACGCATCACGGCAACGGCCATGGTTACCCGATGCACGTGAGTTCCGTGCAAATTGAAATGTACATGCGTTCCCCCATGTCTTGCCCTATAAAAATCCACCAAGATCGGATAACATTCATTCGTTTTTGAATTGCTACTACATGCCAAGCCCTTGGACGATTGCAAGCTGGATAAACCGCCCGGCAAGTAGCCAGTGCATTTCAAGTCCACGTAAGGATCATATACAGGCTCCAGCAACAGTACCAGACCACCAACACTACAGCTGACCGACCACGTAGTGGAAGACCAAGGGTCACCACCCGACGCCAGGATCGTCAGATTGTCCGACAACATCTTCAAGATCGCTTTGTTACTGCTCCGGAAACTGCTCGACAGACCATGGGGACACACCAGCAACACACAAGTGCGGACACCGTGCGTCGACGATTGACGAGCAGACACCTCGACTGTCACAGGCCACACCGATGACACATTCTTACGCCACGTCATCGCCAGGACCGTCTTCAGTGGGCAACACAGCACCAGCATTGTCGCCACCAGCAGTGGAGAAGAGTCATCTTCTCAGACGAGAGCCGGTACTGTATCTCAACAGCAGATGGCAGAGAGAGAGTCTGGCGAAGCCGTGGGGAACGTTATTCGGATGCTTGTGTTGTTGAGAGAGACTCGTGGGGTGGTCCGAGCATCATGGTGTGGGGTGGAATTGGTCTTGCACAGCGGGTCGGCGCTGTGGTCTTCCAGAACATTGGCCAAGGGAGAGGCAATGGTGTCACAGCAGCTCGGCCTCATTACGCACGTCGCCGCAACCACGAGTTTCAGCATGATAACGCCCGTGCCCACACTGCGAGAGCAATAAGAGCCTACCTCCTACAAATTGCATCAGAACTATGCAGTGGCCTCCCCTCAGTCCCGATTTAAATCACACTGAGCACCCGTGGGGCGAGATTCAAAGACGGCAGAGTGTGGGCTCAAGGGCCTATGGCCTTCATCAACCGCCTCATCCATTCCATGTATCGACGTTGCACGGCAGTCATCAATGCACATGGCGGACACACGAGATACTGACTTGTGATGCCATTTTCTCAGAGACTAGTGTTGTGTTTCACTTTAAGACTATTTGACACTTTAATTTCAACCTTGATGATCAGTTTGGCAAGTTTCATCTTTAAAATATGTCTCAGACTCTGTTTACAGTGTTTGGACATATAAGGTTTCTCATATATCTATCCATGGTGACGTTTCTTTTGCGGTTCAGTATAAAATTTCATCGAAACAAAATATAAAGCTAATAATGACATTATAGGGGAGTAAAAACGATCTCAACATTGACGTTTACATTACAACCAGACACTTCGTCTTCATTACATTCCGTAATGCACATATTCAGTTCATTCTGTTGTCATGGAAACACATTCAGTACATACATGTCGACCTACAGACATGTTTGGATAATCGTTCCCATGTCTTTGTGTAATTACTTAGTCTGATAGCTCCGTACATGTTATCCAACACAGTATTCTACCCGCCCCCCTACGCTGCAATGTAGGACTAGCATCACGGTCAGGTGATGTGCAGGTGATGTGACGGTGATGTTAGGATGTCACTGTCACCCGTGCAAGCAGTGGCAGGGACTGATCAATACGAGTCTGTGAGGTTATTGTTATGTCTGCGTCTGGCTTGAAGACTCCACATCAGATGTAATCGGAGGCATTAATTACCACGTTCGATACCCACGCTCATCAGTCTCCATTGAGCTGCTACTCTGCCAAGCTGACGCTGCGAGGTACTGTTTGGGTTAAGGGGGCTACTGTTTGGGTTTAGGGGTCTACTGTTTTGGTTTAGGGCTCTACTGTTTGGGTGTAGGGTCTACTGTTTGGGTTAAGGGGGCTACTGTTTGGGTTAAGGGGGCTACTGTTTGGGTTTAGGGGGTTACTGTTTGGGTTTAGGGGGCTACTGTTTGGGTTTACGGGCCTATTGTTTGGTTTTAGGGTCTACTGTTTGGGTGTAGGGGTCTACTGTTTGGGTTGAGGGGTCTACTGTTTGGCTTTAGGGTCTACTGTTTGGGTGTAGGGTCTACTGTTTGGGTTTAGGGGGTTACTGTTTGGGTTAAGGGGCCTACTGTTTGGTTTTAGGGTCTACTGTTTGGGTTTAGGGGTCTACTGTTTGGGTTAAGGGTCTACAGTTTGGGTTTAGGGTCTACTGTTTGGGTTTAGGGTCTACTGTTTGGGTGTAGGGCTACTGTTTGGGTTTAGGGGTCTCCTGTTTGGGTGTAGGGTCTACTGTTTGGGTGTAGGGTCTACTGTTTGGGTTAAGGGTCTACTGTTTGGGTTTAGGGTCTACTGTTTGGGTTTAGGGTCTAGTGTTTGGGTGTAGGGGGCTGCTGTTTGGGTTAAGGGGTTGGGTTTAACGTCGCTTGAAACAGGTTTTACAAGTGACTGCTGTGTGTGCAGGTGGAACGTCCAGTATGACACAAGTCGTTGACAATTACAACGGGTACGGTAATAGTTAAACATGTTATCCAATGATGGATTGTTTCACATATAGATATGGTCAGATATGATAAGATAAGATAATACTTCATTACACGATTTGGGAATTTGGTTTGCATTTTTAAAAAGGCTCCATTTGAAACATAAAAACATAAATACAGCACTGACAGAAATAGTTCGTAAAGTTTACTAACTTATATCACTGTTTCTCATACGCCTAAATGTTATGTAATCAGATATAATTTCATCGTCAACTTCCCGTGTGAGAGAAATACTATTAGACAGTAACAACACATTTATGAATACACAGATTGTTATACTTCGGTGGGATTCGAACCTGCAACATCTTGATGTGTAGTCCGTCACGCTACCACCTGTACTACGGAGACTGTTGTTGCCCCAAGTGTCATTTCCCAGTGGTCTAAGGAGCCGCTATTCGCTGTGCAGAGTTGCGTCCCTTTGGCACCCCAGAAACCTATGATTGTGGGTTCGAATCCCGGTTTGCCCAGATTATGTTTCTAGGTTTGTCAGCACCATACCCGTGTTCGTGGGTTTCACCGAAGTGGTAAACGTCTGAGACCTGCATCACTTCGGTCTTTCCTCCCACATTAGGCTGACACGCCGCGATATAACTTGAATACTGTTAAATGCGGCGTTAAACCTCACTCACTCACTTTCGCACGCACGCACGAACGCACGCACTCACGCACTCACTCAATCACTCACTCACTCACTCACTCACATGCCGAGCAGAATTCCTACAGCTCCAGCCCTTGGTGTCCACATTTCACAATTTTTAAGGTACAATCGAGCACGCTCTTTCTACTAAGATTTCAAAGAGCGTCATACAACTCATGCTCTGATATTGTTTGATCAAGGTTACAACCTTCAAGGCCTCAATAAAGCTTTCAACACGTTTATTGGTTGACAAGTGGGGCGAAAAATGATATACGATGCAATTCCCTATTTTGACACGTACCATATGTTCCCTTGTTTTTTCAGGTGAACAATTGACATGACGTTGCATGTGTTTGTGACGGGTACCACCGATGGGGCAGGATAATTCGCGAACCTGTTGGCGAACACCTGGTATCATTAAACCCTGCACGACCCTGGTGAACGAACCCGTGTTGACCAAGGTATCAGCACTATTTGATAGTGATTCATAAACACATGCTCATGATGTAGTCGGAATCGTACAATCGACTCTAATTTGACAGATTTATTACGAATAAAAAAAAGGGTTATGTCGCTTTTATTTACATCTGAAAGTGTCATCAATCTCAAGACCTCAGACTATCTGAAAGCACCAATCAAAGCCTTGGTCATTTCAAGCAATTACCATTTAATGGAATGTATCTCTGGGAATACAAGTAAAGTCAAGCTAGCCGGTCGATGATATCTTGAGAGTTACCTATTATAGACATCATCAACAAATAAATAAAAAATCTGTTCACTTAATCCAACTAAATGTACGAGTTGATGATCAGTGGTCGATTGAGAACCGGTACCAAGGGATACACCATGTTTACGAGACGATGATTGGTCAGAGAGGCTTTTCCTTCTTCGATCGATGCCCACCATAGTCTGTCGGTTGCCAGGAAACACACGACAAAACAGAAACATCTATATCGATTTTATTCTCAAGTAAATTTCTAGTTGACATGGCAATATGTTAATAAAAGATAATTGATATTATATGGATGTGTTTTATCTTGAAAGTTATGAAAAAAGTCATCCTCGTGTTGATCCTCATCTTAATTACCTGTACTGCATATGTGCATGTATAAAACTGTCTCCCAGATCCTAGAGAATTTCGGCTTTTAGGGGTTGCCCAAAAATTCAATATAAGCAACCCCTAAAAGCCCCCTCTTGGGTTGCACACAACACTTTCACCCTTTTCGGAATACACTAAATGGTCCGGCCAGGCCCGTGTGCGAAATACACTACAGTCGGAAAGCGCACGTTAAATCTCCTATGTCATCAGTCAGTCAGCCTAGAGAATAAATAAAAAAGTAATCCAACTCAAGTCTAAATTGCCTCAGTTCTAGGCCTGAAATTGGTCATTGTCATGGGCTCCAATTGGATTCTATGTTGTAGATATATATATGGTTTGTATGGTATACAAGGCAACTTTACTTCTGGGACTCAAGGTTAGCCTCCTGTATAAAGGAGATGTCTCTGTGTCCAACAAGTCGACAGTGCTCTGATTCGGTCAGGGATAGAGTGAGACTATGTTTCCGGTTCCGAGACTGCTTGTTTTCGCAGGTGTACACACCCAAGATGTCAGCGTACAGCGAAACCCCGTTAGACCGGAAAGCGTGTTTTCCTAACACTAACTGTTGAAACGTCACTATGGACCCATTACTCGATGTAACGAGAAACGAGATGCTGGGCTTCGAAGCCAAAGTGTCTGGGGTAGTGATTGATAGGGCGCTTCATTCAGTATATTACTGTGGCTGGTGTAAATAAGTGAGTGATTGAGTATGGTTTTACGCCGCTTTAAGCAATATTCCAGCAATATCAGGGCGGAGGACACCAGAATTGTACAAATTGTACCCATGTCGGGAATCGAAGCCGGGTCTTCGGCGTGACGAGCGAACGCTTTAAACACAAGGCTACCCGATCGCCCCTCTGGTGTAAATATAGAGTATTCGTATGGATGGATGGATGGATGGATGGATGTCATCATAGCAAGAGGCGACTAACATGGATCGCGTGGGTCGGTCGGTCGGTGAGTGATTGATTGATTGTATGACATCAAACCCGACTGATTAAGTTAATGACTTAAATTTATAACGTAGCATCGCCCTATCTCATCGTTATCGCGACTCTAACAAGTCACAAGTTCAGTAAAAGGTAAGGTAAATATTACAGATTAATCAGCTATCTTAAATGACCATACGGGGCACGGGTGGCCCAGTCGTGTAAAGCGCCGCGATTCGCTGTGCAGAGTTGCGTCCCTTTGGCACACCAGAAACCTATGATTGTGGGTTCGAATCCCGGTTCGCCCAGATTATGTTTCTAGGTTTGTCAGCACCGTGCTCGTGAGTTTCATCGAATTTTTAAACGTCTTAGACCTGCATCACTTCGGGCTTTCCTCCCACATTAAGCTGACACTCCGTATTATAACTGGAATACTATTAAAAGCGGCGTTAAACCCAACTCACTCACTCACTCAATATAGTACAGTCTGTATTATTATATAATGCGAAGCTCACAGGTTTGTCAGCACCATACCCGTGCTCGCGGGTTTCACCGAAGTAGTAAACGTCTGAGACCTGCATCACTCCAGGCTTTCCTCCCACATTAAGTTGACACGCCGCGATATTACTGGAATACTATTAAAAGCGGCGTAAAACCCAACTCACTCACTCACTCATCACTCAGACTGCCGTTTCCAAAACGTATGTCCCTGTGCTTTTCAGGTAAACAATTAACTTGTCTTTACATGTGTTTGTGACGTGTATCACCAGTGGGGCAGGATAATTCGCGAACCTGTTGGCGAACACCTTGGACCACCGGTGCTTGCGTTAGATTTGAAAACCCTGCACGACCCTGGTGAACCCGTGTTGGCCAGACCCGTGAAGACCCGGGGTAGAGTAGGTCTTCTGCAACCCATGCTTGCCGTAAAAGGCCACTATGCTTGTCGTAAGAATGGCCAGGCTCGCTGACTTGGTAAATGCATGTCATCGTATCCCAATTGCGTAGATCGATGCTCATGATGTTGTCCACTGGATTGTCTGGTCCATACTCGATTATTTACAGACCGCAGTCAAATAGCTGAAATATTGCTGATAAACGAACTAAATAAATATTTATATAAAAATAGGATTTACAAAAAATTGGAATTAACAGGAATCGGGTAGTCAAAAACGGAATCGGAATCAAGGCGCTTCAATCACTTTCTCACGCTGTCAGTGGAGTTTGTTTCGGCGGATAATCGAGACTAGTTATGCACTGGCGTTAACGCTATTTATTTAGAATCGGTAATAACTTTGATGATGATTTTGCATCCGTGTTATGTTAACCTCTCTTGTCGTTTTACATACATGAAATAGAAGAGTTACAAGCACTAAAGGGGCGGCCGGGTAGCCTTGTGATTAAAGCGTTCGCTCGTCACGCCGAAGACCTGGGTTCGATTACCGACATGGGTACAATGTGTGGATCCCATTTATGGTGTCCCCCGCCCTGATATTGCTGGATTATTGCTAAAAGTTCACTACAAGCACTAAAACACGTGTAGCCTCTCACGTGCTACAGAAATGCACATGGTTGTCATGTTTCTCTAGTGGTAGAGCGTCCGCTCGGAGAGCTATAAATCGGCTTCAGTCCGGACTAATACAAGCAGCCACACAAACACACACACGTGCATGAACGTCGAAATATAAGTGCAATAATCTTGTACACGACGTTAAACGCTATTTCACCTCACCTCACCTGCCTGACGCTCGGCAATAAGGGGCTAAAACAAGGACTGGTCGGCTCGGAGTCAGTATACTAAATGCGGTATTCATGTTAAACTCCTGCATGGTATCACAGTGGGTTAGTATTATAAAATCGACAGTCGTCCGGACTACCACAAGCAACCACACATGCACTTCATGTTAGACCACATTTCACCTTTCTCCTGGCAGCTAGTGTGTGAGTGAGTTTGGTTTTACGCCGCTTTTAGCAATATTCCAGCAATATCACGGAGACGGACACCAGAAATGGGCTTCACACATTGTACCCATGACGGGAATCGAACCCGGGTCTTCGGCGTGACGAGCGAACGCTTTAACCACTAGGCTACCCGACCACCCCTTATGTTTAAGGTTGCATTGTATGCGTTATATTTGGGGTACTGTCCTTTAGCTGTCCTTGATTAACCCTGGTTCAGTATAGTCAACCCTGGAAGCCAGAAATGTGGTAACGTCGGTTGACTCCATAATCTTTGGCCGTACATACCCAACGCACTACAACTTCCGCCCTACGTTTTCCCCTTAAACAGCAACATTGAATTAATCTGCTACAGGAGTCTGATATGAAGTTATACCCCGCCCACCTACAGATGGAAGCATCAGATTAGCCACAACATTTTGTGGATGCTGTTATGGAAACATAAACTCAAAATTAACTTGAAGTAGCCAATCAAACGCCACAGAATCGCTTATAATTTAGTTATTTTCAGATATCGCGATCTCACGATTCGCCATCTGTATTTTTCTAAGGAAATGTGGCCAAAATACGGCGTGGATCTTGGCGCATAAAACAATCACTGGATTGTCTGGCGTGAAGTAAGACAGTAAACCATAAAGTAACAGAACTTCTATATCATGTGTCCAAATGGCACCATGAAGGATTTTGTGTGCGATTCAGAGACGTGCCGTAAAATCACCTACACATTATTAACCATTGGTTTGTTTGTTTGTTGTTAAACGCCGCACTCGGCAATATTCCAGCTATATGACGGTGGTCTGTAAATAATAGAGTCTGGACCAGACAACCCAGTGATTGACATCATGAGCATCGATGACACGCCATCAACCAAGTCCCCGAGCCTAACCACGATCTATTCTAACCCGTGCATTCACAACGGCTTTTTTAATCGAGACACTCTAATTAGTTAAAACCTATGACAGATAAAACGCATTTGGTAACTTGGCGAAGCAGCTGCTCTTGACGATAAATCCCTCTTCCCGAGGCAAGCGAGTTAACTCCCTTGGATCGGGAAGCTGGTATAAATCACGACGAAGACGCGGTGATCAAACTGTGGTCTGCGGCACCGAAAGGCAGTTTGAATTCTCACCTCTAAAAAAATCATTGTAACAAATATTGAGTTAATTAATCTGAATGAAGGACACAAAAAATAAAGCGACAAAACCATTTCCAAAGCCACACGAACTCTCTGCTAAAATCAGAGTCGATGGTTCGATTTCGAATGTATCATGTGAGTGAGTGAGTGAGTGAGTGAGTATGGTTTTACGCCGATTTTAGCAATATTCCAGCAATATCACGGCGGGGGACACCAGAAATGGGCTTCACACATTGTACCCATGTCGGGAATCGAACCCGGGTCGAGCGAACGCTTTAACCACTAGGCTACCCGACCGCCCCGAATGTATCATGTGTGTTTATGAATCACAATCAAATAGTGATGATACCAGGTGTTCGCGAAAAGGTGAGCGTATCCTGCCCCATCGGCGGCACCCGTCACAAACACATGCAAAGGCAAGTTAATTGTTCATCTAAAAAAAACACGGGGTATATACACGGGGGTAAGCGGGTGACTGACATTTGGTTAGTTGGTCGATTGTTGTGGTTAGTTGGTTGACAAAATGGAGTCCATCACACTTTACACATGACAGGGTACGTATATGAAAACAAATTAACAATTGTAAAATAGAATATAATGGGTCAATAACCAACTGATCGAGCTTCCAACTAATTCATCTCTTTGTTGACGTTTTGTAAACGTGTAACAATGATAGTCAAGATCAGACATACGTCATATGATCCAATTATTTACAAAAAAGTTTTGTTTTTGCAAATAATAATCAATATAAAGATCAAATTATTACACATAAGACCGTGTTAACGAACGTCCAATAAATCTACTTTTCAAAATGCAAAGCTGAAAATGACCACCCTTCTTTCCTGTGGGAGCGGTTAGTTGCAACCCGTTTTATATTGGTGTAAGCTATATCGTTGTGTGGTTAATTGGTTATAATTTGTACAAACGACAACAAAATAACATCTCATAACATTGGAGCAAACATATATCTAAGGCGGTTCTTATGAATTGGTTTACGGATCTGCCGACCGTCAAAAATGGAAAAGTAAAAGAAAGTAACAAAATTTTCAAATCAGTTTTTTTATTACCGCCAAGTCTAAAAGACTCATTTAGGGAATACAGTATATCACAAATTGTTTTTATGCATGTCCCGGCACTAAAATATTAAACTCACCACGACAGCATGTTTGTATAATTGTTCAGGATCTTGGTAATCACGACATACCCACCGACCATATGTTTACACAAAAGACAAACAAAACGGTTAAGTTTTTTGGTTGCATTTCTGGTTGTTGTTTTTTAAATACAACTGATAAAAAAGACCCAAAATGTTTTAGTTTATAAGAAGTCTATATTTTGATATTTTGTTACCAATTAAGAACAATACAATGTTTATATTTCGTATCTTTTGAATGAAGACACGGGCAAACTTAGGTATACATAAAAATAATATCTACCCTCATATTAATTCTAAACGATGACACACAAACAGTGCGTGTCTTGATCTTAACATGCAGTAATTCTGCATCCAAGGTACAAGTCACATCAGACACGAGGGCAATAGGTTCGTTTGTTTGTTGTTTGTAACGAGCATCGATCTTCGCAATTGGGATACGATTACATGCATCAACCAAATCACTGAGCCTGAGTACGACAAGCGTGGGTTGCTGAAGACCAATTCTACACCCAACGGATCTTCATAGGGAACAAGCGTGGGTTGCTGAAGACTTATTCTGATATTCACGGGGGGAAGCACCTATAAGAGTGTGTTGTTTGGCGAAATTGAAGATGAAAAAGAAGACACTGGCGACAAGGCTTATTAAACAGAAGAATGTCTCATCCTTAATGTTGATGTTAGTAGTGAGTGAGTTGGGTTTAACGCCGCTTTTAACAGTATTCCAGTTATTTCGCTGCGTGTCAGCTTAATGTTGGAGGAAAGACCGAAGTGATGCAGGTCTCAGACGTTTACCACTTCGGTGAAACCCACGAGCACGGGTATGGTGCTGACAAACCTAGAAACATAATATGGGCGAACCGGGATTCGAACCCACAAACATTGGTTTCTGGTGTGCCGTAGGGACGAGTGGGCCACACGTGCCCCCCTGATGTTAGTAACAAGGAACATGTTAACCATGTTAGGAGCGCAGCTAACCTATTGTCTAGAGCCTTAAAGTATGTGCATTGTGGAGGTTGTCTTTCTCACTTCATGAAATGTCTCGCTGCAGTTAATAACTGCATACAATCACCGTGGTAAGATATTTTGCTTTCATGGTATGTATTCAAGCTAATCATTCGTAGAAACTGTTTTCCACAAAACTACAATATATGGAACCAGAGCCCGTGCAGTTATACTGTTTACTTGGACTTCCCCTAGAACTATCAGATACATTGAATCAGGAAAACGTGGGAACTGGCAGTTCTGGGTCTTAGTTGCGGCATACACATCTGATTAAATCCATATTAATGCAAACAAAATTCATAATCTATCAGCTATGTCATCACAATGATGCCATTTCCACATTTTGTCGACCAACTAACCGGATATCACGCTTACCCCATGTGGTACAAGTCGAAATACGGAATTGCTTGTGTCAAATTGTGTCAAATTTGGAAATGCCCTCCACGTGTCTACCATCATACAAGAGTAGCACGACGCTCTTTGAATTCTTCGTAGGAAGAAAATACTCAGTTGTATGACAAGAGTTGTGAAATGAAGACATCAAAGCCTGGAGCTGCAGGAATATCGTTCGACATAAAGGAAATGTAGACTTTTGTATTGGGGATGCCTACTGCTTGTCTAAATGTCTTACCTCCAATTTTTACATGGAGGTTTTCAATGAGCATTCTAGCATTCCACACATTGTTTTCTCAATAAATCTCAGATGGCATTCGCTTTCATTTTGACAAATTGTCCAGAACAAATCTGTAACAGTGTCTGTGGTCACTATTGTTTGATAGGCATTACTTAGAAGTTGACAAAGTAAATACATTTTATGGAGAACAACTTCTTTAATATCTATTAAAGAAGCTGTTATCCATAAATTTGACGGATGACAAAGTAGACACATTATATGGATAACAACTTCTTAACTATCTATTAAAGAAGTTGTTATCTATAAAATTGTGTTTACTTTCACATCCGTCAACTTCTAAGTAATGCCTATCAAACGATAGATATTAAAGAAGTTGTTATCCATAAAATGTGTCTACTTTGACCTCCGTCAACTTCTCAGTAATGCCTATCAAACAATTCATCTGTCGTCTACATGGAGACGTGGCAATCAACACCAGCAACAGCCTTGATCGACTAGAGAAGAAACACATTCTAGCCAGCAAACACCTCACCTCCCTATTAAAGAAGTGTTTATCCATAAAATGTGTCTACTTTGACCTCCGTCAACTTCTCAGTAATGCCTATCAAACAATTCATCTGCCGTCTACATGGAGACGTGGCAATCAACACCAGCAACAGCCTTACTCGACCAGAGAAGAAACACGTTCTAGCCAGCAAACACCTCACCTCCCTATTAAAGAAGTGTTTATCCATAAAATGTGTCTACTTTGCTATGGTCACTACTTTCTGATTGATGGCTTCCACTCATTTTCATACGTAAGTTCTGTTGACAGGTTCACAAATTAAATTTTCGACGCATGCTTATAAATAACAGCGACATTCACATTACTCACTGCAGCTTGACACTTCTCCACTTTGGCATGAAGCGTCAAGGTATTACGACCATGTTATGTGATGAGGTTCGGATGAGCTCTCTATCTGAGAGTTGTGACAGGTTCACAAATTAAATTTTCGACGCATGCTTATAAATAACAGCGACATTCACATTACTCACTGCAGCTTGACACTTCTCCACTTTGGCATGAAGCGTCAAGGTATTACGACCATGTTATGTGATGAGGTTCGGATGAGCTCTCTATCTGAGAGTTGTGACAGGTTCACATATTAAATTGTTCGACGCATGCTTATAAATAACAGCGACATTCACATTACTCACTGCAGCTTGACACTTCTCCACTTTGGAATGAAGCGTCAAGGTATTACGACCATGATATGTGATGAGGTTCGGATGAACTCTCTGTGCCGTGAATGTAAATGAGTGACTGAGTGAGTTGATATTAATTCATATCCGCAATAGTTCAGCCATATAGCAAAGAGGAATGTAAACGACAGAAGATGAGCTGTTTCGTTTTTATGTTCATATCACGCTGTTTCTTAAATTAAAATTATTTGACCTTCGTGTTATTCTCAAAATGCAAAAAAACATGAATGTAACTTTGTATCCAAGAATCAGTTTCAAATATAGATGTGATATAAACTTTAATTTGACTTCATAGGTGATGCTAAATATGAGAGAGCTTGAAGACGTTTCATTAATTTTAAATGAAAGAGCAAGGGTTTTACGCTTAGCTGCGATTAAAATGTTTATAATGAGATAATCTATGCATATGTGACATATTTCAAACCCAGAGGGCTTACGAATATAAGACCCCATCAACCTGTGCTTGTTGTAAGAGGCGACTAGAGGGATCGCGTAGTCAGCTCGTATCGTAAATGCTTGGATCAATGCTCATGAAGTCAAACACTGGATTGTCTGGTCCAGACTCGATTATTTACAGACTCCACCATAAAGCCTGAATATTGTTGTGTGCGGCGTTATACAACAAATACACTAACTACGGTATACTTGTAAGGAACCCTGTCTGCTATAGCCATGTGTTCACAAACGTATTATTTTGTACATTTGCAAAGAAACATCATGTTAAAGATGTTCAACGTTTGCGCTATATTGTCAGCATCTTACAAAAACAGGCAGAACACAATTTCAAACAGTCACTGCATATCGTGTCAACACAACGCTTTGCCATGGTCTGATGCTTTTCATACGTGACCTCATTTCTGTGGAATGAAGAATTGATAGTCACGTGACATGCTGTGTGAAAGGCGCGGTGTACAACAGAGAAGGCCTGGCGTTTCTTGACGTTGTCACATTATTCAGGATAGCATAGGCACGCAGTGTCACCATCATGTCGACTGGAGTGAGGATAGCACATTGGGTCGTCTCGGGACTTGCAATAGTATCGGGTGAGTCAATGTCAGCATCTTGTTTGAATTTATCAACGTTAAAGTTGTGTCACTGTTTTGAAACACCTGCCTGCCCCACGATCCTCCATCCATATGCACGATCTATTGATTCACTGTACAGTCTCGCGTGACGCCAGGACCTACGCTTTACCTCCGGTGAACCTGTCTCTCGAACACGTTCTTGTTGGCTGGTCAGGACAATGATATGTCTGTTCCTTAAGCGAGGCCCAGAAGCTGTATTTCGGGTTTCTGTCGGTGTTATTTTCCAATTCAATGCTTTAGGGACTAGGTTATATGTAGTTTTCAAAAAGGGCGACAAACGTTATTGTACTTACTATATGGTCCCTGTATTTGTGAGACTAACGCAAATAGGCTTACTTGTCTTCTCGTGTTCGGCCTTAATCCTGCCCGTATTCATTACATGAGGTAGTTGTCTGTTGAATTCAAAATGTATTGTGTTTCTATTACTTGTAAATATAGAAGATCTTTACATGGCAATTTGTCAGCAGAAGGTAAACTTTTGGGAGCATTTAACAGATACATGGGCCATGTTAACAAACCTGTTATATTATGTGTTACATTCGCCTTGGTTTATAACCCTTGACGTACAGTCACATAAATATTGTCTGTATTTGCATGCGTGTTCATTCCTGTCATTTTGCAGTACATCACACAGGGTAGTATTTACCAATGGTTTAGATTGGACGCCGCTTACGCTCAAGTTGCCTGGAGTGTTTTAAGTTTGCTTTTAGATATCACAAAGACGACGTTGTCGACGTCTTTTTTGTGAAACTAACCCGCGAGGATCCGGGTAAGAATATAGGTCCCCAGCAACCTATGCTTGTCGTGAAAGACGACCAAATGAATGTGATCAAACTCAGTGACATGGTTGTCATCTATCCAAATTGCATGGACCGATGCTCATGATGTCAACCACTGGATTCTGGTCCAGACTCGATTATTTATAGACCGCAGACATATGACTGGAATATTGCTAGAGTGTGGCGGTAAAAGAAAAAAATCCATATAAACCAATGGAAAATGTTGCAGTAGCCTAAGATTAAGATAACTAAGTCTAGCGAGTGAGCATTCGAGTTGTATTCACACGTTCCTTTGGACGGTATATGAGCGTGTCACCTTATGGGTGGGGTGTCATTCGTGTGCCAGTGTGGTCAAACTCAAAGCAGGAGCATGGCTCTGTTAACCAAGGATGCTAATCAGGGGCATCTGGGATCCAAAACCTAAGATTACCGGAGTCTGGCACGATTAAGGGACGCAACTCTATATAGCGAATATCAGCGTCTTAGACGACTATACTACCCGTGGCACCCAAAACACTCGAGCGGCGACGTCATGCAATTTATATTTGAAGGTTACACAAACAAACATGGCGCCCTTGTCAATCGGCAATCCAGTCACAATTAACCAACGGGAATGTGGAGAAACTACAGCGATAATTGTTATCATTATCCAAACAATACACTTCATCTAGTGTAGTGTTCATCTGCGCTTCGTAACGTTATGACAGGGCAGGACTCTAAACAAACGTGGCGTCTCATAGGCTAGGGTAAGAGTAGATTCCCTTTGATAAAGGGAGGTTACTCTAGCAGGCGAACCGATGGATTGCCGAGAGAGGCAACCAGAAACACAATGTCTAACCAATTGTTAATTTGTCTGCTTGTAGTTACGCAGGTTTCAGGTGGAGCTCCATTTGACTGTTGACACTCTCCGACTGACAAATCACCTACCTTCTGACGTAGCGTTAAGGCAATGTTTGTGAGAGATGAGAACAGGCATTTTCGGTGACAAAATTTAAGATATCATCATTATATGAAAAAGAGGTTATCACGCTCGTGTGTTTTGGGATACAATGTTTATTCCTAATGCAGAATATTTGCCATCCCAAAACACGCAAGCGTGATAACCTCTATGAAACGCTCCATGTATCCGGGTATTATCACAAGACGCATCTGAATTGAACGTGGCGATGGAGGCCAGGGTAATAAGATTTACTCTGTGTGTACTAGGGGTGTGATACATGTATATACATGGGATGTAAAGATTAACAGGATTGCACTGCAATTGGCCTATGGCATTACGTCAATAAGACATAGACCGGATATGGCGGATTTATTTGCAATATGTCGTAAAAGTCAAGCTCTTCTACATACTAACGCAGAACTATTTGTTTGCAGTAGAGGTACAACCTGTGCAATAGCGCGGTGATAGTGTTTTAGCTACGGGAGTACTATTACAATACGACAATAGTTCAACAAAACAGACCCGTGAAGATCCGGGGTAGAATAGGTCTTCAGCAACCCATGCTTGCTGTAAAAGGCGACTATGCTTGTCGTTAAAGGCGACTAACGGGATCGGGTGGTCAGGCTCACTGACTTGGTTGATACATGTCATCGTATCCCAGTTGCGTGATCGATGTTTTTGATGTCAATCACTGGATTGTCTAGTCCAGACTCGATTATTTACAGACCGCCGTCATATAGCTGGAATATTGCTGAGTGCGGCGTTAAACAACAAACAAACAAACAACAAAACAGCTTATTGTCTATGTATTATTGTATTGTTTCTATGTTGACACTGTTGCTGCAGGTATTGCCTTGGCTCTCATTATCTACTTCTTCAATGACATGATCGAACGGGCGAACTATCAGGCCCGTGAACACGATGTCACACCGTACAGCTTCAATGGGTATGCTGGGTATGCTGACGACCCTGTCTACATCCTAGGCGTGGTGGTAGGTGCTGGGGCAGTGAATCCCCACTTAGCTTCCTCCACTAATATAAATTGTCAATGCAAGAGAATAACTAGATATTCTGCCGAAACAGATTCCACTT
Organism: Haliotis rufescens; assembly: GCF_023055435.1. Lineage (NCBI taxonomy): Eukaryota > Metazoa > Mollusca > Gastropoda > Lepetellida > Haliotidae > Haliotis > Haliotis rufescens. The sequence continues at coordinate 58,939,969 of NW_025964223.1, forward strand.
GGCGTAAAGGACAAATAGCTTTGGAAATAATATAAATGGTCCCCTGAAAATCAGTAATGTCATATTATATTTAAAACATTTGACATTTAATATGCCATTTTTCTTAGAATACATAATTATTTACCCTCTTCCATGACAATCTGGAGTTGTCTCGTGGTTAATGCCCTCGCTCGTCACAAACTTTGATTCTTACATTAGTACACTGCATTCGTCAGCACTCGCCCCTTTCCGCTATTCGGCTTGTCCCGGAATAACACGAGTTGGTCACGAATGGAATGTTAAACTCATTCTCCTTGTTTCCCTCCGTGATCTGGCTGGGAAGTTGTAAAAAACAGCTTAAAACACACCCGCTATAAAACCATGATATATATTAGTATTTGTTTTCAAATTGCGATAGTCAGATTAAGTATGATAATATGAAATTGTTTAGGACGCAAAACATTTGCACCCTTTTCTTGTACTTTCAGTACCTTATTTCCGGTGTGATTGGTGTCATAGCAGCATGTATAAATGCGAAGACGTTTGTAAGTATCAATGTTGGCGTGATGTCACCGGGCATTTCATTAATATAGATACGGTTGCCGCTGAACCGACCCTTGAAGATCAGGGTAAGAATAGGTCTTCAGCAACCCATGCTTGTCGTAAGAGGCGACTAACGGGATTCGGGTTTTCAGACTCGCTGACTTGGTTGATGCTTGTCATCTAGTCCTGATTGCGTAGATCGATGCTCATGATGTCAACCACTGGATTGTCTGGTCCAGACTCCATTGTTTTTTAGAGTGCTGTCGTATAGATAGCTTGAATACTACTGAGTGAGGCGTTAAACAATAAACAACAAACAACAACGCTAGACAAAGATCTGAGGACATCCCATTACGGGTCACGTCAGAACGACCTTCATATCAGAACGAGGTCAATACCTGTTTTTAATGACCCGTAAAAGGTCATCGGACATCGGAGTTCGTCCTCGGTCAATATTGGTTTTAAAGGTTGTTATATAACAAAGGGGGAAAAGCAAATTCAACAATTCAAGGTATGTTATGTTAGCAGGTTCCAAAACACCGAGACATCTGATTGGCTTAGGTGTTGGAACTACCAATTCCTGGTAATTCCCATTCTAAATTTAGTAACAAAAGTCACTCTCGTAAATTATCAGACCTGACTAGGGGTCAATATGCATTTCTGTCGACTGACACGTGACCCCTTGGCTAATGAAAATTGCTGTAAGCTTCGCATAATATAATAATACAGACTGTACTATATTGAGTGAGTGAGTGAGTTGGGTTTAAGGCCGCTTTTAACAGTTTTCCAGTTATATCACTGCGTGTCAGCTTAATGTAGGAGGAAAGCCCGAAGTGATGCAGGTCTAAGACGTTTAAAAATTCGATGAAACATAATCGGGGCCAACCGGGATTCGAACCCAAAATCATAGGTTTCTGGCGTGTCCAAGGGACGCAACCCTGCACAGCGAATCGCGGCGCCTTAGACGACGGGGCCACCTGTGCCCCCCTGTACTTTATTGATATATGTGGTATATGTGGTATATGTGGTATATGTGGTTCTGTCTTTCAGTTCATGGTTGAAATGATGGTAGGCATCATCACGCTGCTCGTCATGGGGGGTATATTCATCGCCAGTATGATCGTCGCCAAAGCATTCAGACCAATAAACATGAGTTTCTGTCAAAGCTTTGGGCGCTCATGTGTATGCAGGTTTGTGAACTACCACGTTTGTGATTGTCATATGGTGAATATACTAACGAATATTGTCATGTGGTGAATATACTAACGAATATTGTCATATGGTGAATATACTAACGAATATTGTCATATGGTGAATATACTAACGAATATTGTCACATGGTGAATATACTAACGAATATTGTCACATGGTGAATATACTAACGAATATTGTCATATGGTGAATATACTAACGAATATTGTCACATGGTGAATATACTATAGTAACGACTATTGTCAAATTGTGAATTTACTAACGGATATTGTCATATGGTGAACATACTAACGAAAATTGTCATATGGTGCATATACCAACGAATATATATTTTAGAATGCTTATGAAAACATGTAAGCGATGACTTTTTAGGTGTATATGTCAGTGTAATATTTCTTTTGATGACAATGAGTGGTGTAAATTGAAGTTTTCATACGGGTGCACCCACAGTGTCAAGTTCTGGCCATCTCACCCATTGCAGGAAAATATTGACGAGAGTGATCTGATGTAAATTACAAACAGTTGCTTATCATCTTTTGAAGGCAATCATAATATAATATTTTTGAATGACCCATTTTTTTTTACAGCCAAGTTATTCCTAACAACTGGCATTATCCTTGCGAGGACTTGAACGTGTTGTACGACATGGCTGTCAGCATTGAGGCTATGATTGTTCTTGGATGGGTCTGTACCTTCGTGGCCACCATCATCAGCGGGAGGGAGGCCTTTGGGAAAAAGGTGAGACGGTTCGGTCAAACATTCTGGGGGAGCACATTTTATTTTTTGGTTTACAAATTATGTATTTTTTAAATCCCGGTCGGTATATGTAAATAAAGATAAGAACGTGTGTCTGATTGGATTGTTGGTATGCATTAAATATTGTCCGCCAGTCAGGATGTTAAGCGTAATGTATGCTCATTATTCTTGTTGCAAGCAGGTAGCTTGCAGATTAGAAAACGGCGCTTCGTTTTATTCACCTCTCTGAAGAAGAACCATTAGCTGTTTGCAGACCAATTAGGCGTCCCTTAAATCTCGTGTTTTTATGTGTGTATCAAATATACAGCATTGTAGAAATACATAAAGTATGGATTAACGCCACCTGTGGCAATATTCCAACTATTTCATTTCGCGGTGATATGTTTCACTGATGTTGGACGCGAAGTCGGGTTTTGACAAGCGAGAGCTTTCACCACTACCACCCAAAACGGTAAAGCTTTTACAGTTGGTACGTAGATGCAAAGTGTGGTTATGGTTTTACAAAGCGTATACAATAATGTTGCGGCGGCAGGGACACAGAACATGGCTTTGACAAATGTGCTGCCAATGTAAGATAAATCATTGAATATGTCACGTGTCAAGCAGACTCTTAATACATGATTAGCTATGACGTGAATGTGACACATTACGTCATATTTACCTGTTTTGTGAGCATAACAATACCACAGCAACCTGGGTCGTGCGAGGCGACTTATTGGACCAGTGGGTCATGACTCGGTGACCTGATTGATTGCGTGTCATCGTTCCCCCTCGGCGTTGATCGTTGCTAACAATATCAATCATTGAATTGTCTGGTCGAGACTTGATTATTTACAGACCACCGGGAGGCACGGGTGGCCCAGTCGTCTAAGGCGCCGCGATTCGCTGTGCAGAGTTGCGTCCCTTGGGCACGCCAGAAACCTATGATTGTGGGTTCGAATCCCGGTTCGCCCCGATTATGTTTCTAGGTTTGTCAGCACCATACCCGTGCTCGTGGGTTTCACCGAAGTGGTAAACGTCTGAGACCTTCATCGCTTCGGGCTTTCCTCCCACATTAAGCTGACACGCCGTGATATAACTGGAATACTGTTCAAAGCGGCGTTAAATCCAACTCACTCACCCCTACAGACCACCGCCGGTACTTCAGCTGAAGTAGTGCTGAGTGCGGCGTTAAACATCAAATATACATGATAATCATCTCTTTTTGTTTGTATACAGGATGCCGGGGATTCTTCAGATATGCAGATGACAAGGAGTAGGTCGAATCAAATATGATATGCCTCACCTTGAGAAATGTCATACAGTTGGAGTGCCATCTTCCGAACAGTCGTATAGATGGAGCATCACCTTGACAACACCCATGCAGTTGGATATCTACGGGTCTCGTGTGGTCAAAAGAAAATTTCCAGCGAATGTTCACGGTTTGAACACAAACTGACTGAGACAACCTGAAACATTGCCCATGATATGTTCTGACAACCTACTGTTGTTACACGGGACTTGAATGTCAGACACTTAGACGTACATAATATATATATTTCTAAGATGCTTTGCTAAAAGATCAAAGGCACCGTTTGTACGTTATCCTGCGATATAGTACCCTTTTTAGTTATATATACGTTCATTTAACTTTTTTTTCTTCTTTTCTACTTTTATAATATTTACTAGGGATCGCTACCACTACAGTAGAACCAAACCATATTTTTTATGATGAGCAGTATATGGAACAACTGAGGCTAGAGCCTGTGTATGTGATTGACTGGATGGAGTCAAACTGTGTTCATCTCCATTTAACCACTACAACAAGTGGGGCAGTAGAGTAGCCTAGAGGCTGGTCACGCCCCGCACACGGGTTTGATTCCCCCATGGGTAGACTCGGTACCAATAATGGAGTCCGTGATATTGCTGGACTATTGCTTAAAGCATCCAACAACCCAGCTCACAAACACTCATACCACAATGGTTATTTAGTGGGGGGGGGGGGGGGGGGGGGGGGGGGTTCAAAATGAAGCACAGTCTGAACACTACTCCTTTCATTACACGAGATAAGAGCAGTTGAATGACATGTTTTTGTAGATAAAGACGTTTATTAACGTATGTATGCATGTGAAAAAGCAACCAATTTTATCCTGTGTAGGAATGAGACTTTGCTTATTTTGAAATGGGGCAGACATTTGAGAAATAATAGTTTAGTTACTATTTAAAATAATAATTGAATCGGCAAAGACATAAACTGCATAATTTATATGAAACGTATTCACGTATCTTGAAATCTAAAACAGCAGTAGGATCCCCAAAATAAACTGGGTAGTTCTTTGTACAGTAATATGTTATAGAGTTGTGACAATGTATGCATCATCATCCCTGTGAACACTCACTTAAGGGACTGACCATATTGTATTCTTGGAGGGTTGGGGGAGCGGTTTACGCCACTGTCAATCACTAACTGACCAATGGTCAGTCCCTAACAAGCCACGTCAGATCACGGAGGACATCACTGTAAACGCCTGCATCGTCGGGATATTGCTGCGTGATTGAGGAGTATCTGTCACCTTACAGCGTTCAAGGGGAATGAGTGAGAACGTCAAATACAGGTGATGTGGTGACGCACTAACACCAGGTTTCACCCGGGGGAATTCCGGTTAGACTATTGGTCCCCCACCAACCTATGTTGGTCGTAAGAGACGACTATGGGTCTGGCTCGGTGACTTTGCATGTCGGTGGCTCCGACATGTGTGCATCGATGCTCATGTTGTCAATCACCGGGTTGTCAGGTCCATGTTCGATTACTTACTGACCGCCGTCATTTGTAGAATGTTGCCGAGTACGGCGTCAAACAATAAACAAAACCGATTTCACTGCCCTTACTTGACCACTCAACATACAGAGGTCTTCAACAAAATATTAATTTGAACTCTATCACTTCTGGTCCACATATCTATTTACAAACACACAGGACCTCCAGTGGGAATGTGTCAATTTGTGAAATAACTGAAGTATTATTATAAACCACAGCTGTTACTGTTTACTAAAAATTGCCTACAACTGTGTCTATCAAAGCTTAACGACGCATTCAGCAATATCCCAGTTACATGTGGAGGTCTGTATTTCGTGGATAAGGTTGTGAGTCAGCATATAAATGTTAGTGCCAAATATGGATTGTTGCTGACGTGTAGCATTCGTGACCAACTCGTGTTATTCCGGGACAAGCCGAATAGCGACTCGTGCCCCTCTCGTATCCATTTTTGCGACCGGGTTCCGTCTTAGCGCAAACGGGCATACCTAAAACAATTGTCAACTCGTTGCGCAATGGTTCACAATTTTTACCCCATGTATTATATATATTTCAGATGTAATTTAAAGCACATTGGGACGTGCGGAATTATACAGTATAATTGAACACATTTAACTGTGTCTTGGGTATATTTGTAGATGCAAGACATATGTAAAATCAAAAAATATTTCTGAGGGATTCTTTGACGAAGAACTTAAAATCATACGCGCATTGTGATTGGTTTGTCGCATTTTCACACATAACATTCATCGATAGGGGGACGAGTCTTCTTGCAGGTTACGGAAAGGGGCGAGTGGTGACGAATGTGACGTGTAGGTGCTACTTGTTGACATGTTTGTATATTTGTTTACTTGATTCTTGTACTATAAACATGTTGAAAAAATAAACTTATTGATACATGTACTCGCGATAGACTAACGCTTAGTCTTTGAAAATATTTAATTTTGATAGAAACCAATAACTCCAATTAAATTGAAAAGGGGTCCCAGACGGGAGAACCTGAGTCTTGAGTGTCAGCCAAAGTGTGATCAGCAGGGCATGGCATCGATACCAGACATTTGTGTCAGCAACCGAGCGACATGCAGGTGGTCGACAGCGTTCCACCAACAGCGGTTAGAGAGATTTCTCCTGGTTGCTGCAAGACGTCACAAATTCGTGACTGCCTCCACACTCATAAATGACCTGCGGAACGCCAGAGGCGCTAATGTTTCTTCTCAGACAGTGCGTAATAATCTCCGTGAGGTTGGTCTCCGGTCATGGAGGGCAAACATTCGCATCCCACTAACCCGACATTACAGGCCGGCAAGTTTGGATTGGGTTGAAGATCACGTCAATCGGACATACGAGGACTGGGCTCCAGTACTTTTCACTTATGAATCGAGATACTGTCCAGACTTCACGGATGAAGTGTTGCGTAGACAAGGTAACATTTTTCAGGATTGCAACTTAAACCGCTATGGTGTAGGGTCAGTCAGGATTTGGGGTGGGATCAGTAGAGCTGGAAGAACCGATCTCCATGTCTTGCAGTGGGGCACGATGACAGATGTGCGAAACAGGGATGACATTCTGGATGTGAACGTGAGACCGTATACTGGTCTATCGAGTCGGACTTGATCCCAATGAATGATAACGCACGACCTCATCGTACCAGGGTCGTTGGTGCCTACTTAGAGCAGGAGACCACTGTCCGCACGGAGTTGCCAGCCAGACCTCAACCTTATCGAACACATCTGGAACGAGCTGCAGATCACCCTCTCACGACGCCCTGTTCTTCCGGCAACTCTAAAGGAACACGGCAATGGTCTTACTGAAGAGTGGAACAACCTTCCCTTGGCAACCATCCAGACACTTTTTGGGAGCATGAGATGACGGTGCCAGGCTGTGATCGACTCACGTGGATCACATACGACAGTTGGTGTTTTCTTTCTACAATGAATTTGTTTTCGTGCAAAGCAATTTCAACAGATGCACACAATAGAACGTATTGCCCTTTCAAGTGGTGATCTTTAGCAAACTAAGAGTAGTATATTATACAATTTCATCTCGGGTCGCTGTACCGTATGTAACAAAGATACAGTCTAAACAAACAAGTCAGGTCGACACATGTGACTGCCAGTGACAGGTGCAAGCCAGGCCGACTCATATAGCACTGCCAGTGACAGGTGCAAGCCAGGCCGACTCATATAGCACCACCAGTGACAGGTGCAAGCCAGGACGACTCATATAGCACCGCCAGTGACAGGTGCAAGCCAGGACGACTCATATAGCACCGCCAGTGACAGGTGCAAGCGAGGCCGACTCATATAGCACTGCCAGTGACAGGGGTAAGCCAGGCCGACTCATATAGCACCGCCAGTGACAGGTGCAAGCCAGGACGACGCATATAGCACCACCAGTGACAGGTGCAAGCCAGGCCGACTCATATAGCACTGCCAGTGACAGGTGCAAGCCAGGCCGACTCATATAGCACTGCCAGTGACAGGGCAAGCCAGGCCGACTCATATAGCACCACCAGTGACAGGTGCGAGCCAGGCCGACTCATATTGCACTGCCAGTGACAGGGGCAAGCCAGGCCGACTCATATAGCACTGCCATTGACCGGGACAAGCCAGGCCGACTCATATAGCACTGCCAGTGACAGGTGCAAGCCAGGCCGACTCATATAGCACTGCCAGTGACAGGTGCAAGCCAGGCCGACTCATATAGCACTGCCAGTGACAGGGGCAAGCCAGGCCGACTCATATAGCACTGCCAGTGACAGGTGCAAGCCACGCCGACTCATATAGCACTGCCAGTGACAGGTGCAAGCCAGGCCGACTCATATAGCACTGCCAGTGACAGGTGCAAGCCAGGCCGACTCATATAGCACTGCCAGTGACAGGGGCAAGCCAGGCCGACTCATATAGCACCACCAGTGGCTAATTTATCACAGACAGTGGGGGAGTCATAAACCCTTTAAAACAAAAAACCTACTTTTGAAAAAATCATTTTAATGGAGGAGTAAATACAATGAAATAAAAAAAGATCACAGCATTTTGAGTGTTAGTATTCCAGGTTTGTAGTCTGTGGTGTGGACGATGTCATTTTCGAAAGTTTGTGTCAGGAACAAGAACACTCTTTTAAACTCCATTTCTATGCATTATTTACACATTCGGACTCTATTCAGGAAATCATCATTATCAATATTGAGGTAAATACACTTGTACATTTTATCAACATCCTTAAAGAGGCTGTACATGATGTTGATATCTCATTTTAGAAATAAACGACTCATGGTCGTTGGTTACCGTACGATAAAACACTGCAAGGAGAATGAACACGCGTTGTTTATCGTACAATCAAACACTGCAGTGTTTGATTGTACGAAACCAACGACCACGTATCGTTTATTTCTTAATTCGACGGTTGTTCGTCCTCAGGCTGCCAAGCGATGGAGTTTGGTGTAAAGGTATTGCGGTTACCTTCAACTTTTAGCTTTGCGGTTAGTCAAGGTAAGGACAATAAGGTATTAGGGGCATATTCGCGTGAGAACCGTTCATTTTGCTTCGATCCAAGTTAGCCGAATAACAATGTGTGGATATGAAAATGTGGCAGCCAGATTTCGATTGACATGATAGGTGGGATGTTATTATCTAAAACAATGACATTACAAACAAATGACATCACTAATCTCTCAGCCACTGAAACTTGTCAGTTATACTTTTACACTAAAGAAACTGGTTGTTACTGTTTACAAAATGAAAAAGTTGGAAGAATGATTTTAGATGATAAATAGAATTTTACCCTCACGTCAAACTGTCAACAAAAGGTTATAATTCCTTAGCAGGCCTCGCAGTTTTAAACTGTTAGTGACTCATGTTGATATATTGGATATGAAAAGACACTCGGGTGACATTCTCTATGTTTGCACTATGAAGTGTTGTCTCTATGCCCCACTCATAACCAGCTGTATCCAATTACAATGTACGTCCGTTCCTTATACAGGAGCTGGGGACCTATTCTACCATGGATTTTCCAGTGAGAGACAAGAATGGTGATACCGGGATCTTCAACAGTACCCAACAATAACGCAAATCGTGCGTTTTGGGCTAAGCTTTTGAATGATATCGACGGGAATATGGCTCTTGTTGAGAATTCCGATCTTCATCGTAGGCCAGGTTGGTCATGTAAACCTCTTGGCTTCGAGATTTGGATATGCTGGAACTTGATTTGAAGTCCTGGAAACAGGGAGGAATGTTGTTTATATTGATTTTCATCACAGCTGTACTGTAAAATTGGCATCATGATTCAATTGAATTTTCACATTTACCCAAATACTAGGATATGTATACAGCTGTGTATCTGAACCCCAGTACAAGTAGGCATGCAGCTGTATATCCGAACGCCAGGCTCATACCAGGTGCACGCCCCGCCGACACATATAGCACCGTCAGTGGCCCATGCAAGCCAGGCCGACACATGTAGCACAACCAGTGGCCCATGCAAGCCAGGACGACACATGTAGCACCGACAGTGGCCCATGCAAGCTAGGCCTAGACATATAGCACCGACAGTGGCCCATGCAAGCTAGGCCTAAACATATAGCACCGCCAGTGGCCCATGCAAGACAGACAGACACATGTATCACTGCCAGCGGCCCATGCAAGACATGCCGACACATATAGCACCGTCAGTGGCCCATGTAAGTCAGGCCGACACATATAGCACCGTCAGTGGCCCATGTAAGACAGGCCGACACATGTAGCACCGTCAGTGGCCCATGCATGCTAGGCCTAGACATATAGCACCGTCAGTGGCCCATGCAAGACAGGCCGACACATGTAGCACCTTCAGTGGCCCATGTCAGACATGCCGACACATATAGCACCGTCAGTGGCCCATGCAAGACAGGCCGACACATGTAGCACCGTCAGTGGCCCATGCAAGACAGGCCGACACATGTAGCACCGTCAGTGGCCCATGCAAGACAGGCCGACACATGTAGCACCGTCAGTGGCCCATGCAAGACAGGCCGACACATGTAGCACCGTCAGTGGCCAATGCAAGACAGGCCGACACATGTAGCACCGTCAGTGGCCCATGCATGCTAGGCCTAGACATATAGCACCGTCAGTGGCCCATGCAAGCCAGGCCGACACATGTAGCACCGACAGTGGCCCATGCAAGCTAGGCCTAGACATATAGCACCGACAGTGGCCCATGCAAGCTAGGCCTAGACATATAGCACCGTCAGTGGCCCATGCAAGACAGGCAGACACATGTAGCACTGCCAGCGGCCCATGCAAGCCAGGCCGACCAATTTAGCATCGCCAGTGGCCCATGCAAGCCAGGCCGACTAATTTAGCATCGCCAGTGGCCCATGCAAGCAAGACCGACACATGTAAGACTGCCCGTGGCTGATGCAACGTAGGCAGTGTGGAGGTCATAAACTCTTGAAAACACATTTCTACTTTTGAAAAAATGATTTTAATGGATGAGTTAATACAATGAAACAAAGTCAGACCACGGCATTTTTGAGTGTTAGTGTTCCAGATTTGTACTTTGTGGTGTGGACGATGTCATATTTGAAAACATACATTCATAATGTGAGAACATCTGGTAACCTCAATTGCAGACGTTTCAATGTATTATTTTAAAAGCAATCATTAAAATACAACATGAAAAAGTAATACCAATTGTTACAAAAGTACCATGATGCTACAAACAAAAGGTTTATGTGTCGTCATCGATACAAAAAAACAAACTTTAAACAAATCGTGAGATATGAATAGGTCCCCGCAACCCATGCTTGCAGTAAAAGGTGACTATGCTTATCGTAAGAGGTGACTAACGGGATCGGGTTGTAAGGCTCGCTGACTTGGTTGATGCATGTCATCGATCCCAATTGCGTAGGTCGATGCTCATGATATTAATGACTGGATTGTCTGGTCCAGACTCGATTATTTACAGACCGCCGTCATATAGCTGGAATATTGCTGAGTCACAATCAAAAGAAAATCACTAATCTCTCAGCCAATGTAGCTGGCTAGCTGTACCTTTAAACTCAAGAAACTGGTTGTTACTGTTTACAAACTGAAAACGTCTGAAGAATGATTTTGGATGATGAATAGAATTTTACCTTGATGTCTGACACTCATCAAAAAATGTGTGAAATGTTTTAAACTGTTATTGACTCATGTTGATATATTGGACATGTAACGACACTGGGGTGACATTCTCTATGTTTGCACTATGGAGTGTTGTCTTCATGCCCTTACAAGCTGTGTACAATTACGTCCGTTCCTACTACAAGCAGGGGGTACTGGGGACCTATTCTGTCATGGATTCTCCAATGACAGACAAGGGTGAGATACCACGATCTTCAATAGTATGGAACAATAACGCAAATCGTGCGTTTTGAGCTAAGCTCTTGAATCATATCGACGGGAATATGGCTCTTGTTGAGAGTTCTGGTCTTCGTCATAGACCGAGTTGCTCATTTTTACCTCTTTACTCCGGGATTTGGATATGCTGGAACTCGATTTGAAGTCCTGGAAACAAGGAGGAATGTTGTTATATTTCGATTACAGCTGTATACAGTTTATCTTCATCCCAATACAAGGATACACGTAGCTGTATCTGAACCCCAATACAAGGATGTACGTAGCTGTATCTGAACCCCAATACAAGGATGTATGTAGCTGTATCAGAACCCCAATACAAAGATGTATGTAGCTGTATCTGAACCTCAATACAAGGATGCATGTAGCTGTATCAGAACCCCAATACAAAGATGTATGTAGCTGTATCTGAACCTCAATACAAGGATGCATGTAGCTGTATCTGAACCCCAATACAAGGGTGTATGTAGCTGTATCTGAATCCCAATACAAGGATGTATGTAGCTGTATCTGAACCCCAATACAAGGATGTATGTAGCTGTATCTGAACCCCAATACACGGATGTACGTAGCTGTATCTGAACCCCAATACAAGGATACACGTAGCTGTATCTGAACCCCAATACAAGGATGTACGTAGCTGTATCTGAACCCCAATACAAGGATACACGTAGCTGTATCTGAACCCCAACACAAGGGTGTATGTAGCTGTATCTGAACCCCAATACAAGGATGTATGTAGGTGTATCTGAACCCCAATACAAGGATGCATGTAGCTGTATCTGAACCCAAATACAAGGATGTATGTAGCTGTATCTGAACCCCAATACAAGGATGTACGTAGCTGTATCTGAACCCCTATACAAGGATGCATACAGCCGTATGTGACCCCTAAACAAAGATGAATACAACTGTATCTGAACCCCAAACAAGGATGCATACAGCTGTATACAGTTTATCTTCATCCCAATACAAGGATACACGTAGCTGTATCTGAACCCCAATACAAGGATGTACGTAGCTGTATCTGAACCCCAATACAAGGATGTATGTAGCTGTATCAGAACCCCAATACAAAGATGTATGTAGCTGTATCTGAACCTCAATACAAGGATGCATGTAGCTGTATCTGAACCCCAATACAAGGGTGTATGTAGCTGTATCTGAATCCCAATACAAGGATGTATGTAGCTGTATCTGAACCCCAATACAAGGATGTATGTAGCTGTATCTGAACCCCAATACACGGATGTACGTAGCTGTATCTGAACCCCAATACAAGGATACACGTAGCTGTATCTGAACCCCAATACAAGGATGTACGTAGCTGTATCTGAACCCCAATACAAGGACGTATGTAGGTGTATCTGAACCCCAATACAAGGATGTACGTAGCTGTATATGAACCCCAATACAAGGATGTATGTAGCTGTATCTGAACCCCAATACAAGGATGTACGTAGCTGTATATGAACCCCAATACAAGGATGCATGTAGCTGTATCTGAACCCCAATACAAGGATGTACGTAGCTGTATATGAACCCCAATACAAGGATGTATGTAGCTGTATCTGAACCCCAATACAAGGATGTATGTAGCTGTATCTGAACCCCAATACAAGGATGTATGTAGCTGTATCTGAACCCCAATACAAGGGTGTATGTAGCTGTATCTGAACCCCAATACAAAGGTGTATGTAGCTGTATCTGAACCCCAATACAAGGATGTACGTAGCTGTATATGAACCCCAATACAAGGATGTATGTAGCTGTATCTGAACCCCAATACAAGGATGTATAAAGCTGTATCTGAATCCCAATACAAAGGTGTATGTAGCTGTATCTGAACCCCAATACAAGGATGTATGTAGCTGTATCTGAACCCCTATACAAGGATGTACGTAGCTGTATATGAACCCCAATACAAGGATGTATGTAGCTGTATCTGAACCCCAATACAAGGATGTATAAAGCTGTATCTGAATCCCAATACAAGGATGTATACAGCTCTATCTGAACCCCAATACAAGGATGTATTCAGCTGTATATGACCCCAATTCAGATATATGTTGACTCACCTCAAGGAAGAAGGAAAGCATCCCACCCAAGATGGTGGCCGCCAGGGTACACAGCCAGCCAAAGACTATCATGACCACGCTGCCGATTGCGGTGGAGCGTATGATGTCGATGTCCAGACACGTATAGTTCAGGCTGCTGTAGAGGACTGTACTGTAAGACAAGGGAGTGAATCAGTGTACTGTACGTCAAGCTAACGCCACTTTGAAATGTGTATCAGTTATCAAAGTAGACACAATTTACGATAACAAACTTCATCAATTACTCTAAAGTCAGTCTTACTTGACAACGGTACATTAAGGATCTATACCGAAACGTCGCCTTTACTTAGGGTGCCGGGGTTCCTCGAGGTTCTGATAAAACGGCAAAAAATTAACATTCCTCCTGCGCGATGAATCAGGGACAGAAAAGTCAGGAACTGAACTGAAATCGGAGCCCACGATCAACTACCGAATATAAAAGTAGGTACATGCAAAAACATATTTTATAACAGTTTCCTCGTTTCAAAATTTCTTTAAGACGTATCTGGTCTATATCAACCCTATTTCTTAATATCACTGTTACGTTGTAGAGAAATAAAATTGTCAAACAAAAGGAAGCATGCCTTCGTCATGGTAAATGCACGTGACGTATGCTCATGATTATAGAGCAAGCATTTTACAACGTCCTTGTTTCATTACGTACAGTAACTGGGGCCATATTATAGCACAAAACACAACCCTCAATATAAGAAAAAAGTGTCTAAAAAGCAGTTTTCGAAACAACAAACAAAATGCCACTTCACTTGAAGAGGCCACGTGATTACCCACCTGCACACACACGTGCCGTAAATGGTCTGGCATCCTGTCGTATCATACTCAGCTGTGTAGTAATGCACCAGAATGACACTGGCGATGAATACTCCAGTCATGGCGAGAAGAGTCAGGACACAGAGTACCAGCTGGATGATATACTGAAACAAACGCCAAGCATGTGTAAACACGAATATAACATGTGGGTGGGGTGTAAATGGTCGATTAAGAAAAAAGGTAACGTCCCATCGGCGTTCCGCGATCAAATCCATATAGTGCATATCAATGTATATATATTTTGACTGAAGTATATATATTACATTGATGATAACATCTACGTAAAGTTTGGGGGTAATATATTTACGTAACATTTGGGGTTAACATATTTAGGCAAGAGGTAGGCACCCCCATGGGCACACATTGTGCCCCCCCCCCCCCCCCCCCCCCCCCCCCCTTCTTGTGGATCTGTTTCTTTGTGCACGTTAATCGAATTTCTGTTCGGATTGGCAAAGTCAGAACAAGGTAATTTGGCCAAGAAGTTTAATTTAAGCTTCAGGTATATCGATGATCTGATATCGTTCAATAACAATCAAATAGCCAATTTCCTTCCACTAATTTACCTACTTGAACTAGAAATAATGGAGACAAGTGAGACCGCCTCAACTATTTCATGTTTAGATCTATGCATTCAGGGTGACAAAGCACTCTCCACAAGACTGTATGACAAGAGGGATGACTTCAACTTTCCAAAAGTCAACTTTCCCTTCATGTCGAGCAATATTCCAGCAGCTCCATGCTTTCAACTTCTGAGATACAATCGAGCACGCTCTTTCTAACAAAATTTCCAAACAGCGTCATACGACTCATGCTCAGAAGTTGTTTGATGAAGGTTACAACATTCAAGATCCGATGCAATTCGCTATTTGGATTCGTGCCATATGTTCCCGTATTTTCTGGTGAACAATTAACTTGCCTTTGCATGTGTTTGCGGACCTTTTCGCGAACACCTGGTATCATTACTATTTGATAGTTATTCATAAACAAATGCTCATAATATAGTCGGAATTGTAAATCAACTCTGCTTTATGCAGAGATTTCTGTTGGATATGGAAAGTGAGTGAGTGAGTGAGTGAGTTGGGTTTAACGCCGCTTTTAACATTATTCCAGTTATATCACGGCGTGTCAGCTTAATGTGGGAGGAAAGCCCGAAGTAATGCAGGTCTCAGACGTTTACCACTTCGGTGAAACCCACGAGCACGGGTATGGTGCTGACAAACCTAGAAACATAATCGGGGTGAACCGGGATTCGAACCCACAATCATAGGTTTCTGGCGTGTCAAGGGGACGCAACTCTGCACAGCGAATCGCGGCGCCTTAGACGACTGGGCCAACAGTGCCCCTGGATATGGAAAGGGTTTTGTCGCTTTATTAAGTCTGTGGAGTTTATTGTTCGTATAGGACAGACGTACTACATAATATAGTACTCAAAAGAGGTTAATGTCAGATTAACAATCGTCATATGAATTCGTGTGTTCTTTAACTTCTTTTGAGTAGCATATATGATGAGTATGAAAGAGACACTATTCCAGGAATTCGGCATTCATACTAAGTGTATATGATATGTCTCTCAATGATTAAATGTAAAAGAAAGACGATAAGGTCATTCAAAAGACAGGATTGGTAGCTTGTGTAAACGTAAACATTATAACATATATGCGTTAATGTCATGAAAGGAATAGTGGTTAATCAAATATTATCTTCGGACCTTACTTCCGGGTTTGATACTTACAAGCCATTTGAACCGGAGGACTGTGGATACGACGCCCACCACTCCCGGGATCATGTACTGCAATAGTAGGTTGACAATAGTATATGTCATCATCAAGAAATCGATACACAATGTCAGACAAATACAATTTATTTTTTGATTAATTGAATACAGTATTACAGTTGTACTTTGCATTTTTCAAACGTGTCAAATACTGTTATCCAAAGGCAAATGCGAAAATTGCATCCCGAAAGAATTTTGTCTTCTATTAAACTGGTTTATCTTGTGAATATACACAATTTCAGGTAAATATGTTTTTATTCAATTAAAATAATACTTCGTATGCAACAATATACTATTATTTAAGTTCAAGTTTATATGTATTGTCTTCGATTAAGCTAGTTATCCACAAGTCATACTTACAATAAAACCAATGGCCCACATGGATGAAGATGCAAGGTAGGCATGACCTCTAAAGTCGGCGGTTCGAACCTGGAGCCCCGTGTAGTCGAAGGTCGACAGCGATATGGTGTGAAAGAGGAAATAGACGAGCAGGGCGAACGCGATACCTACAACAAGGGGGCATGTCAACACTTCTCTGGCGAATAAAGGTAGATGGATGGGTGTACTTTCAAATGAGACGGTGACGTCAACGACAATACTGTAATATCGGAATATGATTAAATGAAGAGATTAAACCATCACGGCGTTTTCAGCTTGAAGAGAGACATAGTGTCCAAGCCGCCATTGCCAGTGCTATTATTAGCGACATCCTGACAGTCGACAACAATGAATGAGCTCAGGTGAGCTCGCACAGTTCCTGTTTGATGTGACATATTATATGTGAGTCGTACTTCACCTCAACATCTGAGCAGAAAAATCAAAGTGAAATATGGTATCGACCTAACTCTATTTCAGGTACGCAGTCGACCAATACTAAATAATGCGTGTGTACAGGTGAGGAGTCACACTCTATAATTACCTCACTCTTCATTGTGTAAATACATGCTGAAATAGGTCACCCTGTCCTGGAATAGCATTACACATTATGTAAATAGGCCGACTATGCCGTGACTGGAATTTTCACGACAGGTAGGCTTTGTAAACAGGACTAGCCGGTGTGTTTGGAGTTGTTCATACTGCACACAAAGACAGATCGTTGACTGAACTCACCAAAAAATATCATCAGTCCGGAGAAGACGCCATTAGAGATGTTGGTCCGTGATCTGGACGCCATAGTGAAGCTACCTTGAAACAACCACCATGTATTCACTCTGTACGTAACGTTTCACTTCTCACAAACGCCAGCTTTTCACTGACACAGGCCCCACCTTTGAATCATTGGAATGTCACGTGACCGTCAACTGTCGTCTGCTCATATGGACAGGAAGGCTGGCGTGAATGACTCCACGGGGTCATGTATAGTGGAACTCGTGGAGCGTGACGCGTCTTACCATGAGGGCATGTTTGCAGTGTGCAGGCACAGTCACAATTGATTGGGTCGGTGTGCAGGCCGTTTGGGCAATCATTAAGAATCTTGTGTCTTAAATATGTCGTGTATGCTAACTGAAAAATAACATTTTATATTGTTTCTCTACAGTGCTGTTATGGGGCTCTATCACTCCAAACTAAGAATAAATAGAAGAAAAGCGTTAAATTGGTTGGATAAATATCTAGTGGCTTTGAAAACTACAACAAACTGTACAACAGGCAAATCGTTAGCTTAGCTTTCAGATTTTTATATGATCCTTCTCACGTTTTATATAAAGGTCATTCAGTTCTACAATACGGCTTCATCAACATTATTTTGTTGAGTGAGTGGGTGAGTTTGGGTTAACGCTGTTCTGAACAGTATTTCAGTAAAATTAAGGTGTTTCAGCTTGATGTCGGAGGAAAGCCCGATATGACGCTTTACCACCGGTGAAACCCACGAGCAGGGTGTGGTGCTGACAAACCTAATACCACAATCAGGGTATAGCGACGTGTGTGTGTGTGTGTGTGGCTGCTTGCACTAGTCAGGACTAATGCCGTGTTCATAGTGCCAGCCCACTGAGATACCATGCCGCAGATTTACATGAATACCCTACTCAGACACAGTATACTGACTCCGAGCCGATCAGTCCTTATTTCAGCCACTAATACCGAGCGCCAGGCAGGGTAATATGTACATTCTGACGCTGCCGGGGATCGAACCCCCGATCGCGACCTTCCGCTCTCCGGGCAGACGCTCTACCACTAGACCACGGAGGCGGTCTTTAGAAAAGGAAGGAATTGAGTAAGCTCCTAACTTTTTCCCAATCCTTGATTGTTAATGAAAAATGTTTGAATCAGTGTAGCACCATCAAATAATCAAACAGCACGAGCACTACTGCTCAAACCAACACTGATGGCGGGTGACTGCGCCCGGCTGATATCCCCTCCACCCCTGTAACGGAACATCCAGTCCTCCAGTTATACAGTCACGACATATTCTAAGTAACGATGAATTTGAAAAAAATATCTATATTTGTTAGAGACAATACTTTATTCACATTTAAATAGACGACAGAGGACAATAATTCATTTTGGTTTTTTATAAATCTCATTTTGTTAAGGCTTATCTAGGCAACACAATATTTACATATGTAGTCAAAACCTCTTCTCATCCGGAGTCACCCTCAGCAAGCAAGAGATACTTTATATGGGACCTATTCCGAACCGGGATCTTTCCACATGGAGAGACAATCATGGGGTACTAAGGACCCTTTCTGACACGGAGTTACACACAGAGAGACAATCATGGGGTACTAGGGACCCTTTCTGACACGGAGTTACAAACAGAGAGACAATCATGGGGTACTAAGGACCCTTTCTGACACGGAGTTACACACAGAGAGACAATCATGGGGTACTAAGGACCCTTTCTGACACGGAGTTACACAGAGAGAGACAATCATGGGGTACTAGGGACCCTTTCTGACACGGAGTTACACACAGAGAGACAATCATGGGGTACTAGGGACCCTTTCTGACACGGAGTCACACAGAGAGACAATCATGGGGTACTGGGGACCCTTACTGACACGGAGTTACACACAGAGAGACAATCATGGGGTACTAGGGACCCTTTCTGACACGGAGTTACACACAGAGAGACAATCATGGGGTACTAGGGACCCTTTCTGACACGGAGTTACACACAGAGAGACAATCATGGGGTACTAGGGACCTATTCTGACACGGAGTTACACACAGAGAGACAATCATGGGGTACTGGGGACCAATTCTGACACGCAGTTACACACAGAGAGACAATCATGGGGTACTAAGGACCCTTTCTGACACGGAGTTACACACAGAGAGACAATCATGGGGTACTGGGGACCAATTCTGACACGCAGTTACACACAGAGAGACAATCATGGGGTACTAAGGACCCTTTCTGACACGGAGTTACACAGAGAGACAATCATGAGGTACTGGGGACCCTTTCTGACACGGAGTTACACACAGAGAGACAATCATGAGGTACTGGGGACCTATTCTGACACGGAGTTACACACAGAGAGACAATCATGGGGTACTGGGGACCCTTTCTCACACGGAGTTACACACAGAGAGACAATCATGGGGTACTGGGGACCCTTTCTGACACGGAGTTACACACAGAGAGACAATCATGGGGTACTAGGGACCCTTTCTGACACGGAGTTACACACAGAGAGACAATCACGGGGTACTAGGGACCCTTTCTGACACGGAGTTACACAGAGAGACAATCATGAGGTACTGGGGACCTATTCTGACACGGAGTTACACACAGAGAGACAATCATGAGGTACTGGGGACCTATTCTGACACGCAGTTACACACAGAGAGACAATCATGAGGTACTAGGGACCTATTCGGACACGGAATTACACACAGAGAGACAATCATGGGGTACTGGGGACCCTTTCTGACACGGAGTTACACACAGAGAGACAATCATGAGGTGCTGGGGACCTATTCTGACACGGAGTTACACAGAGAGAGACAATCGTGAGGTACTAGGGACCCTTTCTGACACGGAGTTACACACAGAGAGACAATCATGGGGTACTGGGGACCTATTCTGACACGGAGTTACACAGAGAGAGACAATCGTGAGGTACTGGGGACCTATTCTGACACGGAGTTACACACAGAGAGACAATCATGAGGTACTAGGGACCTATTCTATTCTTTTATTAGTGTACTCATAAACATTAATTCACTTCAATAACCTTCATACCATCTAAATGACTAGATAGTAATCTGAAGGGTGAGGAGTGATGTAAGGGAGATAACTCCCATTCCCAGAAGTGCATACTCGTGAATCAGGTCGATATTGTACGTACACAGTAGGCCTAGTGTTATTTGTGGTAGCTATGTGTTATGGTAAAGTGTGAAAGTGATTAGAATTATGTGTGCTCGCCCCTAACAACATTTACTTAAAGTAGCGAGTTCTATTGTCTATCATAAGGGACCAATTCTGACCTATTCATTTACCTCAGAGAGACAAGCATGAGGTACTGGGGACCTGTTCTCACCCAGAAACCTCACAGAGAGACAAGCGTGAGCTACTGGGGACCTGTTCTGACCAAAAATCCCACAGAGAGACAAGCATGAGCCACTGGGGACCTATTCTGACCTGGAGTACCCACAGAGATACAACTATGTGTACTGGGGACCTATTCTGACCTGGAGTCACCCACAGAGAGACAATCATGAGGTACCGGGGACCTATTCTGACCCGGAGTCACCCTCAGAGAGACAATCATGAGGTACTGGGGACCTATTCTAACCCGGAGTCACCCACAGAGAGACAATCATGAGGTACTGGGGACCTATTCTGACCCGGAGTACACACAGAGAGACAATCATGAGGTACTGGGGACCTATTCTGACCTGGAGTACACACAGAGAGACAATCATGAGCTACTGGGGACCTATTTAGACCTGAAGTCACCCACAGAGAGACAATCATGAGATACCAGGGACCTATGCTGACCTGAAGTCACCCACAGAGAGACGAGCATGAGATACCGGGGACCTATTCTGACCTGAAGTCACCCTCAGAGAGACGAGCATGAGATACCAGGGACCTATGCTGTCCTGAAGTCACCCACAGAGAGACGAGCATGAGATACCAGGGACCTATGCTGACCTGAAGTCACCCACAGAGAGACGAGCATGAGATACCAGGGACCTATGCTGACCTGAAGTCACCCACAGAGAGACGAGCATGAGATACCAGGGACCTATGCTGACCTGGAGTCACCCACAGAGAGACGAGCATGAGATACCGGGGACCTATTCTGACCTGAAGTCACCCACAGAGAGACGAGCATGAGATACCAGGGACCTATGCTGACCTGAAGTCACCCACAGAGAGACGAGCATGAGGTACCGGGGACCTATTCTGACCTGGAGTACACACAGAGAGACAATCAGGTGATACCGGGGACCTATTCTAACCCGGAGTCACCCTATAAGAGACAATCATGAGGTACCAGGGACCTATTCTGACCTGAAGTCACCCACAGAGAGACGAGCATGAGATACCAGGGACCTATTCTGACCCGGAGTACACACAGAGAGACAATCAGGTGATACCGGGGACCTATTCTGATCCGGAGTTACCCTCAGAGAGACAATCATGAGATACCGGGGACCTATTCTGACCCGGAGTCACCCTCAGAGAGACAATCATGAGATACAGGGGACCTATTCTGACCCGGAGTCACCCTCAGAGAGACGAGCATGAGATACCGGGGACCTATTCTGACCCGGAGTCACCCTCAGAGAGACAATCATGAGGTACCAGGGACCTATTCTGACCTGAAGTCACCCACAGAGAGACGAGCATGAGGTACTGGGGACCTATTCTGACCTGAAGTCACCCACAGAGAGACGAGCATGAGGTACTGGGGACCTATAATAATTCTAACCCAGAGATCCCACAGAGAGACGAGCATGAGATACCGGGGACCTATTCTGACCTGGAGTCACCCACAGAGAGACAATCATGAGGTACCGGGGACCTATTCTGACCCGGAGTCACCCTCAGAGAGACAATCATGAGATACCAGGGACCTATTCTGACCCGGAGTCACCCACAGAGAGACGAGCATGAGATACCGGGGACCTATTCTGACCCGGAGTCACCCTCAGAGAGACAATCATGAGGTACCAGGGACCTATTCTGACCTGAAGTCACCCACAGAGAGACGAGCATGAGATACCAGGGACCTATGCTGACCTGAAGTCACCCACAGAGAGACGAGCATGAGGTACTGGGGACCTATTCTGACCTGAAGTCACCCACAGAGAGATGAGCATGAGGTACTGGGGACCTATTCTAACCCAGAGATCCCACAGAGAGACGAGCATGAGATACCAGGGACCTATTCTGACCTGGAGTCACCCACAGAGAGACAATCATGAGATACCGGGGACCTATTCTGACCTGAAGTCACCCACAGAGAGACGAGCATGAGATACCAGGGACCTATTATGACCTGAAGTCACCCACAGAGAGACGAGCATGAGATACCAGGGACCTATTCTGACCTGAAGTCACCCACAGAGAGACGAGCATGAGATACCAGGGACCTATTCTGACCCGGAGTAACCCACAGAGAGACAATCATGAGGTACTGAGGACCTCTTCTGACCTGAAGTCACCCACAGAGAGACAATCATGAGGTACTTGGGATCTATTCTGACCCGAAGTCACCCACAGAGAGACAATCATGAGGTACAGAGGACCTCTTCTGATCCGGACCCATAATTCCCAAAGACATAATGCATTACTTGAGTCACTGGATACTTCTGCAGCACATACTTGATGACAGATACCCACTGTCAATAACACCAAGGTATTATACGCGTATACATGTTTGCAGAATGAGAAGACAAGTGTGACATCAGCGTGACTACTTTTTTATGTTGAGATCCAGGTAAGGTGTTAATGTATTGTGCTTCGGGAAAACGAACCTGCCACAATACCAAGCGACAGGAACATCGCATTACACGTACGTGTTTAATATATGAGGGACCGACCACATGATATTCTGAGTGATGCCTGGGATTTTATCCCCCAAAAATACATTGTCCCAGAAAATGCTTGAAAAAACAGTTATGCTTCAGAGTGTTTGCTTGCAACACCCCATATAAAACTTCAGAATACTCAGAGACATTTTACATCATTGTACAACATATTAAATCTAATAGCGACCATATCAGGTAGAGGGGCGGTCGGGTAGCCTAGTGGTTAAAGCGTTCGTTCCTCACGCCGAAGACCCGGGTTCGTACAATGTGCGAAGCCCATTTCTGGTGTCCCCCGCCGTGATATTGCTGGAATATTGCTAAAAGCGGCGTTAAACCATATTCACTCACCCCCATATCAGGTAGGAGATCAAGTCAAACTTATTGAAGCGCACATAAAATATAGCACACAATCACACACACACAGACTCTCTCTCTCTCTCGCTCTCTATTAAAAGTTGCATCAGGAATGCACATTTTAACAATGCAGTGACCAGTATATTATGAATTGTGTTTGCGCGAGTTGGATTTATCGCTGGTTTGTACAGCCTTGCACCGCGTGGTCGCTTGGTACGGGAGGCAAAGACTTTTACTACCTTTGTGAAATCCACTTGCAAGGCCGAAAGGTTTTCATCGGACGAATCAAGAATTCACCCTGCGGATCCTGGGATGTAATATTCAACTGCGGATCCTGGGATGTAATATCCAACGGCGGATCCTGGAATGTAATATCCAACTGCGGATCCTTGGATGTAATATCCAACTGCGGATCCTGGAATGAATTATCCAATTGCGAATCCTTGGATGTAATATCCAACTGCGGATCCTTGGATGTAATATCAAACTGCGGATCTTCGGATGTCATATCCAACTGCAGATCCTGGAATGTAATATCCAACTGCGGATCTTGGGATGTAATATCCAACTGCGGATCCTGGGATGTAATATCCAACTGCGGATCCTGGGATGTAATATCCAACTGCGGATCTTGGGATGTAATATCCAACTGCGGATCCTGGGATGTAATATCCAACTGCGGATCCTGGGATGTAATATCCAACTGCGGATCTTGGGATGTAATATCCAACTGCGGATCTTGGGATGTAATATCCAACTGCGGATCCTGGAATGTTATATCCAACTGCGGATCCTGGAATGTTATATCCAACTGCGGATCCTGGCATCACTGCAGGCCAACCACACAACACTTGCTGTGTAACACAACATCTCTCATGTGGGCTCTTCTTCAAAGAAGAAACAACACTGACTAAAAAAGCACTATTTCCATAACTGTTATCTTTCTTGTTAATAAAGAAAATCGCCATGTATGCATTTGTAAGAATGAGTTGTTTAATGTAAGCGTGTGTGGCCAGGTGTCACAAATAACAAGTTGTACTTTTGTGAGTTCTCATTATTACAGTTATGTGTGGGTACTGTGTCAGCTGGCCCTGTGGGATTACAAGGGTAGAACTGGCCCCAGTACCCCATACTTGATGCATCAGCTGGCCCTGTGGGATAACAAGGGTAGAACTGGCTCCCGTATCCCATACTTAATGTATCAGCTAGCCCTTTGGGATTACAAGGGTAGATCTGGTCCCCAGTACCCCATACTTGATGCATCAGCTGGCCCTGTGGGATTACAAGGGTAGAACTGGCCCCAGTACCCCATACTTGATGCATCAGCTGGCTCTGTGGGATTACAAGGGTAGAACTGACCCCAGTACCCAATGCATGATGCATCAGCTGGCCCTGTGGGATTACAAGGGTAGAACTGGCCCCCAGTACCCCATACTTGATGCATCAGCTGGCACTGTGGGATTTCAAGGGTAGAACTGGTCCCCGGTACCCCATACTTGATGCATCAGCTGGCCCTGTGGAATAACAAGGGTAGAACTGGCCCCCGTATCCCATACTTGATATATCAGCTGGCCCTGTAGGATAACAATGGTAGAACTGGTCCCTAGTACCCCATACTTGATGCATCAGCTGGCCCTGTGAGATTACAAGGGTAGAACTGGTCCCTAGTACCCCATGCATGATGCATCAGCTGACTTTGTGGGATTACAAGGGTAGAACTGACCCCCGTATCCCATACTTGATGCATCAGCTGGCCCTGTGGGATTACAAGGGTAGAACTGGCCCCCGTACCCCATACTTGATGTATCAGCTGGCCCTGTGGAATAACAAGAGTAGAGCTGGCCCCCGTATCCCATACTTGATATATCAGCTGGCCTTGTGGGATTACAAGGGTAGAACTGGCCCCCGTATCCCATACTTGATGCATCAGCTGGCCCTGTGGGATTGCAAGGGTAGAACATGCCCCCGTATCCCATACTTGATATATCAGCTGGCTCTGTGGGATTACAAGGGTAGAACTGACCCCTGTATCCCATACTTGAAGCATCAGCTGGCCCTGTGGGATTACAAGGGTAGAACTGGCCCCCAGTACCCCATACTTGATGCATCAGCTGGCCCTGTGGAATAACAAGGGTAGAACTGGTCCCATGTACCCTATACTTGATGCATCAGCTGGGACTGTGGGATTACAAGGGTAGAACTGACCCCAGTACCCAATGCATGATGCATCAGCTGGCTCTGTGGGATAACAAGGGTAGAACTGGCCCCCAGTAACCCATACTTGATGCATCAGCTGGCCCTGTGAGATAACAAGGGTAGAACTGACCCCAGTACCCAATGCATGATGCATCAGCTGGCCCTGTGGAATAACAAGGGTAGAACTGGCCCCCGTATCCCATACTTGATATATCAGCTGGCCCTGTAGGATAACAAGGGTAGAACTGGTCCCTAGTACCCCATACTTGATGCATCAGCTGGCCCTGTGGGATTACAAGGGTAGAACTGGCCCCCGGTACCCCATACTTGATGCATCAGCTGGCCCTGTGGAATAACAAGGGTAGAACTGGCCCCCGTATCCCATACTTGATACATCAGCTGGCCCTGTAGGATAACAAGGGTAGAACTGGTCCCTAGTACCCCATACTTGATGCATCAGCTGGCCCTGTGGGATTACAAGGGTAGAACTGGTCCCTAGTACCCCATGCTTGATGCATCAGCTGACTTTGTGGGATTACAAGGGTAGAACTGACCCCCGTATCCCATACTTGATGCGTCAGCTGGCCCTGTGGGATTACAAGGGTAGAACTGGCCCCCGTATCCCATACTTGATGCATCAGCTGGCTCTGTGGGATTACAAGGGTAGAACTGGCCCCCAGTACCCCATACTTGATGCGTCAGCTGGCCCTGTGGGATTACAAGGGTAGAACTGGTCCCCAGTAACCCATACTTGATGCATCAGCTGGCCCTGTGGGATTACAAGGGTAGAACTGGCCCCCAGTACCCCATACTTGATGCGTCAGCTGGCCCTGTGGGATTACAAGGGTAGAACTGGTCCCCAGTAACCCATACTTGATGCATCAGCTGGCCCTGTGGGATTACAAGGGTAGAACTGGCCCCCAGTACCCCATACTTGATGCATCAGCTGGCTCTGTGGGATTACAAGGGTAGAACTGGCCCCCAGTACCCCATACTTGATGCGTCAGTTGGCCCTGTGGAATAACAAGGGTAGAACTGGTCCCATGTACCCCATACTTGATGCATCAGCTGGTCCTGTGAGATTACAAGGGTAGAACTGGCTCCCAGTACCCCATACTTGATGCATCAGCTGGGACTGTGGGATTACAAGGGTAGAACTGACCCCAGTACTCCATGCATGATGCATCAGCTGGCCCTGTGAGATAACAAGGGTAGAACTGGCCCCCGTATCCCATACTTGATGCATCAGCTGGCCCTGTGGGATAACAAGGGTAGAACAGATCTCCAACTGACAACGCTTTAACCACTTGGTTAATCCTCCTATATTGCAGGAATATTGCGGCCTAAAACAACACCTCAGTCATTATTCATGTCGGTTATCACTGATGGCATTTGCTTAATGAAAGTATAGTTGCCTTTGTTAAGAAAAAAATAGCCTCAAGAACGTGAAAAAAAAAATGTTTTATTTTCAAAAATAAACAAGAAAGACAAAACCGCTGAGATGCATAGTCTAATATTATGCGTTCTGACCACGAGAACACTTAACTGATGGACGCTATAAGAATATAGACGTTTGGGGAACAGCGCTGAAACAGTTCAGTTGCAAATAATACTTGAACTTGCTCATGGTAAGACATGGAAAAGACTTATTGCATTCACTTCATCTGATGTGGGTGATGAGACATACATGGTGCCCCACGCCGTCCGACAGCAGCGGGGAAAAGGCACTGGATCAGGCTTCAATATATTCCAACAGCAAAATTACACATGTTAGGCATTTGAAATCGTCGTACCTATTAAGCCTTTGAAAGGCATTTATAAGTGATACACATAAGGAAGAGAATTTATGGATGTCAACTTTTGTCGTAAGAGGCGACTAACGGGATCGGGTGGTCAGGCTCACTGACTTGGTTGATGCATGTCATTGATCCCAATTGCGGGGATCGATGCTCATGATGTCAAGCACTGGATTGTCTGGTCCACACTCTTATATATGAAGACCGCCGTCATTAAGCTGGAATATTGCTGAGTGCGGCGTTAAACAACAAACAAAACAAACAAATATTTATTATGAGGAACGCAATGTTTCGGAGTGTACCCTCACTTCTCGCTACTCACCTGATGAAAGAGTAAGCATGTACTCTGAAACGTGACGTTCCCCATAATAACAAAAAGTTGACGTCAATAAATTCTCTTCCGTGTCGTTTCAATTATCTATAGAATTTCTACATATGCAATATTCACAGTCCCAAGAGTAATAATATTGGGCTTAAGTACTAAACAGACAGATGATACGAGAATGTGACACTATTCCGCTGTATATGTATAGAAAATAATATTTCAGATGGTAACATGTTATCAAGTGCGTTTTGGTTTTACACCAATACAGTCTGATAAAAAGAGGTTTAGGAAAATATATAAGATCCATCAATGAAATAGCAAAGCACTGTAAATCAATTATGAACATACATTTTACATTTCAGGAACACTTTGTGTACAGAAAACACTACACGAAACAAGACGTCGACACGTGTCAAAGGTTGAATATGAAGTCCGTGGATGCAGGGTTGCTGCAATAGAACGGACCATTCCTGCTCACACCAACAAAATGCCATAAAACCTCCACGCGTTGAAACTTCAAAAACAACATCTTTGTATAAAATACATATCAGAAAACATATTTGAAAAGTTTAGCAGCCTGTAGAGGGGATTGAATTCGGCGGAAGCCATTTTATTTTTGTATGTTATTTTTGTAACAAACTGTTTAAGGCATGAATGTACATCGTGTGTGGGTCACGTGAAGCATGGGTGTTGTAGGACTACGTGTAGTGTATTTCATCAGGTAAAGCACGACAGGGAGACACATAAAAACAGTCTTCATCTGTTGGTACTTGGCGACAATACACTGATGAGAGTGAGTGAGTGAGTTGGGTTTAACGCCGCTTTTAACAGTATTCCAGTTATATCAC
Source organism: Haliotis rufescens (assembly GCF_023055435.1). Lineage (NCBI taxonomy): Eukaryota > Metazoa > Mollusca > Gastropoda > Lepetellida > Haliotidae > Haliotis > Haliotis rufescens. Next base: position 58,968,840 of record NW_025964223.1, read on the forward strand.
GGCGTGTCAGCTTAATGTGGGAGGAAAGCCCGAAGTGATGCAGGTCTCAGAGGTTTTCCACTTCGGTGAAACCCCCGAGCACGGGTATGGTGCTGACAAACCAAGAAACATAATTGGGGCGAACCGGGATTCGAACCCACAACCTGAGGTTTCTGGCGTGTCCAAGGGGCGCAACTCGAATCAGCGAATCGCGGCGCCTTAGACGACTGGGCCACCCGTGCCCCCTACACTGATGAGAGGCGGACGGGGATGAACAGATACAGTGCATTATGGGGGATAATTTCAGACACCTTTGTGACTTCTTTTTCACTACCCTGGATCTGCCTGTTTCCTGAAAGTATGTAGAGTTTCCACGTCATCAGTTATTGGTTACGGTCACCCTTCCTTGTGTATTAATATATAAACCTCCTAACCGTTCCTAATCTGGAAATATAACGCTTATAATATAATAAAAGTCACGTGGTATGTTAAAGTTTGAGAGTTTCAGCAGGGACAAAACCTCATCGGTATGAAAATGTATACGTCAATAACAAATATACATTGCCACCATCGTAAACAGTGGTCACTTCTTCGTGTTCTCTGTACAAACAGATGGTGTGTATATGACATAAACCATCCCAAAAACGTCAAAGGCTATAACATAAACATTCAATGTATAAACTAAAATAATATGAAAATGATAACAGTGATAAAGCGATCTTAACGATACTGTCAGTAGATCTGTATCAAATGAAAGAATGTCTCGCTTGTCTTGATATTCACATCAATGATCATCGGTGCCATTGAGTCATGTCAAAGCTTACACCCCTCCTGCATCTTCTCGAGGCAAGGGCGTTAACTGACTGTCTAGTTTCCACTCTTACCGAACTAGGCTGGAATTTCAGGTTCGATCGTACCGCCACAGGTTGCTATTACGAGTTTTATCCCTTCTATGTCCCTCTTATTGACCAATCAGATTCCATCTCTCATATCACTTGCATCTGCTTCAAACAAAATGGCGGTGCCCAGTGAAGACGATAATCAAGATCTATATTGTAATAAAACGGGACTAAACCTCCGAGGTGCATCAAATCACTTAAGCACCTGGATTCAAAACATGAAAAGATATGCAAAATATCTGTCTATACCCAGTTGACGATACACAGGCTTTTCAAATCATGCAGTCGACCGAATTCTGCACGTTAAAATGTCTACTTCGTCACTCGATTTTGATTGGACTATGCAAAGACTCGTTAGTCCAGCCAAAATGTAACTCCGGAATTCCAGCCTAGTTCGGCAAGGGTATAGTCAGTTAACTCCCTTGCCTCGGGAAGATTTTGAAACTGGACTTGTATAGTCAGTTAACGCCCTTGCCTCGGGAAGATGCCATCCTATGGTGGAAGGTTACATTTTTTGTGCATACTGTTGGCCGTAGTAAGGCTGTTGCGGGCTGTACGCCTGTTGCGGGCTGTACGCCTGTTGCCCGTATTGCTGTGGCGGCATGTTCCCCATCTGGACCGTGACGCCTGGATTGGGTTGAATTACAAAACCTGGCTGGGTCTCCTGAAACAAAACATGCTATATTAATTTACAGTTTTACATTTAACTTTAAAATATACAGAAAACATAATGATTATAATAGGTGAGGTGAGGTGAGGTGAAATTGGGTTTAACGTCGCGTCCAAGATTTTGGCACTTATATAGCGACGTGCATGCACGTGTGTGTGTGTCTGATTGTACTAGTCCGGACTGATGCCGATTTATAGTGCTAGCCCACTGAGATACCATGCCGCAGTTTAACATGAATACCCCACTTCAACACAGTATACTGACTCCGAGCCGACCAGTCCTTGTTTTAGAGCCGAGCGTCAGACAGGGTCACAACAAGGACCATATTCTAACGTCTTTGAGTATGACGCGGCCGGGGATCGTACCCCGGACCTTCCGCTCTCCGGGCGGACGCTCTACCACAAGAGCACGGAGGCGGTCTCGATTATAATAAATAATTATCAAAAAATATTATAATAAAATAACAGAAACAACTACACCTCATTTCCGATTATGCTGTTACTGGTTTAGTGTGCTCGCCGTGGTTTGATGCCTGCATCTTTAAACAACATTCACTCACTCAATCACACTTGACTATTTAGTACCTCTCGTGCGCATGCAAGCATCCCGCCTAGGATGGTGGCGACGAGAGTCATTATCCAGCCAACCACGACCATCACAACGATGCCGATTGCCATGCCGTTGATAGCGTTGAGGTCTTCACAGGAGTAGTTGCTGTTGGGGAGGGCAAAAGTCCTGTTAAAGAAAGAACAAAACCCGACATAAGGATATGATCAGACAAATTGTTTCGGCAATTACGGAGATTGTACAATTATTAGTGAGTGAGTTTGATTTTACGCCGCTTTTAGCAATATTCCAGCAATAT